>NC_135437.1:20517081-20836172 GCF_051991255.1 Vanacampus margaritifer | reverse complement strand
ATTGTGGCTGCAACGAGAATAAAGTCAGAATCTGACGGCAGTTTATTTCGCAACAGCTAGAATGGCATATTTCCATGAAGCGCTTCATAAAAGAAGCTTTGAATGCAACATTAGCGGATCTAACGAGCTCCAATGCGAGAGTGTGTCAATCAACAGAAAGCACCGGATGTTATTGAATCAAACATTCTGCGTCTCTTACTAAGTGTACGAGCAAATATTAAAACAAGACGTCGATCATCAATCTATTTTGTAGCCAGTAACGCTGTTTATACTAAGTCATAATTGCATTAAATAGCAATTGGAGGAGATGGTGAATGTTAAATGGGATCAAAAATCCCACCAGGAAGACAGCTCGTCTCCTTCATGCATTTATTCATAGGACACAATCAATAATGAGATTGGGCCTTATCTTTTAGCAGTCTCCTCTCTTTCCTAATTGCTGCCTTTATGTTTGATAAGCATGTCTAGAGAAGAAGAAGAGAACCGCCTCCATCTCCTTCCGATCAAAATGTGAAAATTGGATATTTCAAAAGTATATTGAATATCGCTGGTTTGGTGTAAAACGTATGTTTACAAAGTTTCTCTACAATACAACATAGCACTTCACAATTGATAATAACATGCCAAAAACAAACAAAAAATAATAAAATAAAATGCATCATACTTACCAGAAATGCTGATTATTTATCGATGAAGCCAATCTTCTTTTGCTAGCTGTGTTGGGTAGTCAGAGCTAGCAAGTTGTTACTGCTCTGAAAGTGGAAATCAAATAGTCAGCTATAATATTGTCCTGACCTATTCTCACAATGTGCATTTTTTTCTTGAAAAGTCCACCTTGAAAATGAACTGAATTCCACATAAGTTGTAAATGTAGGTCAGTGCTTCTGTTCGCGTTTGGTCCAGCAGAAAAGGCTTTGAAGGCCCTAACAGCACCAAGCAGTGCTTGTTTCCAGTCTGACGTACAGAAACTTCAACTGACACATTTTCTTCTGTTTTGGGAAATGACAAATGACAGTGTTATTGTTTTGGAAAGCCTTCACTTTGAGACGTTTTAAACTGCCCTTTCATATAAAGCCAAAAAGACATGCTTTTTTTTCATCCGGTTTCTGTTAAAAAATAATGTAGCGTAAGAGCGACACGCTCACAAGAAGACTTTATTATCGCAGTGGTTTGTTGTATTAGTTGAAGTCTCGTTATCTAATAGAAAGCAACTGGACATCTTTTTACATGTTTTTCACGCTGCGTTGTCATCCACTGAGGTTGAAGACGTAACAACACTATTTCAAAAAAGTAAGAAGTACAAGTCACAGATATCCATTCTCAAAAGTTGGAAGCAGAAGTAAAACGTCATCTGAAAAACAGTCAACAAAAAAAAAAAAAAACACACACAAAACATATTTGAGTATAGTTTTCAAGGTGTGCTGTGTCTCGTCTCATTCAATGTCAATCCCATCCTGCGCTCTCTTCCATCAGACACCAGACAGAAAAGCAGCCATCCATGGTCTATTGACCTTTTGCAGGTGACGTCACAGCCCTCATGGGAACGTCCCCTCGGGGACGCTGGACGCCAAAAGAGCCACTTGCTTGTATTGTAACCATTGAATCTCGTACAGCGTAAAGTCCTTTATCTCATCGATTATCTTATAAAACGGTCATATCTTGCTGTGCGGTCGGTTGTACAGACAGACAAAGGAGAAAAGCAAATGTTGCTTTTTATCGCATAGCTACTAATGAAGACAAAAGACGTCGATTGATAGCAGCAATCAACAGGGAGGACTGGCAGTCCACAAAGTATTCACGGATTTGCAGCGATCATTTTTCTTGCAAGGTCAGTAGATAAATGTTGTAATTAGTAGATAAATATTCATCCATTTTACTAGTAAACGTACACTCTAACAAAGATTGTAACAGAGGTGTCGAATTGCGTGTTTCAAATCACATTAACGAGCCAGTTAGCGTCCACTCCAACTGCACGAACACACAGCTCTGGAGCCGGAGTCATATTCATGAAATGACTGCATCATAAACATGATAAACAAGTTTTACCTTTACATTACGAGGTATATTGTTTCCTGGTGTGAGCGTAGCATCTCGTCCCAAAGACTCAGCCAGCGACAAGCTTTTGAATCAGCCCCGGTGAAAGGAGAAGAGACGGCATTGACTACAAAATGATATCGGTCGTGCGATGTGACTTCCGGCAGCGATTTGATTAACTTGGTAAAAACAGTAAGGGGCTGTTTTCAAACTAGCAATCTCCAACTTAAGTAAATATCGTCGCACTCTATGAGTCCCGACTAAATGTGCAACTTCGACTGACAGGCGAACTTCGGTTGAAGTAATAGATTCCATGGCTCTATGGGCAATCATAACTTTTAATTTGTAAAATAGCAGTCGCTAAATCATTAAGTCGCTCCGGGTCACGTCCACTTCCATTCAACAATCATGTCCTTCCACAGTCACGTGATCACGTGACGTCATAGGACATGCACTGACCTGCCGCCTCTTGCCTACCATGGTAACAATTTAAATGGCTAATGGAAATGGGCAGTTCCTCTCCAGCCATTTCACAGAGGGTCGATGTGAGACATACGAGATCATTTGTGCTTGAAAGTCAATCAATTAAACTTTATTTATATAGCACCTTTCATACATTAAAATGCAACTCAATGTGCTGAACAATGAAAACATCTATAGTACAATAAACGAGTTAACAAATGGCGTCCTCGTGTGGTCAACAGAAGGATAACATCAGCAGGAAGAAAAAAAACAGCAGTGATTACTCGATGTACTGTCGTCTCTCCACTTCTTCGATGCCTTGACAAATGCACGCAACCACACTCATAAAAAAAAAAACTATGATCTGAAGGAAAACAAACGGCGATGGCCATTACCGGAAATGCGGTGCATTACGAGATTTTCCCGAAATACGTCACAGCTCTTCTGCATTGAGTCCATTAAATCCAGACCACCATTCACTTATCGAAAAGTAATATTTTTTAAACATTTTTTTAAAAGCAGACGTTTTCAGGATGGAGACAATCTTGCATTCGATTGACAATTCCGTGATTTTGCACATATCCAAAATAAAAACCTTTTTTCCCCATTCATTTCATTTAATTTGTTCATTGATTTAAGGCCGCAATTCACATCAACAATATATAAATTTTTCCAGACAATACTCAACTAAACCTAGCCTGAAAAGGAGTTGGAGGAAGAAAAACCTATTAAGTCCCACTCACAATCTCATCAATATCAAGCTTTGAAAACAAATTTAGCTATTTTCCTGCAAATAATAATAAAAATAAAATCCCTTCATAAGTAAGTGGAGTAAGCACATTCACTGGCACTAGATTTCAAGAATATTAAATTTGGGATCGTAAAACAAGACAGAAAGGGGCAAATGAAGCTTTGCTAATAATGGCAAAACAGTTTATTGATAGATGTAGATTTATTAAATGCAGACCTTTGTTTTTGATTTATTGTAAGAAAATGGAATTGAAAATTTGAAAGTCGTGAGTGTGAGCACGTCGTTGAGATAAAGGCATGCGAAGAGCAGTACTTTATTCAGGATCATAATCAGGTACACTTTTTCATCTCACCACAATGAATCAAAGTTTCTCCCGAATTGACAACACTTGTCCACACAATACAAATAGAGCACAAAAATGGAGATCATTTAAAACCACTGTCATTGTAATTACCTTTCATGCATATTAAACATGGAAAATGTATTATAAAAATATATATAAGGCACAGTGTAGAGCTGTCAGAATTAATCAATTAATCAACAACTACTGTAATAATCGACTAATTGTTTGGAGCCATTTTTTTCTTCAACCCCACCTTTTTTTCCTTTTTAAATCACTATACGAATATGAAGTATGAAATAAACACCAATAATAAACAATAATCAGGGGGGAAATCCTTTTGTAATACAGTGTTATGCAAAATTCCAATGAATCTGATTATTGAATTCTAAAACTATTTGATAGTGACAGCACAGCACAGCGCTAATGAACGGACATTTACAAGTAAACATGTCAGATTATAGCCGTCAGTTTTCATCTGCAGCCCCTTGTCAGGTTGATGGAACATTTTAAATGTGAATTTAAATGACAAAATAGTGTAAGTCAAGAGTAAGACACACAACACACAATACAAGTACACGGATCATTGGAAATTTTTGCACCATTTTAAATGTAAATTCATAAATGAAATCATATCAAGCTTCATTCATTGCTGCTATTCTCACCAGCACACTCGTGCCTCTCAGCTTCAGCCTTACTTGGGAATCTTTGACAACAAAGTGAGCAGGTAAAAGGCTTCTCTCCAGTGTGGGTTCTTGTGTGTCTTTTTAAGCTTCCCTTCTGAGCAAAATTTTGACCACAAACTGAGCAGGGAAAAGGCTTCTCTCCAGTGTGGGTTCTTGTATGTATTTTTAAGCTTCCCTTCTGAGCAAAATTTTGACCACAAACTGAGCAGGGAAAAGGCTTCTCGCCAGTGTGGGTTCTTGTATGTATTTTTAAGCTTCCCTTCTGAGCAAAATTTTGACCACAAACTGAGCAGGCAAAAGGCTTCTCGCCAGTGTGGTTTCTTGTGTGTTTTTTTAAATATCCCTTTAGAGCAAAAGTTTGACCACAAACTGAGCAGGTAAAAGGCTTCTCTCCAGTGTGGATTCTTGTGTGGATTTTTAAATCTCCCTTTTGAGCAAAAGTTTGACCACAAACTGAGCAGGCAAAAGGCTTCTCTCCAGTGTGGGTTCTTGTGTGTATTTTTAAGTTTCCTTTCTCAGCAAAAACTTGACCACAAACTGAGCAGGCAAAAGGCTTCTCTCCAGTGTGGGTTCTTGTGTGTATTTTTAAGCTTCGCTTGTGAGCAAATTTTTTACCACAAACTGAACAGGCAAAAGGCTTCTCTCCAGTGTGGGTTATTGTGTGTATTTTTAAGCTTCCCCTGTGAGCAAATTTTTTACCACAAACTGAGCAGGTAAAAGGCTTCTCTCCAGTGTGGGTTCTTGTGTGTATTTTTAAATCTCCCTTTTGAGCAAAAGTTTGACCACAAACTGAGCAGACAAAAGGTTTCTCACCAGTGTGGCCAATCAAATGGGTTCTCAAATGACACTTGTAGCCAAAAGTTTTCCCACACTGAGAACATTTCCAACGTTTGCTGTCAGTGTGACATGTCACATCACCGTCAAACTGTTCATAGTCACTAGTGTGAAGAGAGTGTGACGCGTCTTCACCATCTGACATTGGAGGTAACCGATTGTCTGCTTGGTCCTCATCATCTTCTGTTGTTGTTTGTTGTCTTGAGCTGCTGCTTGGAAGCTCCGCCCCTTTGTTCTCTTCATATTGACATTCATCTTCAGTCTTCAAATGGACAGCAGTCATATTAAAAGGCTTCTCGCCAGAGTGGGTTCTCGTGTGTATTTTTAAGCTTTGCTTGCGAGCAAAAATTTGACCACAAACTGAGCAGGCAAAAGGCTTCTCGCCAGTGTGGGTTCTCGTGTGTATTTTTAAGCTTTCCTTGCGAGTAAAATTTTGACCACAAACTGAGCAGGCAAAAGGCTTCTCTCCAGTGTGGGTTCTTGTGTGCATTTTTAAGCTTAGCTTGTGAGCAAAAACTTGACCACAAACTGAGCAGGCAAAAGGCTTCTCGCCAGTGTGGGTTGTCGTGTGTATTTTTAAGTCTCCCTTTTGAGCAAAATTTTGACCACAAACTGAGCAGGGAAAAGGCTTCTCGCCAGTGTGGGTTCTTGTATGTATTTTTAAGCTTCCCTTCTGAGCAAAATTTTGACCACAAACTGAGCAGGGAAAAGGCTTCTCGCCAGTGTGGGTTCTTGTATGAATTTTTAAGTTTCCCTTCTGAGCAAATTTTTGACCACAAACTGAGCAGGGAAAAGGCTTCTCGCCAGTGTGGGTTCTTGTATGTATTTTTAAGCTTCCCTTCTGAGCAAAATTTTGACCACAAACTGAGCAGGGAAAAGGTTTCTCGCCAGTGTGGTTTCTTGTGTGTTTTTTTAAATATCCCTTTAGAGCAAAAGTTTGACCACAAACTGAGCAGGTAAAAGGCTTCTCTCCAGTGTGGATTCTTGTGTGGATTTTTAAATCTCCCTTTTGAGCAAAAGTTTGACCACAAACTGAGCAGGCAAAAGGTTTCTCACCAGTGTGGGTTCTTGTGTGTATTTTTAAGTTTCCTTTCTCAGCAAAAACTTGACCACAAACTGAGCAAGCAAAAGGCTTCTCTCCGGTGTGGGTTCTTGTGTGTATTTTTAAGCTTCCCTTGTGAGCAAATTTTTTACCACAAACTGAACAGGCAAAAGGCTTCTCTCCAGTGTGGGTTATTGTGTGTATTTTTAAGCTTCCCCTGTGAGCAAATTTTTTACCACAAACTGAGCAGGTAAAAGGCTTCTCCCCAGTGTGGGTTCTTGTGTGTATTTTTAAATCTCCCTTTTGAGCAAAAGTTTGACCACAAACTGAGCAGACAAAAGGTTTCTCACCAGTGTGGCCAATCAAATGGGTTCTCAAATGACACTTGTAGCCAAAAGTTTTCCCACACTGAGAACATTTCCAACGTTTGCTGTCAGTGTGACATGTCACATCACCGTCAAACTGTTCATAGTCACTAGTGTGAAGAGAGTGTGACGCGTCTTCACCGTCTGACATTGGAGGTAACCGATTGTCTGCTTGGTCCTCATCATCTTCTGTTGTTGTTTGTTGTCTTGAGCTGCTGCTTGGAAGCTCCGCCCCTTTGTTCTCTTCATATCGACATTCATCTTCAGTCTTCAAATGGACAGCAGTCACGGGCAACTCTGTGAAATGCTCCTCCTCTTTAATGTATGGCGGCAGCCGCTCCTCTTTTTTTATGTTGGGAGGCTGTGGCTGCTCCTCTTCTTTAACTTGAAGAGGCTGCAAGTCCTCCTCCTCTTTCACACCAGGGAACTCTGGCTCCCTCCGCTCAGGACAACGATATTTTTCACTGACGTCTGCGGGACACAAGATACACATGGTTTCGTAAAGTCAGTTTATTGTGATGTTATATATTTTATATTTCAGATTATCACATGGGCCAAATCCGTGAAAGAATAACAAATCTGGCGAATGTTACGTATTGTCTCAGTCTTCATTTTGTTCCAGAAATCACTTATCATAACTTTGTAACCCTGATTGTTCCGGATATAATAAAACAATTTTTATATACAAACATTGAATATTAGGGATGAAAACACCAACCACTGTGTGGACTCCAGTAGTCCCGGGAGAGGAGCTACAATACATAATTTACATTAAAAGAAAATCTAATGAACAAAATAGCTTTAGTAGTGAAGGATTATAATATATTTTGTAATATTTTGCGTGTTCAAATAAATCAAAGATGAGATTCTTGTGAAGAGGGTCCTTGCAAGGTTGATTTATTACAGAGATCTCTGGTCACACAATTGCATATCACCAAAGCAGTGTCATCCAAGAATTGTGTCCTCTTTTGCCCACACAGCCTTTTTATTCAAAACATCAGGAAACGCCTCTGGCATCCCGTGAGGTACAGAATGAGTTTGCATTTTGCCAGTAAACTAGATCGTCCTAAAACTTTCACCTTTAGACAAAACAGGTTCTCAGTATGCTAGATTGAACTTGGACTTCACATTTAGACAAAACAGGTTCTCAGTATGCTAGATTGAACTTTCTCAAACAGGACAAAGAAAGGGAATTTAGACAAAACAAGATAACAGATAGGTTAAGGTCGAGTTATATTCAGTTTGACATTATTACACCTGCTCTACACATCTATAACTAAATTCAGAATGGTTAAAATGTAAAATAAAGAATTAAAAATGTTAACAATGTTAACAGTAGCTACTCAAACGGCTTGTATTTACGTGTAATAATAATTTTAAGCAATTACATCATTACAAGAGCTCAAACCGTTAAAATTACGGCTCTAGGTGATCTAATTAGTCGTTTTAAAATTCTGATAACATAGTATTAAAGCAAGGAGCGACTCCTGTTCTTTTTTCAGTGGATTAAAGATTTAGGCTGCTTGTAAACAGCGTCCAGTAGCTTACGTTGTCGCTCGTTCTCCTCTTGTGTTCCACAAAGCTCCTCTTCGTACTTGACTTTCGTTCTTGCGTACATTTTCACACGAAGTCACGACACTTTACGCACACATTTGACGGCCGTATCCTTTTTGGCGGCTAGCAAGCTAAGCTAAGCTAGGCTAACATAAACAGGGCCGAGAGATTTCGACGAGCACTGTCTGATACGATTTAATCAGACACGAAATGTAGCAATTATGTTTGACTTCAATAAAGAAGTGACGGAGGCACAGTGTCGATGTTTAAGTCCGTTCAGTACGAATTCAGGATGAATTATGTAAATAAGCGTGTGCGGCTATGTGAATGCAGCCTAGAATCAATGGACTAATACTAGTAGTAGTTTCTGTCACCGTCACGTGAACTCTACGGCAACCACATTTGGACAAATCTCATGTAACGAAATATACTATTAAAAAATAAAAATCTAAAATAACACGTTTAATTCTATATTCATTTAGAGAGTAAAAAATAGAAATCTTCAAACTCCATTTGGACGATTAAGAAACATGTTTAGTTCCTGTATATCCTCAAGAAATATGAATAAAGCCAGTAGCGTTATTTTTCATTTTTTATGGAGGAATAAAACGCATTATATTAAAATAACCCAGCTAGTTATGGAATATGACAAGGATGGTGTGAAAGCTCCATAATTTGAATCGATGATTGGTATATTTAGAGTGAATTGGATTAAGTCTTGTTTGTCACAGCCCAATTCTATGTGGTACCACATCCCTAGATCTTTGTTTAAAAATATTGGTTGTTTGGATTTTGTGCTGAAATGTGATTTTGATGTGAGCAGAGTCCCCATAAATTTGTCTAATTATGATAAACAAATTCTTTGTTGTTGTTGTTTTTTTTTGGGGGGGGGGGTGTTAATGATATTTGCCCATCATTTTTCTGCAAATGCATGTAATCAGATCTCTTATTTGAACGTATTATGTGTTATGTATGAACACACTGATGCATTTGCAGCATTCACAACGTTGAAAATCAAAATCCATGTGCAGTAAAAAATACTGTATACCATTATTATACTAGTAATAACCTGTATTATATATGCAGTGAAAAGCATTCCTTATATTATTGGCTTGTCAAATTCCTCAAAGGCAAAAAAAAATAAAAATAAAACAAGGGGAAATATAAAAAATAAAAAAAAACTGTACAGCTATAGTTTGTGTAAGAAAGTTATCTAGTGTGTTGCGTGGAAAACGAAAGGCATGCTCATGGGCTACAACACGCTTGAGTGCACGCGCCCTCCTGTGGCCGAGGGTAACATGGCGTCCATGTTTTCAGTTGGCCAGACTCTCTATATACGGCTGTTTTGCTCTATTGTACACTGCCATCTACTAGTCCCAATTGGTACAATCCAGAGCACACACAAAATGAAACAAAAACACACAGTCGTGGATTCACTTTTAATTCTAGTTTCCATTGTAACAAAAATACAAAATTGTTTTCAAACATGGCTTATAAATTCACCATTTTTTTGAACTACTGGTCCATTTTCTTTCAAAGTGTAAAAACAACAATTTAAACAGTAAAAAGCCTTCATCTCATTTAAGTTAAATTAACGTTACAATTTGGCAGATGAAACAAAACACATTTGAAATGCATCAACACAAACTAACAGCAACATTTAGAGGATAGCAATACTTTTTTTAATGAACAGGAAAACAAAGAGATGGCTATGAGTACATGTATCGACAAGCGTCATCTACCTGTCAAATGGGTCATTACAGAAAGGGGTGGGGCGCATAAAAAAAAACAAGCAGAGAAAGATCAGAGTCAAGAATCTACTGTCAGTTCACTAACTGTTTCCATGAAAAATGCAAAAAAAAAACCTCCTTTATAAATATAACTACCGGTTACCAGACGCGCTCAAGAAAGCCGATTCTGTGATGCCGAAGGGTGGAGGAGGCCGGTGGGAGTAAACAGGAGTGGCGCAGGGGTACGAGGAATTGGCGAGGGGAAACCAAAACCTCCACCGCAGCGGCCCTGCCTGATCTTTTTTTCTCCTCCACCCGGCGGTGACGGGAATAGAAACTGCAGGATCACAGAGTGGGATTTCAATCCACGCACGCACGCACGCACGCACGCCCACTCGGATTCTCTTCTCTCCCATTTTTCTCAATGCTCCGAGGTGAGGAAAGTCTCGGCTCCATCAGCTCTAAATTAAATGCTCTTCTTCTCTTTGACTCTGTTAAGCTTCGTTGGGGTCAGCGGAAGGAAACGCAAAGAAAACGCACACAAAATTGTACTCGTACTTGAGCATTTGCATCCTTTCAAATGGATGACCTTCAACCCCAAAAATAAGAAAATGTCTTACAATGTCTCCTTAAAAAAAAATCATAAACAGTATAATAATAATGATTATTATTATAAGACAACAATGGTAACTTGTGAACTAGGCCAACAAGCATAGCGGTCAAGGCAGTCTTCTGCCTGTGTGTGTGTGTGTGTGTGTGTGTGTGTGTGTGTGTGTGTGTGTGTGTGTGTGTGTGTGTGTGTGTGTGTGTGTCTGTGTGTGTGTGTGTGTGTGCACATAAGAATGTTATATAGGGAGTGAGCGAGCCAAGGAGTCGGTCCATGTGCACATGTCTGTGTTGAGTAGCACTTCAGTACTTGGGTACTTTGGTATAATCCTCCTGGACGACACTCTTGCACAAACACATGGAGAGGATCATCCCAAGAAGCTGTGGGGCAAAAAGCAGTGACAATTAAGTGTAAAAAGTGTCTTGCAATGTAGCGGCTTACACGTTCCTTCAAATCGAAGAAGTCATTTTGGCAGCAAGGGCTAGTGTGAAATGTCATTAAGTCTACAGCAAATGAATTTGTTTAGAATCTAGGGCTGTGCTGTCAATTATTATACTCCACAGTTACAAATATCAGCATAATCGTAAAAAAAAAAAAGGTAATGCTATTTTTTTAGTATATAGTAGTTTTTTAATTTTTTTTTAAATAACTAATTTTAACAATTTAGTTTCATCCAAAATGAATTTGCATAATTATAGTGTTTCAAAGAATTTTATTTGTCTTAATATTTTTATTTGTTTTGTACCAAAAAAATTGTCCACATCAAAAGGAATTTACATAATTATAGTGTTTCTATTTTTAAATGGGTCTTAATATTTTTTATATATATTTATATTTATATTTTTTGAAAACAAAATAAAAACGTTCTGAATCACATTCATTAGGAACAATATTTGATCAATTGAAAAGATGTTAAATATTTATCAGTGTGTCTCGGCACATTGATATTCATGTTGCTCACTGGCTCTGTTTGCATAGTAACTGTTGGTATATTAGCATTTTATCAATTTTCATTCAATAGAAACAAGGTTTAATTACTGGGGGAAATGGTATGTGAGTGTAGCGTAAGTTAGCGTCTTAGGAATTGTCATAAAAAATACATTTATTACTATAACTTAACGCACATTCTCCATACCAACATCACAATTAATTCCACAGCTGTCCTTCATTAAGACCATCTTATTTTTTTTTTCATTCTTAGTTTAGTTTGATTAAACTTGGAGCAAGGGGAAGCCATATGTGCTATGGCCTCATGTAAAACATTTTGATGTTTTAAGACGTTTTCTGTTTGTTTCTATTCACAATATGAGACTAATGCAAACCAATAATTAAGCTGTAAAAACAAATGGAGCTGGACTGCAAGGCACACCATTACCGTAAAATGCACTTTGTTCTTAAGCTTATGGCTGAAAAGCGGTTCTCTCAATTCCATTCACAGCTGCTGTCAAACGAGAAAGCGCTATATAAATAAAGAGGACTAATGAGAATAAGAACTATAGTTGCCACTGGTTCAATGGATGGAGGAGACCAAACCATTACAAACACCGATGTTAATTATCCACTACTGAAAACAGTGGACCAGATGTTACATGAAATACAAATGATGGGTTTGACAGTTGCGAGTTGCTTTGGGTATGAGCCCATATATTGGAATCAAGGGAAATGAGAGGGCAGATAAAATAAGGCTACAGCATTTTCACAAGCAAATTGATGTCAGTCTCAGTCAGACATAAATAAAAGGCATCAATTAAACAGAAATTGATAACAGACAGAATAATTGTTTTACAGATTAATTGGAAAGCTTAGCTAGATCTAAAGACAGAAAAAATGAATAATATCAATAATTAAATTTGGACATAATGAACTAGACAGTACACTTTTTTAAAATAAATTCAAGAAAATGTCGCTGAGCCTGAGGACAGGAAGAATCACCGCAAGGAATTTATTGTAATAAATATGCCCTGGAAAGAAGAAAAATGCCTGATTTAATAAAAATAAAGAAAATGAGAGAAATGCTGCAAAATAGTAATTAAATATCATTAATATGAGGTATTATCCAAACTGGAAAATAGTGGATGACTTTATTGGGCCATCCTTGGCATTTGTTGCTTGTTATATAAACTGCTAATAATAATTGAATAAACGAAACAGAACACTTCTTTACCAGTAGGTGGTGGTAATGTACCTAAACTTATTTGCCAACCGCCATTATACGCCAGGCGTAGAATAGGTTTCACGTCACGTGACCAATACTCCGTTCCAGGCTGTTTTTACATAGCCACACGCGGTTCACTATAATTCGTAATAATTCATTCTGAATTCGTACTATACGAACTTACACATCGCCACTGTGCGTCCGTCACTACTCTATTGAAGCGAAACTGTTCCGTTTTGTGTCTGGTTACATTCGTTTCACACAGTTTTTGTCAAAATCTTTCGGCCTTGTTTCGCTTAGCTTAGCTTAGCTTAGCTTTGCCGCCGAAAAAAAGGAGACGCGTTTGTTATCGACATATTGGCTCAACAGACGTCAAATGTGACCGAAAAGTGTCGTGAATATCGTGTGAAAATGTTGGCAATAACGAAAGTCAAGTACAAAGAGGAGCTTTGTGGCGCACAAGAAGAGAATGAGCGACTACGTCAACCGATGGACGCTTTTTGCAAGCAGCCTCCAGTTGTGTTGAACAGAGCAGGTTTGTCACTTATTTAATCAATACTTTTCAACAATAAGTCTATTTTGAAAGGATCCTTCATCCGGGCACTTTTTACCTTACGTTTACAGTTTTTCTCAAGTCGCTTTGGTACATGTCTCAGATAAGAATAGGTGCTCCTATTCTTGATGGTAAATGTTATAAGAATTATATAAATAAGCAGGTTTATTCTTTATTTTTGATTCGTTGACATACCAACAACTAGAATGGAGGATGGAAGCCTAGTAGATAATTTGATAATGTAAACAAAAGTGACTAGTTGGACCATTGATTGTAACTAAGTAAAAATCAAAAAACGGTTGGTTTTTTTTCGCATAGAATTAGCTAATATATTACATATAGCCACATATTTATGCTAATGGCACATTGACACTAAGCCCATTACAATGATTAAAAATACCCATTTAGGTTTGACATACACTGTTGGCTAAATTGATTTCTCTCCCCTGGCTTTATTTGTTCTTCTTTGCTGCCGCCTAGAGTTTGAATAATTAAAAGTTCGTCAACTCCTCGAGGATGTTGTACAGCTCTTGCAGATGCATGCATTTGTTAGCTTTTTGTCAATGAATGCCAGATTTCACAACTTGAAATATTTTCTATATTTATGTGCGGAACAATCAGCGTTACAGAGTAACGTTGAGTGATTTCTGGAACAAAATACGTAACATTTGCCAGCTTTGTTACTCTTTCACTCAGGTGGCCCATGTGATAATCTTAAATATAAAACACATAACGTCACAATAAACGGTCTTTACCAAACCATGTGTAACTTGTGTCCAGCAGACGTCAGTGAAAAATACCTTTGTCCTGAGCGGCAGGAGCCAGAGTTCCCTGGTGTGAAAGAGGAGGAGGACTTGGAGCCTCTTCAAGTTAAAGAAGAGGAGCAGCCACAGCCTTCCAACATAAAAAAAGAGGAGCGGCTGCCGCCATACATTAAAGAGGAGGAGCATTTCACAGAGTTGCCCGTGACTGCTGTCCATTTGAAGACTGAAGATGAATGTCAATATGAAGAGAACAAAGGGGCGGAGTCTCCAAGCAGCAACTCAAGACAACAAACAACAGAAGATGACGAGGACCACCGTGGAGGATCACAAGCAGACAGCATGTTAGCTCGAATATCAGATGGTGAAGACACGTTACACTCTCCTCAAACCGATGACTATGAACAGTTTGACGGTGATGTGACATGTCACGCTGCCAGCACATGGTGCAAATGCTGTCAGTGTGGTCAAACTTTTGTCTGCCAGTCTCTATTGAGAAGACATATGATCAGCCACACTGGTGACAAACCTTTTGCATGTTCAGTTTGTGGTAAAAAATTTGCTCGAAAGGGAGGTTTAAAAATGCACACAAGAACCCACACTGGAGAAAAGCCTTTTGCCTGCTCAGTTTGTGGTCAAAATTTTGCTCTGAAGGGAAACTTAGCAAGCCACATGAGAACCCACACTGGAGAGAAGCCTTTTGCCTGCTCAGTTTGTGGCAAAAAAATTGCTCACAAGGGAGACTTAAAAAAACACATCAAAACACACACTGGTGAGAAGCCTTTTGCCTGTTCAGTTTGTGGTCAAATTTTTACTGAGAAGGGAAGCTTAAAAATACACACAATAATCCACACTGGAGAGAAGCCTTTTGCATGTTCAGTTTGTGGTAAAAAATTTGCTCGAAAGGGAGGTTTAAAAATGCACACAAGAACCCACACTGGAGAGAAGCCTTTTGCCTGCTCAGTTTGTGGTCAAGTTTTTGCTGAGAAGGGAAACTTAAAAATGCACACAAGAACACACACTGGAGAGAAGCCTTTTGCCTGCTCAGTTTGTGATCAAAATTTTGCTCAGAAGGGAAACTTAGCAAGCCACATGAGAACCCACACTGGAGAGAAGCCTTTTGCCTGCTCAGTTTGTGGCAAAAAAATTGCTCACAAGGGAGACTTAAAAAAACACATCAAAACACACACTGGTGAGAAGCCCTTTGCCTGTTCAGTTTGTGGTCAAATTTTTGCTGAGAAGGGAAGCTTAAAAATACACACAAGAATCCACACTGGAGAGAAGCCTTTTGCCTGTTCAGTTTGTGGTCAAATTTTTGCTGAGAAGGGAAGCTTAAAAATACACACAAGAATCCACACTGGAGAGAAGCCTTTTGCCTGTTCAGTTTGTGGTAAAATTTTTGCTGAGAAGGGAAGCTTAAAAATACACACAAGAATCCACACTGGAGAGAAGCCTTTTGCCTGCTCAGTTTGTGGTCAAACTTTTGCTCAAAAGAGATATTTAAAAAAACACACAAGAACCCACACTGGCGAGAAGCCTTTTGCCTGTTCAGTTTGTGGTCAAAATTTTGCGAGCAAGGAAAACTTAAAAATACACACAAGAACCCACACTGGAGAGAAGCCTTTTGCCTGCTCAGTTTGTGGTAAAAAATTTGCTTACAAGCTAAGCTTAAAAATACACACAAGAACCCACACTGGAGAGAAGCCTTTTGCCTGCTCAGTTTGTGGTCAATTTTTTGCTGAGAAGGGAAACTTAAAAATACACACAAGAACCCACACTGGAGAGAAGGCTTTTGCATGCTCAGTTTGTGGTCAAGTTTTTGCTGAGAAGGGAAACTTAAAAATACACACAAGAACCCACACTGGAGAGAAGCCTTTTGCCTGTTCAGTTTGTGGTCAAGTTTTTACTGAGAAGGGAAACTTAAAAATACACACAAGAACCCACACTGGAGAGAAGCCTTTTGCCTGTTCAGTTTGTGGTCAAAAATTTGCTCAGAAGGGAAACTTAAAAGACCACACGAGAATCCACACTGGAGAAAAGCCTTTTGCCTGTTCAGTTTGTGGTCAAAATTTTGTTCAGAAGGGACACTTAGCAAGCCACATGAGAACTCACACTGGAGAGAAGCCTTTTGCCTGCTCAGTTTGTGGTGAAACTTTTGCTTACAAGCCAAGCTTAAAAATACACACAAGAACCCACACTGGAGAGAAGCCTTTTGCCTGCTCAGTTTGTGGTGAAACTTTTGCTCACAAGCTAAGCTTAAAAATACACACAAGAACCCACACTGGAGAGAAGCCTTTTGCCTGTTCAGTTTGTGGTAAAAATTTTGCTCACAAGCTAAATTTAAAAATACACACAAGAACCCACACTGGAGAGAAGCCTTTTGCCTGTTCAGTTTGTGGTAAAAATTTTGCTCACAAGCAAAGCTTAAAAATACACACAAGAACCCACGCTGGAGAGAAGCCTTTTGCCTGCTCAGTTTGTGGTAAAAAATTTGCTCACAAGGAAAGCTTAAAAATACACACAAGAACCCACACTGGAGAGAAGCCTTTTGCCTGCTCAGTTTGTGGTCAAGTTTTTGCTGAGAAGGGATATTTAAAAAAACACACAAGAACCCACACTGGAGAGAAGCCTTTTGCCTGTTCAGTTTGTGGTAAAAAAATTGCTCAAAAGAGAGATTTAAAAATACACACAAGAACCCATACTGGAGAGAAACCTTTTACCTGCTCAGTTTGTTGTCAAAGATTCCCAAGTAAGGCTGAAGCTGAGAGGCACGAGTGTGCTGGTGAGAATAGCAGAGATGAATGATGGTGCAAAGATCATGTTTACCGCCGAATGAACTGTGTACCTGTGTTGTATGTGTCTGACTTAACCCTATTTTGAAATTGATTTTGTATATAAAATGTTACATCAACCTGACAAGGGGCTGCAAATTTAAACTATCTGACAGCTATAATCTGGCATGTTTACCGGTAATTGTCCATTAATATGCATTGTGCCTTATAATTTTTAAATTACATTTTCCATGTTTAATATTAAAGGTAATTACAATGACAGTGATTTTAAATCTATAAATTTGTGATCTATTTGTATTGGTAAATACTTTCTTATCATTATTGTGTGTGCCAAAACACTCAAAACATTGTATATAGTTTGTCCTTTTTTGTTACATTAACACTAGTATGACTCACTCTGTAAATATAATAAAAAAGATGTCATCCATTATTACTGAAATAACTTTCTCTTTTTTGGTAAATCCCTTAAAGTTACCTAGAGAAGTCCTGCGATTAATTACGAATAAAAAAAAAATACGACAACTCGTCTGTCGTCTGTTTTCTGAAACATAAAGCAGGATTTACGACCGAGAAAAGACCTGCATACAATGTCGACTAGTTGTGTGGCGGAACATTCGCCCGTCTTATTACATTGTTAACGTTTTCATCCTTCCCAGCACGGGTACAAAGTCTGTTTTCAACACAGGACAATAATGGAGGAACCCCAGGATGTGGAGGCTCCAGCTCTTCTTCCTTCAGCGGCGACCAAAGAAGACAAGCACGGTTCAGAAACGGTGGCCTCCGAAGAAGCTGTGGCGTTCTTGTCCAATATTGGTGAGTTCACAAGCGATCTTAGCGTATACTTTATACACGAAGTGTGTGCACGCCTGAGGACATCCACCACCTGTTTTTGGCACCTGTTGACATGCTCAAACCACGATCAGGCACTATGTATGATCGGTCCATCCAGAATCGGAATGAAATCTCAACTAATAAAGTACTGCAGTAAGTCACAGTGTTAGGCAAAAATGAGGCAGAAGTTTTATTTCTGTTATATACTTATTATTGTGAGGCACCGTATGTGTTTTGAGGATTTACAAAATGGCACACTATAGGAAAATAATAAAACAAGAGGCCCTACTTGAACAATTATTCAATTAAATGTATTGCGCATAATCTTAAGTAAAAATGTTAAATAAATGTTTAAAAACAAGGGAGTCTTAAAAATTAAATACATGTACTTCAAAGTTAACTAGAACCGAATTGGGTTTTTGAAAAATAAAATAACGCGCTGTGCATGGGGAAAAATCAAATAAAATGGTAGTAGTACTGTTGACACTTACACTTGGTTTGAGTCTCATGCTCAAAGTACTCTCCTGCTGCACGCTGATGATGATGATGATGATGATGATGATGATATTTTGGTCGAGCTCATCATCATCACTTAGTTCTTCTTCTGACCTAAACATTAGCAGGTGATGTTTTATACCCAAAGACACTTTTTATTTTTTTCTTTGCCAGTGCCCGTGGAGCTGTCAAAATGTGTGTTTGCGGACTCTCTGGTGACCATGCCGGAAGGGGGTCGAGACTTGGGGAGGTTCTGCGTGCCAGTGGAATTTGCCCACCGAGCCCGTCAACCATGTATGCTGGTACATGCACAAAGCCAAGGGGCCATCGACGGCTCCCCATGTGGAACGACAGTGACAGGTGAGGGGGTCCTGCCCGATTTTACTGGCCGTTAACATTCTTGCCTAAGCCAGCCGATACACGCCATCACGATCTAAGCACACAAAAAAAATCAATGGGGGCTCTTAATATCTGCTAATAAAGTTTATTATTGATCATTCATACACTCTCACTGCTGCATGATTGTTTAGATTATTGTTAGTCTGACAGATGATTACGATACGTGTTATAGGATATCAACAACTGGCCAGTGTGTACAAAGAAATATGTCAATTAATGTGCACTTCTCAGTTTTCAGTATATTTACTAGGGAGATTTGAATTTGACAATGTTTATACTTGTGCTTGTAGTTTGCAGTCCTGTAGAACTGTGACTACATCAAATTGAGCTGTTTATAATATTTTGCCCCATGCAGTAATTTGTTAAGATTAAAAACCTCTATGCAAGAACAAGGCCACATTTCTGATAGATGTTATTGGATTGCGCAAGTGATTGTAATTTAAGTGTGCCTTTCTTTTCGGTTTTCTATATTAGCCTACCTAACTGCTGACCTAGAAGTGTTGGAGGAGGACCACCACGAGTATGTCAAGGCAGGTCACCGAGTGCGATAAATGAAACACATTCATGACATGCATCCCATGATATCTTTAAAGACATTTGCATTTCTTTTTAGCTTGATGGCCACATTTTGGATAAGCGGTGTCACATGGTGGAATGTGACGGAGAGATGAGGAT
Source organism: Vanacampus margaritifer (assembly GCF_051991255.1). NCBI lineage: Eukaryota > Metazoa > Chordata > Actinopteri > Syngnathiformes > Syngnathidae > Vanacampus > Vanacampus margaritifer. The sequence continues at coordinate 20,817,106 of NC_135437.1, read as the reverse complement.
CGATAAAGTCACCACTGATGGAAAGGTGAGTTACAACCAAAGTGAAACCAAGGGTGAACTTAGGATCAGGATGTGTCTGAGAAATAACAGGTGAAATACTGCCTAAATTATAACATTTGTTCCATTTGCATTCATTTATATACAGCAGTCTATTATTTTCATTTTGTAGTGTTTCTATTGGCTGCACTATTTCCAGTCTTGTATGTGCAATATGTTCAGGGTCTTCAAGTGGTGCTGGCGAATTTAATGTAACTTAAGCCATACTGTATTGCCAGTGTTGGGAATAACGGCGTTTAAACTAACGGCGTTTGGTAACTCAGTTTTTGTCATAAACAGACTAATCTAACTAATTAATTACGTTATCGTTGTTGTATGAGAAATGCGTTGTGTTACAATTTATTTATTAGATTCAAGGCTCGAAGTAAGCTTACAAGACTTTTTGCGGTGAAAGACTGTGAAAATGTCATTTGCGCACAGTTAGAGGCACTGTTGTTGTCGGACTTTGTCACAATAAAAGTGTCTTGACAGTTGAAATATATATATATAGTGACTTTTATTTTGGAGGTGCCGCAGGAAGCGTGTCACGACGTGACGGACGTGTCGTCTTTCTTCCTTCTGGACCTTAAGGCTTAGCATATTTGATGATTTTAGCAAAGAGTCCACGTCCTCGCCTGGAACTGGTTTGACAACTTTGACAAGAATGACCTTAATAAAAAAAAAATAACAGTCGCGATTTGCCGAAAAACGGCCTGCCATGAGGAGCGATTTGTTGACAATTCTGTTCCAATAAGAACCATATTGCGACTCCATAACAGCGATAATGATACCGATAAGTCATAGCGACACGCTCGCTTAGTGTAATTAATAGCGCCAACAATTGTATTTCTCTTATTTCACAAGTGCTAAACGTGTGAAAAGTGTTGAAAGAAATATACTCACACTCATGGAGGCGATGGAGTGACATTTGTATGTGAATGATGCATGTTAAGCCTAGAGTTGGGCAGTTTTCTGACGTAAAGCAATCATCAAACACGTCTTTATATGTGTAGAATTATAAACTGAAGATATATCCCCATACTCTCGTATTTGAAAGTGTACAAAAGTATATGTTTTTCAGAGAGATCAGCTGATGATTCTGAAGAGTAAATATAGTAGTAGATATGGCTATGATTTTTGACCATGATAGCATTAAGCACTATATATTTTAATAGCATTTGCAATTTCTTTGATCTATTATTGATCATTTTAGCCCGCAACAAAAATCTTGGAGCAACTGGCTGGGGACTGTCTACAAGTTACCTATAGATGACATATGTGCCACAAATCACCATCTATCCAGTATTTATTTTATTTGTATTATTATTCTGATTGCTGTAGTAACTGGCAGTGGTAGAACATACATCAGCGCTCCAAATTTAATGTATTATTATTATTATTGTATGATGTGTCATATTATTGAGTGAGGCATTTGTGTGACTTAAATACTCACAAAAATAAATGAAAACACCTTATATAGCCTGGACGTAATTTGAATTCCTTGTATAGAAATATAATAATAATAATATATTTTAAAAACATTTAAAATCCAAATTGTTTGATATAAAACTTTCTCTTTTTTTTAAGTAAGTTGATAATTGTTTCCAAAATTAACTTGTGTGTGTTTACTTTTGAGTCCTACTATAATTCTAACATACTACAAATACAAAGAAACATTGTGTAAAGCACCATGAAGCTGAATTTTCTTGATATCTCTGCTTCAGACAACCAGTAATCCATTTGGAGTTTGCCAAAACAAAACAGTCAGGTTTAAAAAATGCAACAAAAAACTATAAGAGTAACATTTTGGGGAGACACAGTAAAGAAAGCCCACAATGGCGACTGCCATGTCGCCATAATGCATCGTCTGTGAACACGAGGTTGTGCGCATTACGACGTGACAAATATGCGACACTACCATAGAAGAGGGGAGTGGTTGGGCACGAGCACAACAGATGGAGCAACGTGACATGATATTAATATTGGCGGATTTCTTTATTATCTGGTTTATCTATGATGTCAAATTGATTGATAATTGCTGATAACTATCAGCGGATTTCTTCATTATCTGGTTTATCTGTTTGACGTCAAATTGGTCAATAATTATCGGACACCGACATTATCGTACATCCCTACTTCCAAAGCCAAATCATTAACATTTAGACCACCATTTTCTTCAGTCTGAATTATCAAGTACACACAAAATACAGTATTGTTCACAAATACTTACGAGTACTGCGTTGAAGTCTGTCCTTGGTGCACTTCCTTCATTGTCCGTCCTTGGTGCACTTCCTTCATTGTCCGTCCTTGCTGCACTTCCTTCATTGTCTACGGATGTAGGCAAAGACTGGGAACTTGCACTACACTATAAAAAAAAATACCAATAATAAAAAATAAATGGAATTTTCCAGCACCAAAAAAATTGTCAAATAACAGAAATGTATTATTTCTCATAAAACATGCAATTTAAGAAACAATACTTGGAATTTCTTTCTATTACATCCTGGAGATAACATCCTCCTGTACAAATCCATTGAAATCTGCTGTCGAGATTCCTCATTGACCGCTGCAACAGCTCAGCTGGGATTCCATCATTGTTTGATTGTAAATGGCATGTTTTAAGGTTTCAATTACTATGAACAAAATATGTTTCTTCCATCACACTTGGTTTTATTGGATTGTTAAAAAAAAAAGTTCCCATTTTTTTTGGTCACCCTAACAGCATAGGCTATGACAAAAAATAATGTGATTCAGCTTCCAAAACATGTCCAAAAAACTGTTGAAAAACGAGTTATTGGGTTTAAAATTGCAACAATTGACATTATGGTACTGCAAGTCATTTACCGTATATAGCATTTTTCCACCTTATGATGCCCTCAAACAGCTTTACATTTTGACTACTCATTCGCCTTCTGATGATGCAGGATCAGGAGTTCAGTGTATTGCTCAAAGATACTTCATTATGGTCACAAAGGGGATCAAACCCACAATTTAATGGATACTAGCCAACAACTTTACCACTGAACCATGTCGACTTTTTTTCCCACACGCACATATGTTGCAAATTAATCAAGTACTGGTCCACTAAAGAATCAGTTCCATGGCTCAAGACTGCCCCTAAATGTTGGCATTTTGACCCAAAAATTTAAGATACTGTAAAAAAAAATTTTTAAAAAAGTGTTTTCATCTAAATCGTGCATGTGTGCCCAGTAAATTTGCTGATGTATGTATTTGTAATTCTTTAATAATTTTGGTGGTCTTTAATACTGAACATATGTTGCACTTCACAGTACTCATTTAATTATTATTTATCTAAAAAAAGGGGAAAAAAAAGGTATGACGCCACAAATCGGCTGCTACGCCCTTATTGGTGAAGTTTTGTTTTGGTTTTTTTTGCCTCTACAACACGTCACCCCAAATTTCTTTGAAATATCGTGCCATTATTTTTTAGGCAATATCACCCACTCCTAATAGTATTGATCGACAGACTGCTCTGAAAAGACCAAAAAATCAAAGTAACAACAAAACACCAGTGGTGACAGCGACAATGATCCAACCAAGACTGAACAAAACCAGGGAACTAAATACAAGCCAAGTGACGAGACAACGAGAGACACCTGGACAAGACACAAGTGGCTGGGGGAGATGATTGATGACACAAGGGAACAGGATGACGAGTACAGGTGCAAACAAAACCTCACAAGTTATCAGGACACCAATCATAGCATATACTACCTGTATGTCCTCTGGCCTAACACTCATTAGGAGTCAGGAGATGGTGCTTAAAGGGATACGTGACTCATTGATCCATTCTCAGCAGGAAACATTTGAAATTTGAATTTGAATATAAATGTCGTACTTAAAAAAAAAAAAATCCTTTTCCCACAGATGACATCACCTGTGCTCAAGAAGTAGGGAACGACCTGATCATGGCTCACCTGTTTTCTGGGTTTGGTCAGCAAACTGAGGCATGATTGGTTGCTACCGACTTCCTCAGCACTGGTGAAGTCATCTTCAGTCAACAACAAGTTGACTAAAACCTGCAGGACTCCGCCCCCGAGGACCAGTTTCTTAACTGCCGTCCGACTGGTGGGAGCAACCTGGTCTACCCGAGACGTGCCGTCATTGCACCTCTTGCCAATTTGAAGTGGTTGCCGCATTTGCAGTCCAAATAACCCCCCAGTGAGAGCTGCGACACTCAAATCAGCCCAGCTCCCACAACGCTAGATCCTATTAGATACTGAGAGGAAGAGAAGGACGAGGAAGACGAGACATTCGCTCACCGCCATCTGCTGTGGTCAACGTCGGTGCACACTCAGCATTCTTCTTCCAAACTACCGAGCGTGAGATAGATGGAGCCTCACGCGACAAACGTAGCACCAAAGCCTTTCTGTATGGGGGGTGACAAGTGCATTACCAGAGGTTAATGATGAGCCCGGTTGGTGCACGACCACCTCCATCCATCACAAAGACCACAAAACTGGGTCCGCTTGCGCAATCGAATGCGAGCCAATACAAGAAATGAATGGAAAAATGCAGCTCAGTTTAAGATGATATGAAGTGTTAAGGCACTACAGGATGTTTTTTTTTTTACGCTTTCACAGAGAGGATTCGCAAAGTGCTTCACATAGAACGTTACACATGTATAAAATACAGAAATACATTTTACAAAAATCCTTCTTTTTTTTTAATAGGTTTTAGGTGAACTAATGAATACACATACAAAAAATATTTAAAAAATAGATAAAAAAGGAGAGCAATGATGATGACATGAACAATACTGAGCTCTACAGGAAAATAAAATTTAAAAAAAGAAATACATTTTACAGTGAGTAGATAAATCAAATTCGAAAAATGATCCTGGTACTGCAGCTTCTTCCCACATTCCAAAAACTTGGTCGGGTTCATTTGAGACTTTGCATTGTCCATTGGTGCGAATGGTTCCATAATAGTCCTTGTGATTGTGGCTGCAACGAGAATAAAGTCAGAATCTGACGGCAGTTTATTTCGCAACAACTAGAATGGCATATTTCCATGAAGCGCTTCATAAAAGAAGCTTTGAATGCAACATTAGCGGATCTAACGAGCTCCAATGCGAGAGTTGTCACGGTCCGGCCACGGAGTGGCGTGATGTCTGTCGGCGTGTGAGGTGGAGGACCCAAAATGCAGGGAGGCAGGAGAACCACAGCAGGAGTGCAGGCGAGACTGGCGTGCTTTATTGTACGAAATAAAAATGACAGAACGAACTCCGGGGGGTGACCGTGACAAGCGGCAATGATCCCACAAAGAACTGCTCACCACCCGGGAATTAAATACACCCACACCAATTAGGGTAACTAATCACAGCTGGGGCCAGGCACAAGTGGCTGAGGGCCCGGATTGGTCAGCCTGCGAAAGGGCAGGAATCCACTCAGGACCAATCGGGATCCTCAACCAAAGCCAGATCTTTCCAGACATGACAGTCGTCGTCCCCCCCCCCTTAAGTGACGGATCCCAGACGTCCCAAACAAAGTCAACGTCTGTAGCGGGACCCGGATGAAGGCTCCGGCGTAGAGTCCAGGGGCTGCAGCGGCTCAGGCGATGATGCCAGGGGCTGCAGCCGCACGACGTGCGCCGCCGGAACGGGAACCGGTGGCGGCCGCAGGAGCTTTGAAAACAAATTTAGCTATTTTCCTGCAAATAATAATAATAAAATCCCTTCATAAGTAAGTGGAGTAAGCACATTCACTGACACTAGATTTCAAGAATATTAAATTTGGGATCGTAAAACAAGACAGAAAGGGGCAAATGAAGCTTTGCTAATAATGGCAAAACAGTTTATTGATAGATGTAGATTTATTAAATGCAGACCTTTGTTTTTGATTTATTGTAAGAAAATGGAATTGAAAATTTGAAAGTCGTGAGTGTGAGCACGTCATTGAGATAAAGGCATGCGAAGAGCAGTACTTTATTCAGGATCATAATCAGGTACACTTTTTCATCTCACCACAATGAATCAAAGTTTCTCCCGAATTGACAACACTTGTCCACACAATACAAATAGAGCACAAAAATGGAGATAATTTAAAACCACTGTCATTGTAATTACCTTTCATGCATATTAAACATGGAAAATGTATGAGAGCTGAGAGAATTAATCAATTAATCAACAACTACTGTAATAATCGACTAATTGTTTGGAGCCATTTTTTTCTTCAACCCCACCTTTTTTTCCTTTTTAAATCACTATACGAATATGAAGTATGAAATAAACACCAATAATAAACAATAATCAGGGAGAAAATCCTTTTGTAAGACAGTGTTATGCAAAATTCCAATGAATCTGATTATTGAATTCTAAAACTATTTGATAGTGACAGCACAGCACAGCGCTAATGAACGGACATTTACAAGTAAACATGTCAGATTATAGCCGTCAGATAGTTTTCATCTGCAGCCCCTTGTCAGGTTGATGGAACATTTTAAATATGAATTTAAATGACAAAATAGGGTAAGTCAAGAGTAAGACACACAACACAAGTACACGGATCATTGGAAATTTCTGCACCATTTTAAATGTAAATTCATAAATGAGATCATATCAAGCTTCATTCATCTCTGCTATTCTCACCAGAACACTCGTGCCTCTCAGCTTCAGCCTTACTTGGGAATCTTTGACAACAAAGTGAGCAGGTAAAAGGCTTCTCGTCAGTGTGGGTTCTTGTGTGTATTTTTAAGTTTTCCTTGCGAGCAAAATTTTGACCACAAACTGAACAGGCAAAAGGCTTCTCGCCAGTGTGGATTCTTGTGTGTATTTTTAAGTTTTCCTTGCGAGCAAAATTTTGACCACAAACTGAACAGGCAAAAGGCTTCTCTCCAGTGTGGGTTCTTGTGTGTTTTTTTAAGCTTCCCTTCTCAGCAAAAACTTTACCACAAACTGAGCAGGCAAAAGGCTTCTCGCCAGTGTGGATTCTTGTGTGTATTTTTAAGTTTTCCTTCTGAGCAAAAGTTTGACCACAAACTGAGCAGGCAAAAGGCTTCTCGCCAGTGTGGATTCTTGTGTGTATTTTTAAGCTTAGCTTGTGAGCAAAAGTTTGACCACAAACTGAACAGGCAAAAGGCTTCTCTCCAGTGTGGATTCTTGTGTGTATTTTTAAGTTTTCCTTCTTAGGAAAAGTTTGACCACAAACTGAGCAAGCAAAAGGCTTCTCTCCAGTGTGGGTTCTCGTGTGGCTTGCTAAGTTTTCCTTCTGAGCAAAATTTTGACCACAAACTGAACAGGCAAAAGGCTTCTCGCCAGTGTGGATTCTTGTGTGTATTTTTAAGCTTTCCCTGTGAGCAAAAATTTGACCACAAACTGAGCAGGCAAAAGGCTTCTCTCCAGTGTGGGTTCTCATGTGAATTGCTAAGTGTCCCTTCTGAGCAAATTTCTGACCACAAACTGAACAGGCAAAAGGCTTCTCTCCAGTGTGGGTTCTTGTATGTCTTTTTAAGCTTTGCTTCTGAGCAAATTTTTGACCACAAACTGAACAGGCAAAAGGCTTCTCTCCAGTGTGGGTTCTTGTATGTCTTTTTAAGCTTCCCTTCTCAGCAAAAACTTGATCACAAACTGAGCAGGCAAAAGGCTTCTCGCCAGTGTGGGTTCTCGTGTGTATTTTTAAGCTTTCCTTGCGAGCAAAATTTTGACCACAAACTGAACAGGCAAAAGGCTTCTCTCCAGTGTGGGTTCTCGTGTGGCTTGCTAAGTTTTCCTTCTGAGCAAAATTTTCACCACAAACTGAACAGGCAAAAGGCTTCTCTCCAGTGTGGGTTCTTGTGTGTATTTTTAAATCTCCCTTTTGAGCAAAAGTTTGACCACAAACTGAGCAGACAAAAGGTTTCTCACCATTGTGGCCAATCAAATGGGTTCTCAAATGACACTTGTAGCCAAAAGTTTTCCCACACTGAGAACATTTCCAACGTTTGCTGTCAGTGTGACATGTCACATCACCGTCAAACTGTTCATAGTCACTAGTGTGAAGAGAGTGTGACGCGTCTTCACCATCTGACATTGGAGGTAACCGATTGTCTGCTTGGTCCTCATCATCTTCTGTTGTTGTTTGTTGTCTTGAGCTGCTGCTTGGAAGCTCCGCCCCTTTGTTCTCTTCATATTGACATTCATCTTCAGTCTTCAAATGGACAGCAGTCACGGGCAACTCTGTGAAATGCTCCTCCTCTTTAATGTATGGCGGCAGCCGCTCCTCTTTTTTTATGTTGGGAGGCTGTGGCTGCTCCTCTTCTTTAACTTGAAGAGGCTGCAAGTCCTCCTCCTCTTTCACACCAGGGAACTCTGGCTCCCTCCGCTCAGGACAACGATATTTTTCACTGACGTCTGCGGGACACAAGATACACATGGTTTCATAAAGTCAATTTATTGTGATGTTATGTATTTTATATTTAAGATTATCACTTGGGCCAAATCCGTGAAAGAATAACAAATCTGGCGAATGTTACGTATTGTCTCAGTCTTCATTTTGTTCCAGAAATCACTTAGCATAACTTTGTAACCCTGATTGTTCCGGATGTAATAAAACAATTTTTATGTACAAACATTAGGGATGAAAACACCAACCACTGTGTGGACTCCAGTAGTCCCAGGAGAGGAGCTACAATACATAATTTACATTTTAAAAAATCTAATAAACAAAATAGCTTTAGTAGCTACTCAAACGGCTTGTATTTACGTGTAATAATAATTTTAAGCAATTACATCATTACAAGAGCTCAAGCCGTTAAAATTACGGCTCTGGGTGATCTAATTAGTCGTTTTAAAATTCTGATAACATAGTATTAAAGCAAGGAGCGACTCCTGTTCTTTTTCAGTGGATTAAAGATTTAGGCTTAGAGTTTTACATCACATCAACAGTGCGCTCCGCTAAAGTCTCCCCGCACCGGAAAGTTGGGTGCACTCGTACGTCGAATGCGGAACTGATTTGTGCATATAGTCCATGGCGACTGAGGAAAAACTGTAATTGTACGTAACAAAGTGCCCGGATGAAGATTCCTTTCAAAAATAAATACGGACATATTGTTGAAAAGTATGAATTAAACAAGTGACAAACCCGCTCTATTCAACACAACTCGAGGCTGCTTGTAAACAGCGTCCAGTAGTTGACGTTGAAGCTGGTTCTCCTCTTGTGCTCCACAAAGCTCCTCTTCGTACTTGACTTTCGTTCTTGCGCACATTTCCACACGAAGTCACGACACTTTACGCACACATTTGACGGCCGTATCCTTTTTGGCGTCTAGCAAGCTAAGCTAAGCTAGGCTAACATAAACAGGGCCGAGAGATTTCGACGAGCACTGTCTGATACGATTTAATCAGACACGAAATGTAGCAATTATGTTTGACTTCAATAAAGAAGTGACGGAGGCACAGTGTCGATGTTTAAGTCCGTTCAGTACGAATTCAGGATGAATTATGTAAATAAGCGTGTGCGGCTATGTGAATGCAGCCTGGAATGGACTAATACTTTCTGTCACCGTCACGTGAACTCTACGGCAACCACATTTGGACAAATCTCATGTAACGAAATATATTATTAAAAAATAAAAATCTAAAATAACACGTTTAATGCTATATTTACGCTTCCGTATAACTGCACCACGTTTTGAGAAAATGGAATAAAAGAGCGGCTGTCCAGTTTAAAGACTGTAGGCGCTAAGCATTCTGGGAAAGTGAGTTTCTTACACCTGATCCTCACTTGGTTCTATGGGAATGATCACTGAAAGGAAATATTCTTTTTCACTGTTGTACAATATTGTTTTACACTCTCAAATACAAAGGGTTTTGTGATGCAAAAAATGGGAACAAGATACATCATGGGAAAACACTATTACATATTGTATTATCAAAAAGGGAAGTAAAACAACTGAGATCTGTATAAGGTTGCATAAGGATGCACGGACTATTATAACTAGGAATATGGCTGAATTCAAAATTAACCACCCATCCAGTAAAATCTAAGTCTAATTATATTCGTTAGAGATAATCACAATCTCAAATGATTCCCTTTATTACCATGAATCACTTCTGATTTTGTCTTTGAATATTTGCTACCTTATTTTTTTTAATGCATTTTTCATCCAAGTGAATACAGTATATTTTAGATAGAGTTTTGACTTTAACAATACGCGTCATTTTTCTAGATAAATTGCGGCTCCTCCTCCAGGCTTTGACACAAACAAACTTTCTTTTTCCATTGCTGCTCTTCGTGGATCAGGGAGGTAGTAGGCTTCCCTCACTGCTTGCAAGAAGGACTGGACTTTGTCAATGGGAACCATGGACACGGCGCAGCCGCCCCAACCTGCTCCTGTCAGACGGGAGCCTGCAGCACCCGATTTCCTGTCAGGATGGGAAACAAGGAAAAGCTTTTTAAGATATGCTGTTTTTATAATGATAAAGGCTATTCGCTGCTGCTGAACGAATGACCTTTCATTCGTTGCACATCAGCAGTATCAAGATGAGCCAGTAAAAGGAATGCATAATGCATTAGGCAGCCCGTCAAAAATACAAATCGTCAATTTTGGTACGTAATAATATGTAGCTATATTCAATCTGTAAAGACATTTCCTGATGTGTTTAACTCATTTAATCTATAAAACTACACTGGTTAGAAAGACCAAAATAAAGATACTTGGTTCCACACCAGGGTTGTATAGAATTTAACCGCATCTAAATTGAGTCTACATGTTTTGGATTAAGTGAGACTTTGTACTCACAGGCAAATGTCTACCAGTTGGTCCAGTTCCGGGCAGCTGCACTCATAAAGATCTCTGCAGCTCGCATGGCTCTGGTTCATCAGGTCACCCAGTAACTGAATAGACTCGGTAGGTGCGCCATCACACACATTCTTGAAGCGCAGCACACGTGCAGCTTCGCCGTACACATGCTTGGCTCGCTGGTGCAGCTTGAAATGTGTTACTGTGAACGACCCAAAAATAAATAAATAATCACATTCACGCTTCTCACTGTCTTCGTTGAAGTGTTCCAGGATACTAGTTTTCTACTTGCTCACCGTGTTGAGTATTTGCGCTGAGCAACTCTGTGGAGAACTGCTGGAAGGTGACGCCCAGAACCTTACAGATCTCCTCTCGGCTGTACGGCTCAGGGTGTAGAACTTCGTCCACCAGAGCCAGCATCTCCTCCAGAGATGCATCCATCTCCGTTTGCACCTGGGCCAGCTTCAAAAGCCTGTTCGGGTTCAACCCTTTGGCTTGGGCCAGCATCTGTGTTCACAAGAGGCACACCTTAGTGAAAACTATATACATCCTTTTGTTTGATTTAAAAAATAAAGATAAATAACTTAAAAAAATAAAAATACAAAAAATCTAAAATCTAATATTAAAACATAAACAAAGATATAATAATTAAAAATATATATATTTTGGATATTTTTCTGATTAAATTAGACATTAGACTCCCATGAGTTTATACCTTTGTCGCAATCCGACACTCCACCACGCGGATGTTAAAATGAGAAGTCGCCGCTTTATTCATCTCTACACAACAGTTGGAAATCACAAACACAGCACTGGCAGGGAGATGGACGTCAGTGGCCCTCAATGGATCAAACTCTATCAGTTTTGCCTGTTGGTGGGCACATCACACACAACAAATTCAGTCTACTGTATAGTGTAAAAGACTTACCCTATTTTCATTCACTGCCATTGACGACTGTAAATGTAAAAAATTCATTTGAACTATTTCTATTAGTTAAACTTTTTTTTGGTGATTTTTGTTATTAATTTGTGATTAATCGTCAGGCAATTAAAAGTTTAATCGTAATTAATCGCATGACTTCAATAGATAACTCACGATTAATCACACATTTTATATCTGTTCTAAATGTACAATAAAAAAAATCTAGGTTTTCATACTCTTGGTAACAAAAGTAGAAAAAAATGTTAAACTAATAGAAATAGTTTAAATGATTTTTTTTTACCTTTATAACCGTCAATGGCAGTGAATGAGTTAAACTTGTATGCCTAAGAATGTTAAAATGTTACTTAAATTATTTTACGTACGGTTCCTTTCTCTGCCAGGAATGAGATGGACTGGTCCATACCTCCTCCCTCGGTGCCAATGTAGCGCTCACATTGGGCACATGTCTCTGCGAGAGCTACCTGAAATACAGAGGAAGATGGGGAATTGGTTTGTTAAGCACTTACACTGCTTATCATAGTATTTTCGGAATTATTGGATTTAGGATTACTTTGGAGAGGGACTTCTGGTTTGCCTCTGTTGTTACGAGCCCAGCACAACAAACCAGTGCACTAGAACTGGACAGGCCGGAGTTTGGTGGAATGTTTCCGTCTATGACACACGCCATTCCCGGTAAATTTGTCATCCCAAACTTCTCCTGTTATGAACACAAGAGGCAAAGTATAATAATGCACTTATGAAATATGGACCTTATGTTTGGTATACAGGACAGTCTGATCAAGGTCCAAGTCATACCTGAGTGCCTTTAACTCCACATAGGAAATAATAATACCACTTGGGGTTAGCTCTGTCAATAACTATTTCCTCAGAACAGGACACAGCGATATTACTGCAGAATAAAAACAGCCATATATAAATTATATATGATGCTTGCAGTATATAGTCATGTGGTTAGACATATGGAAATGTTTAAGGTCTTACTTGTAGAGAGGATTTATATTGGCCAATTGGATTGTCCCCGAATTATTTACTGAGACAGCGGCAATGATATTCTGTTCAATAGCCATTGGAAGCACAGAAAAGCCGCAGTAATCAATGTGCTCTCCTGTACCATGGAAGAAAATGAAGAAAACCAGCAGAATTTAATAGTGAAGACATACTATTATTATAAGAAGCCACATAATATGTACACCCTAATATTATACTAATGCATATCAAAGAAATACAACAAATTGTCAACATCTACACTCCTGTTATTCATTATTTACGTCATCCAATAGAGTACATTCGGTTACCTATGAGATTGACTCTTCCGGGTGCAAATGCATAGAAAAGCGGTGATCCTCCATATTCTCTTTCAAAAGTTTTTTTCAAGTTTTGCAGCCTAAAGAAAGAAAGAATACTTTCAGCTAAGTCAATTTCCTTCATTCTTTAGCCTCAAAGTACCTGTCAATATACTCACCTTTCATCATCAATGACCGAAACTTTCAATTTGGGAGGATTCGTGGCCATTTTAGATCAAATCAATATGAATGTAATCTTCTGTCACGGAGAACAGCTCAGGGTCCTGTCTGGTATCCTGGCCGCGATCAGCTGACGGGATACCGATTGTGCTGAATCAGAGTCAGTTTTTAACCGTGAGTTTTAAGATGGCGCATTTCAAACTAACATAATAACTGACTCTGGAACAGTCGGAACTGGGCGATACGAACACGGAAACGCTGATGAATAAAGGAGGCGGGAGCGACCAATCGTAGTAATGACATCACGACATACTTCAAAGATGGCGGTCGACAAAAGTACTACACTACCCATAACTCAAGATACACGTTACCATGGGGACATCATATCTCCCCCGTATCGTCTGTTTTTCAGAACAAAATACTTAATACATATAAGTATTATTATGATTTTTTTTCCCACGGAATTCGCTGTCCAACCAATGTAAACGTGTGATGTGATTGTAGGTTAGTGCGGTTTGCGCACATCAACGACGTCCAAAGTGGGTTTCATTGGCGCGAGCAGTGCGCGCGACTTTTCAAAGTGGGCGAGGACTAGCGAGCAACCGGTTAGCCGCTGCTAGCTTCACTGCTAGCTAGCTTGCGACGCAAAGTGCTGGGCCAAATGACAACCAATGAGGCGTTAAACTAACAGCGGGTCAGTTAATAATCACGCTCCAAAGTAAGATATGCGTAAACTTTTGAAAAACGACCCGTTCGTATTTGAGGTCTTGTTCCTTAACAGTAAAGGGCGCTAAAGTGGCTGGTTAGCTAGCATCGATGCACCGTAAACAACAATGGGGCAAACATTTAACACACACTAACGTCATTTCAAGAGGAGTTACCACGTGGAAATCTATACCTCGTGCCCAAAGGTAAGCATTTTTGTCTTTTTGGTATCACTTTTACGCGATTTCTATTTTCGTTTTGCATGTGATAAAAATACAATACATATCTCGTCATTATGAACTCGTACTGTATCTCCCTGTGCAGCATACACCGTCATGTCAATAGATTTTGACAGTGCTGCTCTCCAAACCCAGGAGGATGAAGACGAATACGACAAAGACGACTATGCAAGAGAACAAGAGGTAGAATAATAACACCATGATTTCTTTGCTTGGACGGTTAAACGGAACATCCAAACGTGTCTCGTAGAACAACCAGCATCCGATGATGAGATAAACTCACATTAACTGTGCTCATAGGAAAAAAACGATCATTTCATTACACATTTCGTTGTGATTTTCAAACGTGTCCTCGTTTGTGAACTATTTGAGGAATAGCTGATAAAACCTTCACAGTTAGGGCGGTATGCAGGGTTGTTGTTATGACTCATCCCCTCAATATGTTGCTTTGTGTTACTATTGGCTCTGTTTGCTCCTTCCTGGTGTGTCACTGAATTGTAGCTGCCATGTGGTTAACCTACTTTCTCACCAATACTTGTTTTGTTCACGATGCCTCTTGCACTTAAGAGCAAGCATGAAGAATAATGTTCCGGTGAGCTGCAACAACTAACTGGATTTTGGGAATCTATTAATCATCTACCATTCACTTTTACTAATGGATCCTATGTTTTATAGATTAGCTGATCAAGTGGAAAATGTTTCCTGCCTGAAAGTGGAATGTTTCTGCTCCATTTAGCTTTGCTATATGTTTTGTTCAAACAATGAATCGAGTTCTTTCGGAGCAAAGCACATGAGTTTGCAGGGAGTCGACGACATGCCATGGACTGTTTGAATGTTTTGAAAAGTTTCCTCTGGTGATAATTGGTTAGCATGTTATGAATTGGATTCGCTCTTGGTCTTTTGCTAAATGTGTAAATGGGATAAAATGGGTCCTTTGGTTGAGGACACGGTGGAGGATTTAAAGACTATTCAACGGTCCTTATGGGAAGTAAGTCCAGCTGGTTTTATTTGTCCATTCCTATCAATAAAGAATGCACAAGTAGAATATACTTGTTAGTGTGTTACGAAGGGCAATTATCTGATTGATGTGGAGACAATACTGTACATTGTGTTTGTCACTAAAAGCATACTGTGCTACAAATACTGTTTTATTCTGATGTGAATAAGCATACTTTATACCTTTAATATATTAGAAGCCCATTTATAAGAGAAAGTAATTTCAAAATGTATTATTTGAATTAATGTGTATAGTGTATATAAAGTGCTGCTTCTTGAGGTTGCAATTAGCATTTTTTATACTTGACATTGAATTGGCATACACATTTTTCTTCTCTGTGTTACTTTATTATCCTTGGTTGCGGCGCAACCATGATTACTCATTACCTTGAGTTTTTTTTTCTTCCTGCAGCTCCACAAGCTCCTCGCTGACCTACCAGATGACATGCTGGAGGATAGCCGAGACTCCTCCTCCACAGAGCTCGAATCCTCCACCTGCAGCAATAAAAATGCGGGAATCAGGTAAAGGTAACCTGCGTGAAAACAAAGCTGATATTCTCACAGGAGGCCATGACTTATTTGATTGTATGAATGGCAACACATTTATTGTACCTTCTGCCATCTAATGGAAGAGCAGTTAATCGTTATTCCTGTCATTATACATTACATGTTTAGATAGATGAGCAAATATATACAGTATTTGTTATTGTTAAATATGATTTTTATTTGGATAAATGAAGAGATCTCATGACACACTGGGATGCCACTGATTGGCAATCACTGGCTTCAAAAAGACCGTCACATATGGAAAGTTGATATATGCAGATTTCTATCGTTGTTATGGCAACTTAGATTAGTCTTTCAGATCACTGTAATGTATTATTATAATTAGATTCGATTTGTGATTTTGTTGTTGTTGTTAATTTTCCCCATAGTCAATCAAATGAAATTGAGTGAAATGTCCATCCCTTGTATTTAATATGTAGATTTGCATATTTATGTTTCTTTGGTGTCTCTATACAGCCCACAGTCCAAATGGACTGATCAACGTTCAGATCATCCCAGGCCAACTTCTCATGAGCAGGCATGGTGTTTTTATTGTTTATTTATGTATTTACTATTTATTACTACTTAGCATCGTTTTGTCTTTTCATTTGAATAGAAAATAACTACCGCGCTCTTGATGTCTCTTTAAAGAGCTATGAAGCAGACTATGATCAACAACCCCATGGTTTTACTTATAAGGATGGAGGAGTTCAGATCAACGGTCACCAGCGTCATGCTCAAACTCAACCTCCGGCTCACATATGGAAACAACATTCACATGATTTGGCGTTCTCCCAGGAAGACTACACACACAACAGCACGGGAACAGAAACATCCACAGACGTCACAGATGATCCATATGAGCTACACCCTCGTGCTAATAACATTGTAAACTATAATGGAGAAGGAGCTAGCGATAAATGCGATTACGGTGACGGCAATAATCCCAGAGTGCGTTTTCAGGTAAGGCTGATTCTGTCTTGCGGTGTGTGGGTTGTTGTGCTCACCAGAAAAGTGATCATACTGTAATGTTAACCCCTTTTTTGAAGCACCTCTCAGTATTTTGTGGTGCATCATACATCAAACTACAAATAAATCAATTGGTGTGATTTGCCTAACATACAGTACATACGGCAAATAAATTCTGAATAACTTTACAGTTCTAAAGTGATTCATCATCTAAATGGACAGTAACTGGTTATTACTTTTCCAATCTGAAACATGTATAATAGAAAAGATCAATAAATACCTCTTGTACAGTGTGACGAAAAAATACAGATGTATTTTTATTTTAAACATACTTTCCTGTGTTTGTTTATTTGTTTTGAATCCAAAGTCTGGAGCAGTGGACCGACGTGCGGATAATTACACGGCGAGCTACAATCCTCACGTTCCCCCGCGTCCGACGTTGAGCTCGCAGGTCACACGCCAAGATCATCCATTTGATCAACTGCAAAGAGAATTCCTCGACTCAACACAGCGTAAGTCTCATAATGTTGCCAATGTACTTAACTCTCTCTCGTGGCTGTTTTTAATGTCACTGTTAGGAAAATGGATGGATGTATATGTTATGCTGTTAATCAAGGATTCAAAGGCAGGGACTTCAAACCGTTTAGGTTTACTGGCTTTCCAAACCATTTTAAGTTTCTGCGATTGACGATCTTTTTGTGCTGCCTTTTAGAAACTGCTGAGAAAGAGCAGCTTGCCCAACTGCAGATATTTAACAAGGCTCATCAACGGCAAATTGAGGATTTGGAGCAAAAGCTCGAGGATTCAAAGCGCAGTTTGAGATACCTTGAGCACCAGTTGGCAATTGCTAAAGGTATTTTTTTTTCTTGCAATATTTACTTATTAAAAAGAGGGTTTGAATTAGATTTTGTACTATTGTTGTACTAAGCCTGTAGACATGTTAAGGTTGTTCTTCATCACTTAAACATTTAATGTTTTGGTCCTAAGAGAAGGGAGTTTAAACTTGACATTACATGGACTACAATAAGATTATACATTTTTTTTTGAATTCACATTTTCCCTGCCCGATGCCAAAATGCACCACGCTAAGTCTTGATTTGTTTATGCATAGATGAGAAAGATGGCTTTGTTGTGAGTCTTAAGGAGTCAAGTCGACTCCTGGACGAGGCCAAAGATCGGGAGGTTAAAATGCAGAGCAAAGTGAAGGCGATGGAGCAGCAAATACGGACCCTGAATGAGAGAGACCAGGAGGTAAGCTGTCCAATTGAACAAAGGTATCGTTATTGGAGCTGAAACGATTCACACTAAATTGGTTTTAATTCGTATAATTCAATCAATGCACTGACATAGTTGCCTACACACAAGTAGTTGGTCCGAAATCTTCCATGTGAACTCTTAATAATGATTTCAGAACACAAAGAAGCAGAAGGTGGCCGAGGCCGCTGTGGACAGTTTGAAGCAGCAAATGTTGGAGCTGTGTCGTTCGGACACTCTGTCCAAAGCACGTAAGCAGCACGACAGAGATGTTACCGTCATGAAGGAGCAGCATGAAGCCGCGCTCTTGGTCTTACAGCAGCAGCTTGACGCTAGGTCTCAAGCGCTGGAGGAACAGGTTTGGCCTTTTAATTATTATTATTTTTTTATTATTATATATATATATTTTATTCTGAAGAGCTCAGTATTGTTCATTCGGTAATTTTACCGAGTTGACATGACATATCATCATTGCTCGCTTTATTTTTTTATTTTTTATTTGTTATTTTCTATGTGTGTGTGCGTGCGTGTGAGTGGCCTTTTAATTTATTAACAGCAGGAGGCTGTCTGTTCTGTAGTGTTTACCAATTTGCTTTACTTTTGGTATAACTGAGGCCCCTTTTCCAGCCCGATGCATTTAAACTGTACTTAGTGAACACTGAAAGATACCACACCCTTCTCGCAATTTCAATATGAATACAAAAAGAATAAAATCCATATTGTTTTGGAATTCTGGCTTGGTCAGTCTATTTTGCATACTTTAATCAATTTGATGCTCAGTTTGGTGCTATCCAGTCAAATAGGATACATTTCTTATGTCTTCATTCATACATACATTTTGGCCTATTGCTTTAATATGATATAGCAAATAAATGTACCTGCTCTTGTCATGATATACTTTCAGATGGATACTAGCCAGAGGTTCCGCGAGCAGGTGAAACAGTTGGAACGGGAAAGAGAAGAAGAGCAACTCGAGCGAGCCAGAGTGGTCAAAGCTCTCACGCAGAGTCTGGAGGAGAGTCAGCAGCAATGTGCCAAGCTGTTGCAGACTAGTGAGCCAAAGTTGTCATACAAGTGGGGACACACGCAGATTTTCTTTTGCTTTACTCTGATTTATGTTGATTTTTTTTTTAGGTTCTGTACAGGAAATGAGTCAGATCCAGCTGAAATTACAGCAGGCTCAAAAAGCCAAGGTTCTAAGCGAAGATATGAACACAATCTTACAGGTTTGTGTCTCAAAATGAAGAATTATATATGCCTTTATGTTTATGTTCCTAATATATATATATATATATATATATTGATTTATTTATTTTACTCTGAAGGAGGATCTTGCTGACTTGAAGGAGCAGATTATGTTATATGAATCTGCATTAAAACATGGCGTTATTGCATTGGATCCCAATGGCGACTGCCAGAACCAACTTTCTGAATCTTGTTTGGCGTTAGGCTTTAAGAAAACCACTTTGAAAAATGGTTCTCTTCACAGGTACTTATCCAGACAGTTAATGTCAACATAAAAAAAAAAATCTCTCAATTACTTCTCAAATGTTTTTCTTCCTCTGCATGAACAGTATGGCCCTGGCAACCCTCTCCGACTCCAAGCTGCCTCAGGATGAGGCTTTGCGGCTGCTCCGAGTGGAGATGCAGCGCTGCTTGGGGAGTTTAAAGGCAAAGCGGCAGAAGGTCAGCCATCTGCAGGAGGAACTGCAACAGAGTCGAGCCAGAGTGAACGAGCTGCAGACCCAATTAGATGAAGCCAAACTCATCTCATTGGTAGACACTGTGATTAAAGATTGACGCTAAAAAAAAATAGAATGATAAAATTTCAAGTACGCTTGCTTGTCCACAGGTTCGACAGTCCAGCCAGATCAAACATCCAAACTTGAGTGGAGAGGACCAGAATGAGTTGGTGCAATTACAGGAAGACAAACGACGCTTGCGGGATCAAGTGGAGGTTGAGCATCAATCATTTTTCAAATGTGGTGCTTGTATTTGTTAAAATAAGGAGATTTATTGATGTTTTTCAAATCTAGGTGCTAGAAAAGAAAATTGTAGAGCTGCAGCAGAGTGAGGAGACGGTCCGGTCTGCCAACTTGGAGCTCTGCGTCAAGATGAGAGAAATGATCAAGGAGTTGGACCAAGAGAAGCAGGAGGCCGCTGAACGGTAAGACACCGTAAGGAGGAAATGCAATATTTACTCTTTTTGAATCTCTTCGTTAATGATGTCCGTCTCTTCATGGAGATCCCAGCGGATTAATCAGCAGCATCGGGATGACGTGGTGAACCGAATCAGGACGGAGCTCATGCTGAAACACGACGCTCAAATTGAACATCTGACAGCACAACACGAACAGCACATCCAGCGCCTGAAGTACGACGTGCCCGTGGTGTCACTTTGAGGTTTGAACTATGTGAAAAGCTGCAGCTCACTCAGCATTCTTTCCTGCCCAGCACTCAGCTGTCTGAGGCCAGTGACAAGATGCTCGCTGTGCAAGAGTGTTACATATCTGTCTGCAAGGAAAAGGAAATCCTGGAGGATAGCATCAGAAATCTAGCGATGGAAGCTGCACTGAGGAAAGAAAATGAGGTATGTTCAATCTTCAATATCAAAATATAGAATTCTCTTGTTACCTTGAAACTGATTTAATGGTAAAATACATGATTATACTCATGGCTTTCTTGTTTGGTACAACTACACAAACTCATTCTTATCTTATACATTATACCATCAGAGAGATATTTATCATTATGGTTGTAGTTTATTTTGTCAACTAGAACTGCACTGCCCTACTCTTAAGAAGTCTATAATGTTACATTTACCTTATTAAGACATTTGAGAAGCAAAAGGTCTAGCTATAACTTGAAATGAACACATATTGTACCTGTTGTGTGGCGCCTACATGTTTAAAAAAAAAAATATATATATATATAGTATAAAACGAGGCACAACACTCAAAATTTGATATAATTGTCATAAAAACATTGTTTATGCTTTATTTTACGTACAACGTTGTGCAATGGAGTCACTATAACACGTTAGCAATAATAATTGTGCAACTATCGGTAGTTGTAATTTACAATGAACTTTAACTTCAAATAACTTTCTCAATTACTTACGGTACTATAAATTTACTGTATCAATGAACTAAATGATACAACCACATTTGTATTTAGTAACCATATTTGTCCACTTTCATGTTAGAGTATGAAAAACTATTTTATTGCACATTTAGAACAGATAGTTGTGATTAATTACAAGTTACTATTGAAATCATACAGTTAATTATGATTAAATATAAATAAAATAAATAAATGAATGTGTCTCTTTGTCAGAGCTGTCATTACTACACGGCCATTTTGTTTTGTTACGATTCTGTGCAGATGGAGAAGACTTGGACTCTGAGGCTGGAGGAAGCCAGGCGAGGAAAACACTCCGAGACCTCTGAGGGATCCTCTCAGACAGACGAGCCGGAAGCAAACGGTTTGACGATTACCGTTGAGGAGTTGGACTCCAGGCTCTGTGCTCAGAGACAACAGCTGCAAGTAGAAGCTGACGAAGTCCGACGCCAAGCAGTGGAAGAAACCAGGAGACAAGTCCAGAAGGAGACTCAAGACGTACATCTCGAGGACTTGGCTAATAAGGTCAATACTGTAATTATACTGTCTGTCTGTACTTAAGATTTCCTCAAGCATGTCATAACAATTAATGAAAATGTGTGACCATGTACATTTCGGAAGTAAACAGGAATGTTCTTGTTCCAGGTTGAAGGTGCCGTAACCAGGGCCTATAACCACTGGATTGAAGATTTGACTTCATTACCGGAGTACCAAGCCTCACTCCAAAAAGAGAGAGAGAACTGGGAAGAGCTTCAAAAACAATACATAGAACAAAAGGTAAAAGCACATTTTCATCTGTGAGGTCATGCCCACCAAAACACTGGTAATTACTGAAAAAATAACAATAGCATGTTCATTAATTATATAATCTACTGTATGCATTGTATGCATGAAACTGGTAGCATGAGAAAGACTGCCTAAAAAGGTATACATCTGATTATGTGTTTGAAATATGTTTTGGAACTCCCATTACTTACTGTACTGGGATAGGCTTAAGTTTACCCGTGACCCGAATGATGACAAGCGGTCCAGAAAATTGCTGAATGGACGTTATTACATTTTAAAATTGTAACAAAAAGTTAAGGGATCTCCCAGGGGCAGTAGCATGTCTTCAAAAGTTAAATATAAACTTAAATAGCTCCCTGTTGTTTTCTACAGTAAATAAAGTTTTCTAAAATTTCTCTCTGAAGTATTAAAAAATATATATATATATTTAATTTTTTTAATTTCAAACAAAGACAGAAGGTGCATAGAGTCCCTGGGGTCAGCAGCATCACTGAAAATGTTAATAATTAGTTCCCTGAAGTTAACACTTTTCAAATGGATCTATTATCGGCCGTATGATTCTTCAAAATGGCCGATGCCGATGAATATCCGCACCGATAATCGCCCCAGCCGATAATCGGTCTATCCCTAACCACTACCCTAGTATCGATAAGTAGTATAGAAAAAGGCTAGATGGATTTTCAATTATTTTGTATAAACACACGCTAATTCAATATTTTGCTTTCAGTAAACACATAAGGTACGAACAGCAGTTGATTTTCTATTTAAGGAATTGTTTTTGAGTCCGGAAAAATACTTCCTTCACTCTTCTGGATGGCTCGCATACTTTAGCATTACAACTTTGTATTTAGCAGCATACACTTACCATTTTCTGAAAAAGACTCATTTTTTTTAAACTGGTAAAAAAATTATTATTATTATTTTTAAATGTTTAAAAAAATACTTCCACTGCTTGCTGCAAACGTGCCAGGTATCCCAGGCTCTGAGGGCAGCAGAGGAGCAGTGGCACAAGCAGCAACAAGAACAGCTAAAAGGTCAAAGCTGCGTGACAACTGAGGAGCTCCAAGAGAAGGTGGTGACGCTCCAGTGTCGGGTGGAGCAGCTCGGAAGGGAGCAAAGCGCCCTGTTGAAAGCTGAACTAGCTGGAGCCAGAGCAGCCTGGAAAAGAGACAAACAACAAGAGATCTCCATTATCCAAAATCACAGCGAGCAAATACACCAAAGCAAAATACAGGAGCAGCATAAGAAGCAGGAGTTGGCCTTGCTGCAGGTCAGAGAGGAAGCTGACCTCCAGAAGAAGGAGCTGCTCCTGCAGATGGAGGCCAAGCTTGACGAGTGGCGATGTCAGCAGGCTGAGAAGGAACAAACCCAGAGACGACAGATGAGGGAAGATTTCATCGAGGAGCTTCAAAGCGCTCTGGCAGAGGTTCAAACGCAGCTTCTTGGGAGTGCCAGGACTGAGCAGCAGAGTGTCGACGAGAGCGGGAGAGGGCGCGTGTCGGAGGGCGCCGTGACGCACGTGATTCAAGCTCGCTGCGTAGACATTGTCGACAGGGCGGTGTCCCAGGCCAAGAAGGACTGGAAGAAAGTACGTTTACGTTGGCTTCTCCTGAAACGAAAGAAGAATCTGGCTTTACATTTGAGGATATTTTTTCTCTTTCCCCACAGATAAGTGAAGCTCAGTTGAGCTGTGTGTTACGGGAAACACAAGAACAGCACGAAAGAGAAATCAACAAGATGCAAAGTACGAAATTCCTCATTGCTTTTTTTTTCCTCAGTGGATTGAACGTGAAATCTTTCTACACTCAAACCAGTTTGCAAAGAACTTACATGACGTCCTATTCTGTGCTGTGTAGACTCTTTGGCCCAGATCGGAGGGCAGGCTTGCAGCAGGAAAGATTGCGCAGACGCCGCCAGCAAGCTGCAGAAGAAGAACCAGGAGCTTCATAAAAATTTGGAAAAAGCTTGCCGTCAGTTCCAGCACAGCATCCGGGAACACAAAACCACCATGCAGAAACTCAAAGGTAAAGTTTAATGAAACATCGTAAAAATATTTTCAGCCTTTTTTTTGTGTTAATCATTACTGTTTATTGTAGATGAAAATGGGAGCAGATTACAAAAGGCAAATGAGGAACATCTGCTACAACTGGAAGAAATGAGGCGAAGCAAAGAAACTGCTGGGTTTGTGATGTTATTTTTTTAAGACTGGTTATTTTCACAGTATAAACGCAAATAATATTTGTCATTATTAGAATGTCAAATACTTGGATATTGAATCAAAGAACTTGAATACCACACCTTACTGACATACATCTCAGGAGTTTGTTGGAATTTGTCTCACTCTCTTGACACTTCATTAGATACACCTGTGCAATCTAATGAAATCCAATACAAAAGCTGTATATACCACTGACACTTTCAGAGAGGGGTTAAATTAGAAATGTTTGTTGTGATTGCATGATCAGCTCCAACTACTACCACAATAATACATTTATTTAATTCAGATACATTTATCTGTCTATTGTGCTGCATTTTGTAAGGTGGAAAATGCACCATACAGGAGTGATTCCCCCCCATCTACATTTATGGGTTTGCTTTTTTTCCCCTAATGAAGTAACGCAATGTTGTCATTTTCAGGGCTTTAAACCATCAACAAAATCTTCAAGAGGGCCTGGAAGAAATGAAGCAGCAATACTTGATGACTGTTGAAAAAATCAGAGGTTGGTGAAGTCAAATTGTTCCTCTGTGACAAAGCAGCTCATTTTTACCCACGGCGGACCACAAGGTTGGGGTGTTTTTTCCCACATATTTTGGTGAAACTCTGAAAATGAGTCACTGATGCACACAGGCGTGTCCAAAATCTGACATTTCAGAGTTTTGACATGTGGTGTGCTACCAAAAATTTCATAGCTGATCTAAAGTGAAGTCTTCCAAGTCAAAAATCTCAAATGTGATCGAACAAAAAATTAAACACTACCAGATAGTAGTTGAGTGTGTTGTAGTTTGGGGATGTCATCAAGAGACTTGCTTTGGGAAAATACAATACTTGTTGCCATCTGGTTAACCCACATATACAAAACATGACACCAGGGTAAGTAAGGCGTTTTTATTTTTGAGTTACGCAAAGAAAAACACAACTAGTGATTCGCACAGAAAATGGATGGATGGATAATACAAAGTGGCGTTTACAAAACGTTTGCCTTACAGGAGACATGCTGCGTTACCTCCAGGAAAGTCGCCAGCGAGCAGCTGAGGTGATCCGCACCGAGGTCCAACGGGAGAGGCAGGACACAGCCCGCAAAATGCGACGCTATTACTTGACCTGCCTGCAGGAGTTGCTAGAGGACGGCGGGAAGGCGACGGGGTAATTCCGTCAGTTTTCTTTAAGTCAAGGCATTCCTTCGCATCGCTGATACTTGTGTAAAAAGAAACCGGTAAAAGTAGAAATACTTATTTAACATTTTACTTAAATACAGTACATGCAAAAAGTACATACTTTGCATTGTTCTTAAGTACAATAGTTAAAGCAGAGTTTAAAAAGCATTCAAAGTCATCAAATGAAATTTGCTACGGTAAAGATCTTAAATGGCATTAAAAAGCCTTAAGTTGAATAACCCTAACCCTTAACCACAATTTAGTTTACCTCTTTTGTATGAATGAATACATTTATTTCAAATAAGTATTTAAAAAAAAAAAGCAAAATGAATAGAGAAAAAAACTGAGAAGAACAGTTGAAATAAGTATGAACTAGTCTACCTTTCTTTTGTTATCGTTTTTTTAACATGTCATCTGTAAAGATTGAGAAAAAGAAAAAAAAAGGGTAAAAAGCCCATTTTGAAAAAGTAGTAGAAAGTACAAATATCAGTTTTCAAGTGTGGGAATTAAAAGTAGCAAGTCGTCCGAAAAATACTTGTGATGCTCGGACACCTGCAAAATCTACTTAAGTACAGTAACTTAAGTATTTTGACGTCCTCACCACAGAAGTTAATCGTGCTGCTCTTGATATCTTCTACAGGGCTGAAAAGAAAATAATGAATGCTGCCAGCAAGTTGGCAGCCATGGCGAAGGTACTGGAGACACCTGTGAAAAACAAACATGCAAAGAATCACAATTTACCAAGTGAGTGTTCAGCTGCACTTTATCCAGATTATTATTATTTATACTGAATTCTTAGACTGTTTTGTGTTGACAGCTTGCACGACAGTTATGTCCACCACTGGCCCCTCCCCAGCAAGTAACACCGATTTTTTGACGGACCCATCAACTCTAACTCTTGACAACAAAACAGAGGATAGAACCCACAGGGAGAAGATGTCAGATTTGGCGCGGAGTAAATTTGTGAGCAAGCAGGACGTTGGTGCATACGAGTCCTCGGCAGATGCGCAACTCTACCCGCACGGGGCCTCTTCGCACATTGTGACCTCGAGGACCAAGACCAGGAAGGTGTACCTGCAGGGAGGACAACCAGACATCCACGTGGACACGCCAAACAAACCCTGTCTTACGCAGGAGGTTCCGGTAAGGGAGGAAAAACGCACCAATTGGAGCCTGACTAGCAGTGAGTACGACAGTTTCCACATCCCTCGAGTGTCCTACTCGGGAAGGAAAGTGGAGTCGGTGAAGCCGTTCTCCGCGTCCGCCGCTGACTTCAGCCAGTTTGATTGTCTCATCCCAGACGCATCCGATCTGACGGTTTATAATGACATACCCCAGGAGACTCGGACTCAGACGCAAATCTCTGCCCCCAGAGCGAAGATGAACACCCACAGAGAGCCCACGCCGGGCTCGGAGGCCGAGAAGCAGAGTGGAGTGTGGAGCGGTCTTCCGCTCTTCTCGGAATTGAGACAGCATCAGCAGGACAGCGGCTTTGACAGCCCGTTTAACCAACCAAAATGACAGTAGTGAGTTGTGCTTTATGAATATGTACACAAATGACTTTTGAGATTCTACATTTCAATTCATATTTAAATCTATGTTTTCAGAAAGAGGGTGTTAATCCTCAAGTGTTTACATTTTTTAATGTTTTTTTTTCTCTCGCCAAACTTCCAATTATGTATGTATCTCATGCAATAAGAGAAATTCCTCTCTGCTGTTTTCTGTTTGTGTGTACATTTTCTATATAAGATATTGAGTTTACATATGCTGTTTTATAGTCTTTTTTGTATTTCGTTTTAATAAATGAACGTATTATTTTACGCCAAGTTAAGGAGGGTTTCATGTCAAAATTGTGGTTAAAAAAAAAAAAAAAGATACACACAGACTAAAGGTATGGGGCAAGTATAGTGTTGTGGAGCCGTTATATAACCTATAATGAAAAATCAGCATATTGTCACCCTCTTAAAATAATGTCCCAAGTCATATTTTGACAAACTTTTTTTTTTTTTGCCAATCAGTATTTGGTTAAGTTTTTTGTGTGTTCTGAAAAAGATGAAAAATGACTAGTAGGCCATTATTTTAAGAAAGAGACGATTTATATGTTACATTTTGCACATGAAAAAAAACAATATGCAGTTGTTCTTTACAGTGTTACAGGCTCAAAGAACAGAACACTTAAAACTACTAAAAATAGGCAAAATCCTTGTACCTGCAAATCATTACTTTTCAGGGGACCCCAAAAATGTCATGTTGGTTTAACCCAATATTGTATCCTCAAAGAGAGCAAGCCTTTTTCAACAGTTGAGATGGTCAATAATTTGTAAAAAAGTGTCAGTCAAAGTGTACAGACCAATATCTAGATTTGTAAAGATTCATTTTCAAGCAATATTCACATGTAGCAATATTTCTCCCAAAATTCTTGGCGCTAGCTAACATTTTGCCTGTCTAAGAGTCCGCTATCATGCATGTTTTGTAGTTGTTGTTTTTTTGTGCTACGCGTTCGCCGATAATACAGCGCTTCTCATTGGTCAGGACAGATATCACCGACTTAACGGCATCTTTGATTGGCTAGTCGGGCGCTGAATTTATCAAACGAAACAGCGTGTGAAAAGCCACGGTAGTAAAATTATACTTTTTAGCAATGTTTTCATAAAGGTTTGACTCCCACCCTTTTATAATAGATCACGAAATGACTTGGAAAGCTAAGTATTATGCGTGCAAAAAGTTTAGAATCACTGCACTAAATTGTCCAGCTGGCAGCGCGCAAAACTTTTAAACTGCGACATTTTAGTGGTGTGATTGACTTTAGCGAGCTTAACGTTGTGACGAATGTCACATTACGGATTGGTTTACTCTTTCACTTTTTTTTTCGGTAATTATTGTTTTGGTGGGTTCTTGTGAAATCTGAGCTAGGCCTCTGACTGCTGTCCAAATCCTACTTTCCTCCACCCACAGCTGTAGAACAACCCTGCCCACGATATGCTGAGATAACCTTTGGACAAATCTGGTGTCATTGAGGTGACTAGTACAGATTGAACTCAGACAAACAGCGTCCCGTTGAAAACATGCTCTCGTGGATGATCCTCGCAGTCGCAGTCTTTGCCGTGTGTCTTTTTTCCCGTTTCCCTTATCTCTACCAGGATGTCAAATACATCGTGAAACTTCTGCGAATACGACGCAAAGTCTTCCACTACATCGACACCAACTACACAATCGTGGACCAGTTTTTGGAGACGGCGAAAAGGCAGCCGCACAAGCCGCTCCTCCTCTTCAAAGATGAGACGTTCACGTACCAGGACGTCGACCAACTCAGCAATCAGGCCGCCAGGGTGCTGCTGCAAAGCGGCCTGGTCAAACCGGGCGACACGGTGACTTTGTTCGTGGCCAACGAGCCCGCGTTTGTGTGGCTCTGGTTGGCTTTGTTCAAGATGGGATGTTCGGCGGCTCTCCTGAACTCCAACATCAGGTCCAAGTCTCTGCTGCACTGCTTCAAGTGCAGCGGAGCTCAAGTCTTGCTGGTCTCTCAAGGTAACGTGTCAACCGATAAATCCACGTTGTGCATGAGTATATAGGCGCTTCTTCTTCTTTTTTTTTTTTTTTTTTAGAATAATATTTAGATTGTTCATCAACAACAACAAAAAAGTGAATTCAAAAAACTTATGTTACTTCCTGAGCTAAATCAAATCTTTAAAGTCCATGTAAAGTGTAAACAGATGTCTTGTAAATTTGACACACAACAAGGGAGAACAGTGTTAACAACCTTGCCCAATTTAAATAAAATATTATATATAAAATGAGGCTTCAAAATCATGAAAAATCAAGTAGTTCTCTCACTCTCAAACGTTGTGGGCGTGTACGCCGAATGCACTGAAACTGCCAATCAAATGCCATTACTACAACCTGGAAAATCGGATGCTGGCTGTCAAGTCGTCTCGCCCTGCGTATCTCGTGCACACTCGTGGCCAACAACGAGACGCTCCAAATCTGGAGGGATAGATGTATTGTTGGGTTTTAGGTTGAGAAAGCTAGCCAACTAAATGCGTCGGACTGCCCAAAATATCAGAAAAACGGAATTGCTGAAAAACTGTTTGATATGCGTGGATCCGTGATGCACATTCCAATTTACGTACAAATGAATTGATCTTAATTGAAGGACCTCCTGTCTGTTATTACGGATATACTTGATGTATGTTTCCTTCCAATCAATATGATTTCCTAATTAGTTGATTTCTCAATTGGATTAAAATGAAACAAGGCAGGCTGCCCATGTTCAGCACTCTTAACTCTGTTTTGGCTATCCTTAACAAATAACACTAAGCAAGACAAACCAAGGTTGAGTGATTGAAAGTGATTTCTATTGTGAAGCATGCGGCACACAATGTCATTTTATTTCACTTATTTCAACAAAAGACACATACAGAGGGTAGGGGGTGTGTGTGTGGGAGAGCTCAAATTCATCCCAATTATCAGTAAGGGATTTTTTTTTTTGTCTCCAGACTTGCAGGCTGCGGTGGAGGAGGTTCTTCCAGAGCTTCTGGAGCAGCAGGTGACCGTCTTCTTCATGGGAAGCCCACAAACAAATTCAGGCATGCACAGCTTCATAGACAAGATGCAAAATATGTCCTCTGAACCACTCGCCAAAGATTTAAGATCGCATCTGAACATGCACAGTCCTGCTTTCTACGTGTACACGTCGGGGACTACAGGTGAGCCACATTAGGTTGTTGATGTTCCAGGAGCGATGAGAAACGTCTTTGTCACTTCCTGTACCGTCTTCTTCTCTCGAGCAGGTCTCCCGAAGGCAGCTGTGCTAACTCATACCAAACTGTGGCGCATGACTATGATTCTGCGCTCCTGCGGATTGACATCGGATGATGTGCTGTATATCAGCCTCCCTCTTTATCACACATCGGGACTAGTTGGATTCGCAGGAGCTATTGAGTTAGGTACAGTATTATTTTAACAACTAGAATAATAATAATAATAATACATGCACCAGTATTTAGATATGGTCCAAGCAAGTGAAACTAGACTGACTTTCTGCCACCAAATTTTCAATCCAGCAGGCATGGGAAAAAGTCTAGACTTAAACGTTGCCTTCTTCTATCATTTTGGTTTTTATACAGTGCTTTAAGTGCCGCCGGTACTCAACTTATTTGATTGTTCCAAGGTAAATTAGGTAGTGGGTAACAACAAATGTGATGAAAAAGTTCATTAATTAATAAATAAATAGATAAAAAATATATATTATGAATTGAATATGTGAAATGTCCGACTCCATTGAAATACGCCTCATGTCCTGTGCGCATGGAGTGACGTCACTGTTTATACTAGCCGCTAACGCCGGAGACTTGTACCATATACAATTATGGCGTATTTAATTTGCGGTTACTTAGCATCCTAAATTAGTGACTGAATATGATTTTGGAATGGTGTTGTGTTGATGTTGGTAGGAATTTTGAAATGATAATAAAAATTGTATTAAGGTAAGCCGAAATGTGTAGCTGTGAAAAGACAATTCAAGCTCGCCGTCACGTCACCACACCGGCCAACTTCAAAATAAAAGCTTTCAAACGCATTGGCGTCAATGTATTATTTGGTAGCTTTTATTTTGAAGCATTGGCGGCGCCGTGGTTGGTTACGTTGTGAGTATATTGCAGTTTCCTTGACGTGTCTAAATGACGGCACACACACCAACTAAACATTTGACAATTTTGATGATAACAGTATAATTTATAGAGAATCAAAACCCATAGCTGAATTTGCATAATACATTAATTTCACTTTTTAAGCCGATCTACTGAAATCAATGGACTTTTGTACGACATTCTAATTTATTTAGATGAACCTATGTTGAGCTACTTTTACTTTTGCTTTGTTTCAAGAAGTGGCACTAAAAGATTATTTCCAATTTGTGACACGACTAATATGGTGAGGTATATTCCCAAGCTGTGAAACTCTTCTAAAGATTCACTTGTGCATCTTATTTATTTATTTATTTTCCATGCATAGTGCAAATCTTGAGTGTCTTTTCACATTCTAGGTAACCAGTGTTATCAATGTGCTCAATTAAATGTATTATTTTGTGTCATGTATTCAGGTATTACAGTTGCCCTAAAGAGTAAATTCTCTTCATCTCAGTTCTGGGATGACTGCAGGAAATACAACGTGACTGTCATCCAGTACATTGGTGAAATAATGCGTTTTGTCTGCAACACACCAACGGTATGCACAGTACTCTTCATTTATCACTTAAACATTATTTAAATAAAAATTGAGAATAATATGTTGTATGCAGCCCCACTAGTCTAAATATGGTATTCTGGTTGATATTGTGTTAGTGGAATATGAGTTAAGCAGCAAAATCCAGCCGTTTTTATCCATCTCAAGGGTGACGTCCATTTTGCCACTTGCTGTCGAGTGAAGATGACATCAATGTTGCTCAGGTCTCAGGTAACAACCAATCATAGCTCAGCTTCAGGAAAACAGGTGAGCTGTGATTGGTCGTTGCCTGAGACCCGAGCAACATTGATGTCATCTTCAGTCGACACCAAGTGGCAAAATGGCTGCCCCCTGACATAGATAAAAATGGCTGGATTTTGCTACATAACTCATATTTCACAAATGTAATATTAATCAGAATGTCATGTTTAGACTAGTGAGGTCACATATAACATATTATTGTCAAGAAATGCTTTGTCACAGTGTCTTTAACAGTTAGGCAGGCACTCTGGAGTCCCAACTAAATCTTTATTTTCCTGATAGAAACCCAACGACCGAAGCCACAAAGTAAGACTCGCAATCGGCAATGGCATCAGAGCGAACGTTTGGAGAGATTTCTTAAATCGCTTTGGAAACATTCAAATCCTGGAACTTTACGGAGCAACAGAGGGTAACATCATTTTGATGAATTACTGTGAAAAGATCGGAGCTGTGGGACGAGACAACTTCTTGTTTAGAGTAAGTCTGAGCTTCATGAAGCACTTTAAGTTTATCTCTAATTCTTAATCAATCAGCTTTGTTTTTTTTTTGTTGGCTTGCAGTGGCGTTATCCCTTCGCACTGATCAAGTATGATGTGGACCAGGGGGAACCTGTGAGGGATTCATCGGGTCTCTGCATCCAGGTTCCTAAAGGTGCGTCACTGTGAACTGGCACAGTCTAGCGCCAACTACTGTCGACATCACTTTCTCGTCAGATTTTCTTTTCGCCTTAAAGTGGAAGTCAACCTTAAACATTTTTTGACAATAATATGTTATATGTGACCTCACCAGTCTAAACATGACATTCTGATTAATATTACATTTTTGGAATATAAGTTATGAAGCAAAATCTAGCTGTTTTTATCCATCTCACGGGGCGGACATTTTGTCACTTGCAGTCGACTGAAGATGACATCAATGTTGCTCAGGGCTCAGGCAACGACCAATCACGGCTCACCTATTTTCTAAAGCTGCGCTGTGATTGGCTGTTACCTGCGACCTGAGCAACATTGATGTCATCTTCAGTCGACAACAAGTGGCAAAATATCCTGAGATGGATAAAAACGACTGGATTTTGCTGCTTGAGTCATATTACACTAACGCAATATCAACCAGAATGCTATATTTAGAATAGTGGGGCTCCATAGAATATTTCGTCAAAAAACGTTTCTTTTTTTTTTTTTAAGTTGACCTTCCCGCTTAAAGTAGCTATTTTTTTGGGACTGTCAACTTGCTAGGTGAGCCTGGCCTTCTGGTGGCTGAGATATCTGTAAAGGCGCCATTCTTGGGGTATGCAAGAGACCTGCAGCAGACCGAGAAGAAGAAGCTGCACGACGTCTTAAAAAAGGGTGACGTCTATTTCAACACCGGCGACTTGATGCTCATCGACAAAGACGGCTTCATTTACTTTCATGACCGCATTGGCGACACTTTCAGGTGAATTTACTCTTTACTTCCGTTTGAGCTGATTGCGCCGATCCTGATGTTGTTGTTTGTTTGTTTTTGTTTAACAACAGATGGAAGGGAGAGAATGTGTCCACTAATGAAGTAGCTGATGTAATCACTCAGGCTGACTGCATCACTGAGGCCACTGTGTATGGTGTGGAAGTGCACGGTAATTTGCAGTCGCATTAAATAGGCTATGCGCTAAATCAGATATGGAGAAAAGAGTGCCAGAAACATTTATAGTGGGGTTGTGCGAAGTAATAAACAGTTTAACGAAGATCTGGATAAAGTTGTTGATACAGTATAATGACAAATTAGCTTAAGACAACCATATAAGTTTTTTTTTTTAATAAGACAATAATTCATTGAATCCTTTTAAACATCTGTTCTTAACAACTTGATAAGAGTGACTGATACATTAAAGCACATCTACACTCTACAAAACATAAAAATTGCAAGCTACTTAAAGAATGCCTTGATTAAAACAACAACAATCCAGCGCTACATAAAACGGTGTTATTGTGTGAAAAGGCATGACTTGTCAATAATTGATGTTTGTAGGTGGAATTTGCGCCCCCTTGTGGCGTCATCTGTAGGTGCGATTCATGCCGATGCACAGTCTCTCATTAAACGTGTTACAGCGACAGAAAATCAACAAGCTTCACCAGTATAGAAACTAAAGCAACTAATTGAGTGCTAGTCTAAACTTAATGCATCAGGATGCTTAAGAAGAGCCAAACGATGTCATCATTTAAATGTTTATTTGTATTTGTCAACACATTGCTGTGACGTCACTGTGACACACAGCAGGAAGCGACAACTGTAAAAAGAAGAAATGAGCTTCACGTGGATAAACCCGTTCTGCCACTAGCATGTTTTCGTGACAGCAACATTTCAATTGAAAAGTCAACACGAAACAGAGCTGCTGAATATGTACCGTGTTTAGGTCCTAAACTTTCATCCAAATGTGCGTGAATATACCGTGTGTCAATTCAGCGAGGTTCATTGCGGCACTTTAGAACTCAGCCACCTGCAATGTCAATGTTTGTTTTCTTTTTTACTGTTACTCATTAAATGTCTAACGAATGTAAAGTTCACTGATGTCAAAAATGACCTGAGCTGAATGGAGAGTAAATCATTCACTGTATTATGGCTCCACACACCTGATACATAAAGAGAGAACTACAAAATAGGAACATTAACCTATTTTGTTGTGGGTCAGTGACAGAACTTGTTTTGTTTGTTCCACAAATAATCCAAATAAGAAGTCGTTTGTGTTACACGGTAAAGTAGATGCCTTTTTATTTTTTTATTTTTAAATCTACCTACAACTATGCATCCGCCTCAGATACACTTTGATTTCAATTAACTTGAAATGCTTTTGTTTTTAAATCCATAATTGCTTTTCTTAATTGGAGATGTTCAGTGCAATGTATTTAAAAGTATTTTATTTTGAAATCAAGAATAACATTTTCAGGGTAAATCCATGTACCCATCCACACTATCCCTTCATATAGCCTTATCTAAATAATATCCATCCATCCATCAATGTCATCCTTCTATTCACCCGTGCACCCATCCCATCATCTTTGCACCCCTTCATCCATCCAGCTATCCATCCATCATCTATCCATCATTCAATCATCCACCCTTCCATTATGGATAATCCAACCATCCATCCATTCTTAAATTCCTCCATTCCTCCACCTATCAATTACCAATTACCCACCCATCTATCCATCCGTCTGTCAATCCATCCATCTATCCATCCATTAATTCATCCATTCATCCATTACCAATCATCTATCTGTCACACCCATCCATCATCCATCTGCCATCCATTCATCCACCTACTGTATCCATTACCAATCATTCATCCATCCATCTGTCCCTACATATGTCTATCCATCCATCCATACATCTGTCTGTCCGGCCTCTATCCATTTCTACTGTTTCTACCTTCCCCCAATCCAACCATCCATCCAATTATCAACCATCCATCCATCCATTCATCCACCTATCAATTACCAATCACCCACGCATCTATCCATCCATCTGTTCATCCATCCATTAATTCATCCATTACCAATCATCCATCTGTCACATCCATCCAGTCATCCATCCACCCATCAGTCCCTACATACATCCGTATATCCATCCATGTCTGGCCTCCATCCAACAACCCATCCATTCACTCATTCAACCATTCACCCATCCACTATTGATAATCCATCCATCCATCCATTCATTAACCATCCATCCATTCTTAAATTCTTCCATTCCTCCACCCATCAATTACCAATCACCCACCCATCTATCCATCCGTCTGTCAATCCATTCATCCATCCACCCATCCATCCATCCATCCACCTACTGTATCCATTACCAATCATTCATCCATCCATCTGTCCCTACATACGTCCATCCATCCATCCATCTATCTGTCCGGCCTCTATCCATTCTATCCATTATTAATAATCCAACCATCCATCCAATTATCAACCATCCATCATCCATTCTTTAATTCATCCATTCATCCACCTATCAATTACCAATCACCCATGCATATATCCATCCATCCATCTGTTCATCCATCCATTAATTCATCCATTACCAATCATCCATCTGTCACATCCATCCAGTCATCCATCCATCCATCCATCAGTCCCTACATACGTCCGTACATCCATCCATCATCCATCCATCTGTCTGTCCGTGTGTCCGGGCCTCCATCCATCAAACCATCCATTCACTCATTCAATCATCCACCCATCCATCAACTTTCCATCCTTTCTTTAATTCATCCATTAATCCACCTATCAATTACCAATCACTCACCCACCCATTTATCCGTCCATCCATCCATTCATCTGTCAGCCTCGATCCATCTGTCCATCCATCATTATCATTCCAGCCATCCATCCATTCATCTCAACCAAATCTTCCAGACCATCCCTCCATCCAGGCATCCATGAATTGCTTCCAAACACACGCAACTATGGCAACAGTCTCCCCAGAAACGCTTTCTCTCCCTCACCTCCCAAGGGTTTACTACATGCTAAAATAACCGCTTCGGGGGGGCTCTGCCAATTTCACAATACCACCTCCACATCACTTTCTTTTTTTACAGCGGAAGGTCTCTTTACAATGAGAACCTCACGCTTCTACCTTCCCGCATCCGTACCCAAAATATATTTCTAAGATATTACAAGAATAAAAAACGATCAAAAATGAACGGCATTTATTTATTTTTGTTCACAGGCAACGAGGGCAGAGTAGGCATGGCGGCCGTGGCTCTACAAGACGGACACACGTTTGATTCCGAGGGCATCTTCATGCTCCTTGAAGGCTTCCTGCCGGCCTACGCCAGGCCACGTTTTATAAGGATTCAGGTAATCCAAGCAGCTTGTTACCAAATGAGGCATATATGCAAATAATGTTCATTTCTGCTTTCACGGCAGAGCTCCTTGGATGTCACAGGAACTTTCAAGCTTGTGAAGGCCAGGCTGGTTCAAGAGGGCTTCAACCCCTCCACTATCACGGATCCACTTTATTTTCTGGATGACAAGGAGAAGAAATATGTCCCACTTACTATGGATATAGTCCATGGAATTTTATCAGGCACGATCAAAATCTAACTTTTTTTTTTTTTGCCATGCTTCTTTCATTAAAAAAAAATATTTTGTAGTGACTTTGCATTGTGTCACTATGTCTCTCGTTGTGAATGTATACAATATTAGAAATAACCGAGACAGTCACAAAGCCATACATTTTCTGTTGAAAATGTCGAATGTCATGCCAAGTTATTCTATTCTATAATTCTCTAAAAAAAATTAATTAAGGAATTTGCTGCTAACTCCAATTAAAATGACTATTTTACAATAAATGTCTTGTTTTGTATTAGTGTTGTGTTGGCCTACAAACACTAATGCATGTTGTCTTTTTCACTTGAGACTTGCTGCTAGCAAATTTGATTATTTTTTTTAAGCACAGAACTGCTACTGGTGTCATCGTAATGGCACAATGGTGAGTTATATATATTGAATAATTTGTTTTTATTTGCTTCTATGTCGACGTCAAATACATTAGTGACTTGCACGGAATCTTGTTATTATATAAAGTGCAAGTCCACCGTAATCATTTATTGACAATAATATGTTATATGTGACCTCACTAGTCTAAACATGACAGTCTGATTAGTATTACATTTGTGAAATATGAGTTATGAAGCCAAATTCAGCCGTTTTTATCCATCTGAGGTGGCGGCCATTTTGCCACTTGATGTCGACGGAAGGTTACATCACAGTTGCTCAGGCAACAACCAATCACAGATCACCTGTTTTCTGAAGCTGAGCTGTGATTGGTTGATACCTGAGCTCTGAGCAACATTAATTTGTTGTCATTTTCAGTCGACAGCAAGTGGCAAAATGGCCGCCCCCTGAAATGAAATGGATGAAAACGGCTGGATTTTGCTGCTTTACTCATATTCTACTAACACAATATTAACCAGAATGACATATTTAGACTAGTGGGACTGCATTGAGCATATTATTGTCAAAATAATTTTTGGGGGGTTGATCTCTCCTTTAAAACAATGTTATACAGTATATATATTATTCTAAATACATTTTAGTGTAATTTTGCTGTTGAATGAATACATTTGACAATTTGACAATTAAGTGAGAATTAATATCCACAGTATAGGTTGACATTTTTAATAGGATTTTAAATTGATAATTTGTGTGTATTGTGTATGTTTTTTTTCTTCTTTTTTTCCCCCAGGAGAGCTCAGTATTGTTCATTCGATTTGACATCATCATTGCTCTCCTTTTAAAAAAAAAAAAAAAAAAAAAAAGTTTTTTTTTTGTGTGTGTATCGTGTATGTTCGTGCGCATGCGTGTGTGGTCGCCCTCCCTCCATAAATCATCAGACAAACAAAGCTCACTTTCACACTTGCCATTCTTCCTCCTGCAGATTTATGCAAACTTCCTGCTATACTACAATATTATTGTTTTGAAACATTTTGTCAGTTCACATGATGATCATTGACATGAACAATATAATACGAGTTATATGCATTCGATTTGCTACTACTACTCCACTAACCTGTGTTTTTTTTCTCACCACGTCACTACATCATTATTAAAATTCAGTGGCAGACCTTTATATTTGTTTGTGATTTTTTTTGACACCTTAAAAAGCGAAGAGTTCTAAAAACATCTATCTACCTACCTACCCAGCCACCCATCCACCCATCTATCTATCTATCTATCTATCTATCTATCTATCTATCTATCTATCTATCTATCTATCTATCTATCTATCTATCTATCTATCTATCTATCTATCTATCGTCGTTTCGTTTTATTTAATTAATTAAATACTTTCACTGCAAATGCGTCAAAAATCAAATTCAACAATGAATAATCAATAACAATGGGGCCCCAAATCCGTGGCCCCATTGAAACATGGCCGGAGATGGAGAATGCGAAGGCGAGGCCGGAATAATGCCGGCAAGTGTGTTCCCGAGTGGGCGTGGCAAGTGATCCGTCAACTCGAAAACACGCGCAAAATAGGAGGGGTCAAGTAGGTCTGTGAACTTTAGCACCGATGTTTCACGGCACGCGCGCTTCTCCAGTGCGTCTTGCTGTGCTCAGTGCAGCGCGCGGCAGGCAGCTCCTTGACGGTTCGCGATGTTCATCTGGCTGACGGTGGTGGGCGGCTTGCTGCTCATCCTCAGGACGCGCTTCCCGTACTGGGCGGACGACTGCGTGTACATCCTCCGGAACCTCCTGCTCGCCGTCAGGCTCATCAAGTACAAGAGGAGCAAGCCGTTCCACAGCGTGTTGGACTGCTTCCTGGGGGCGGCCCGGAGGCACCCGGCCAAGACCTTCTTGCACTTCGAGGGCGAGCGCTTCTCCTACGGCGAGGTGGACCGGCGCAGCAACCGGGTGGCGCGGGTGCTGAGGCAGGAGGCGCGCCTTCGGGAGGGGGATGCGGTGGCCCTCTTTCTGGGCAACGAGCCCAACCTCGTGTGGACCTGGCTGGGACTCGCTAAACTGGGCTGTCCGGTTGCCCTGCTTAACTTCAACATCCGAGCCAAGTCTCTGCTGCACTGCTTTTCCTGCTGCGGGGCCAAAGTGCTGGTGACGTCGGCAGGTGAGATGTGACGTGCGCGGGATACTCGCTCGCGTCTGGGAGTGCGACACTTCATTAGGTACACCCAGGTGGGCTCTTCTGGGATCACAAGTTTAGGGGTTCTGCCAATTTTGCCACCTTGACTTTAATAACAGCAACACAGCGTGCCAAAATGTGCTTCTCGCATTCAAAAAAGGACAGTGGGACTGTCTGACGGCCTGGAATGTTTATTAGCTTGAAACATTGTCCGCTAACTCCCACTTTACAACATAAGCAAGGCAAGTTTATTAGTACAGTATAGCACATTTCATACACAAGGAAAAAACAACATCTATAAGCAGCGACAAACACAGTTAACAGAGCAAAAAAGAGAAAACAAAATGTAGTAAAATAACATACAATGTTAAAACATTAGACAGCAAACTTTAAAAACATTTAGCGTAAGGAAGTTTAAAATAACAATAATAATTAAAAGGGGTGGGGAAAAAAAGCAAAGTTTTCAACCTGGATTTAAAAGCATTTACACTCGGGGTTGACTTCACTTCTCTTGGCAGCTTATTCCTTTGGTGTGCAGCATAACAGCTAAATGCAGCTTCACCATGTTTACTTCGACATAGACTGCAACCTGCGGTCAAATGCGGCAGAAATAAGTGTGATGATAGAAACTCTTAAAATATTGATTATATTATATTTATATCATATTATATTTTGATATTATATTTCACAAAATAACCACATACTGTGATTATTTTTTTGCTAGGGCAAGGGGCTCTCTTGTATAAAATTTACCATTCAAGGATGGCACAAAACTGCTGAACAGCAT
This sequence comes from Vanacampus margaritifer, assembly GCF_051991255.1. Taxonomy (NCBI): domain Eukaryota; kingdom Metazoa; phylum Chordata; class Actinopteri; order Syngnathiformes; family Syngnathidae; genus Vanacampus; species Vanacampus margaritifer. The sequence goes on along the minus strand of NC_135437.1, from coordinate 20,777,047 downwards.
GCATTAATTGAGAAAACTTCTCTATGATTTTTTTTTAAACTTCATTAACTTTTTAGTGTTTATGAACTTTACTACTTTGACCAGTTTATTAGACTAATGTCAAACTTGAACTGGAATTTTTCACAAGAGGGCCTTATTTTTGAGAACCACGAGCAAGGAAAATGTATTTCTAATCTAAAGAAAATATCCTGTAGCAATGTAGGGACGTACTGGGCCCAATATTTGGGTCGGATGGACACGAATACTTGAATTACTTCAGGACTCGTTTCACCCCTACCGAGTACTTAAAAATTTTTTTTTTACCCGTACCGAGTGCTGAAACCTCGAGCACTTTTGATTTATAAAATGTCTAATGCTAACAAGTTGTGAACAAAAGCCTTTCTCTCACATGTAGATGATGATTCGTTGATATAGCGCCAACTACTGGCAAGGAGGACTTACTCAATGTCAAATTGTTTTGTCCTACATGCTTATTTTGAATTTTCTTATTTATTTTCTGTTTACACAGAACAAACAGAAACATGTGTATTGAAAAGGACTTCTTTCTTTTAAAACCAGGAAGTCATAACATTCATATTTTGACAGAGCTGCAGGACGCCGTGGAAGAAGTGTTACCTGCGTTGAGAGAGCAAGGGGTCAGCGTCTACCTCCTATCAGAGACGCGCAACATTGAGGGCGTCACCTTCTTGGGCGACAAGATTTCCAAGGCCTCGGACCAACCTCTGTCCAGAGACCTCCGCGCCAACGTTACCGTCAGGAGCACCGCTTTGTACATCTACACGTCGGGAACCACCGGTATGAAGGGGACAATAGCTAATAGCTAATAGCGTTGCGATTGTTTTGAGTACGTTTGATATTCTTCTGTGGCTAATAGGTTTGCCTAAAGCGGCCATCGTCACCCACGAGAGGATGTGGGCCGCGTCCTTCCTCCAGTCGTTGTGCGGCGTTACAAGAGACGACGTCTTCTACATCAACCTGCCGCTCTACCACAGCTCAGGTTTTCTCATCGGGTTGGCCGGCTCCATTGAGAGAGGTAATGATGATTTTTTTTAAAAAATTACATTGTTTGGCTGTTTTTGTTACGAAGTGTACGACGGCGTATTAGGGCCACGTATAAATATATATTTTTTTTAGATGGAGACGGATTTATTCTTAATTTAAACTTTGCTCATTATACACAGCAGTTAGAGCGACAACACTTCCTGATCCCCTATCAGCTGACTAAACACTAACCAATCAGAAGCTAGCATACTTTAGGTAAATGCAAGTGAATGACGGAGAGCGGAACATTCGACACATCAACTTAGCTAGCTAAATACCAAAATGTATGAATGTGTAAATAATAATCCTGGAAACATAAATGTACAAGTAAATATACATTTTAACAAATTAACTTAAATGCTTGATCGTCCGGGTGTGGACTTTCGTAAAGCGAGACGTCTTTGTCGCTGGCCAGTGGCCGTACACAACGCTTCAAAGAGCGAATGCTTAACATGCTATGGTTAATCGATGCTAAAGCAATTACTATCTCCTAACTTGGAAAACCCGACCGAAAAGTATCCGCACAAACAGTCGAGTAGTATGCTACGTTTATTTCTCGTAAGTTTTTTTCTCGCAAATCTGACACTTTATAAAGTAGCAAATTTGAGAGAGAAAAACTCGTCAATTTGTGAAAAAACTTTTCTCGGAATATTGCCCCTCCCCCTAAAAAAAATATCTGTATATGTGACTGTTGATGTGTGCTTGCAGGTATATCGGTGGTGCTGAAGAGGAAGTTCTCCGCCTCTCAGTTCTGGGACGACTGCAGGGAGCACAACGTGACCGTGATGCAGTACATCGGCGAGACCATGCGTTACCTCTGCAACACGCCAAAGGTCAGATCCGTTCCCCTGAGACGTTCGCAATCGTTGACGGTCCCACTGGGTGCGGATGTTGTCCCCTCTTGCAGAAGGACAACGAGAAGGAGCACAAAGTGCGGCTCGCCATGGGCAACGGCGTTCGCGGCGACGTCTGGTCCGAGTTTCTCAGGCGTTTCGGGGACATTAAAGTGAAGGAGCTTTACGCTGCTACGGAGGGAAACATCGGATTTATTAACTACACCTCCAAAATTGGCGCTGTTGGGCGGATCAATTTTTTCCACAGGGTAGGTAAAACCTTTTTTTTTTTTTTTTTTTTTTAACAAGAGGAGGGCTCTTTTTCCTGCTGCTCTGATATCACTCTGCCAGCCAGCCCCTCTCCTACCGGAACTCCTTATATTGTAAACACAGGACCATTGTTGACCTCGAGCTTTTAAAGGCACGCATCCAACTATTGGAGAATGTGCCAAAATAAATAAATAAATAACTGATATAAAATTCACTAATTAAATACAAAAAATAAATATAAATGGGGGAAAAAAAAATAAATATATATATATATTTTTTTATTTTTTTTCGCTGCTATTTATGTTCATTTTTATGTTTTTGCATTGAAACTGAATGCAGACATCCCAACAAACGTAAAAATTTAAAAATTGTAAAGAGAAAAAAATGGACATGACAATGATATAAATAAATAAATACATACATAAATAAATAAATGTAAAAAGCAAAAATTATAAAAAATGATACCAAAAAATAAATCTAAAAATAAATTTAAATATCAATCAATATATACAATGCTCTGCTCTCATATTTAACGCATGCTGAAGATGCTGTCAGCATGAAATGTTATTCAAATGAGGGGGCGGTCCTAAGTGTCACATTTAATTTTATTTATATATTTATTTTTGTATTTATTTCAAGTTTTCCACATTTATTTTTTGAATCAAATTTGTTTTTATTTTGCATGTATTTTACTTCATTTATTTATTGTGTGTGTGTGTAATTAATTCATTAATTTAATAATTAATTTCATTTATTTTTTGTATATTTTTTATATCAGTTTTTCTTTTCACTATTATTTATTTAAAATGTTATGGTCCTCCATACGACGAAGATCATCAAATGTTGTAAACCTCTCCCTCCAGTTAATCTTCCCGTACTTGTTGATCAAGTTTGACATTGAGAAGGAGGAGCCCGTCCGAAACGCGCAGGGTCTTTGCGTCGAGGCGGCCACAGGTGAGCTGGACACTCTTAAAAAAAAAAAAAACATTATGTCTATCCGTCAGCTTTCGTGTTAGGTCAAAACCAGAATTCTAAATGCACGCTCACTGTCCACGGTTGCCATGTTGCGTTTCCGTCTGCCAGGCGAGACGGGCCTCCTGGTGGGGAAGGTGACTCAGAGGTCGCCCTTCGTGGGCTACGCGGGCAACGAGCAGCAGACGGAGAAGAAGAGGCTCCGCCACGTGCTGAAAAAAGGCGACTTGTACTTCAACACGGGAGATCTGCTTCGATTCGACGACGACAACTTTGTCTATTTTCAGGATCGAGTTGGCGACACGTTCAGGCACGTCCCCCCTTTTCACTTCATGATGTCATTTTCGTTGTGCTCGTGAAGAGAGTAAAATGAGGAATACGTATATACTTGGATAACAGGATTTTAAAGTAGTGTTTAAAAAATACTGTAAGGATTTGAAAGTAGGGTTGGCGTTTTAAATTAGGGTTCTGGTTCAGGGACAGCATTCGTCTTCAATGCTCAAGGTTTTGGATACGAGTTACTAAGCATGCGTTTGTTTTTATGTTGTTAACTCATATTTATATTTATTCATACAGGGTTCGAATCAGATGTGGCAAATCCAGGCCCAGGAAGTAGAAACCCTGCCACAAAATTGTGTCAAAATTTTTAATAATAAAATAATAATAAAAACTCCAGCACTTGACTGCTTAAATGCCTTCAAGCACATGTTCATTAAACAGCTTTTGTGATTTGCAACATGTTAAAGGTGTTTTGTTTGCCATATAATGCCAACTCCCAAATAGCCACCAATTTGCGGGCTAACTGTTAGCTCGCGGGCTAACCATTCACCCACACACTAACCCCGGGATAACTCCCAAATAGCCGCTAAAAAACGGCTTTTACATTAGCCCGCGAGCTAACCGGCTAGCTCGCAGGCTAATAACAGCTAATTCGCGAGCTAACCATTCACTTGCACGCTAACTCCTAAATAGCTGTTAATTCGTGAGCTAACTGTTAGCTCGTGGGCTAACTGTTCACCCAAACGCTAACCCTGGGATAACTCCCAAATAGTCGCTAAAAACATCAATCCGCGAGCTAGCCGTTAGCTTGCGTGCTAATAGCCGCTAATGGCTGCTTATTGGCTGTTAACACTGCACGAGCAACCAATCAGATGGTGCCGTGGGCGGGCCAATGCTGCAGGGAATCAACAGCCGCCGACTCAGATCAGACGGAGGAGAAAAGCGCCCATCGGAGCAAAAATAACAGTTTTTAATATATCGGCCATCAAAACAAAAAAAAGAGTCCGATGCCGATATTTATAAAATGCTGAATATTGGCGCAGATTATCTGTCCATCCCTAACTTGGATTTGCCACTTCTGGTTAGAATCCAGGGTAACAGTTGTTCTGATGCACCTAAATCACACAGTACTAATTCAATATGTCATAATCTTTGTTTTACTTCCTGGTCAAATTCCTTCCTGGTCTTGTTGCTAGGCAGAACCAATGAAAATCCTTTCCTTCTTAACAGATGGAAGGGCGAGAACGTGGCCACGTCGGAGGTCGCAGACGTCCTCACCATGGCGCCTTGTGTTTTAGAGGCCAACGTTTATGGCGTTAAGGTGGAAGGTAGGGCGTCAACGACTCGTATGCAAGATTAGACGTAAATGTAGCATTGATTGTAATGCGTCGTTGCTGCGATAGGGAACGAGGGGCGGGCGGGAATGGCGGCGATCACGTTGAAAGAAGGAGAGGACTTTGACTGCGCCGAGGCCTACAGGCAGGCCGTCAGCTATCTGCCAGCCTACGCCCGGCCGCGATTCATCAGGATCCAGGTAAGGCTTCGTGGTGCTTGGAACAAGGTCGTTAACTCATTTGCTCCCAAAAACGTATAAATACGTTCTATTTTTAAATGACCCAAAGATGTATTTATACGTTTAAATTATTCTTTTTTAATGCTAGAACATACAGAAGGCTTTAATGCAGCCTCTCAAAAGCGGTTGAAGCAATGGTAGTTATTACAAAAACGGCCAGCAGGTGGCAGCAGAGTAGAAGAGATCAACCAGGGCCATGTTGAAAACAAGCTGATTTACCCACAATGATAAAACTTAGCTATATTCTAATGCTAATTGCTGCAAAATGGAAACAGATAGAAATAAAAAAAAATCCTGATGAAAGAAGACACTAATCTTTTGGTAGGTTTTTATAGCAATAGAACACAATATTCACAATATTCTGTGGGCCTAGCAAAATCAGTCAAAATCCAGTAAAAGAGCCAGGAGTGAAGGGGGTTGCTTCAGTGAAAATGGCTGGGAGTGAATGAGTTAAAAAGCATGAAAAGTTAAGGCTTTAAATGGCATTAAAAAGCATTAAACACAATATCCAGAGGCAAAAAATACTAATAAATAGTTGATGTAAAAATGTTGTTCGTGCTTTATTTTTGTGCGACGTATTTTTGTGCATGTAATTGCTAAACCGTGTCTTTCAGCCGTCCTTGGAAATGACGGGCACGTTCAAGTTGAAGAAAACCAAGCTAGTGGAAGAAGGCTTCAACCCGTCCCTTATCAGTGATCCGTTATATTACCTCAACACAGCCAAACAAATATTTGCTCCAATCACCTCGGAGGTTTACGGCGCCATAACCAGCGGCGCTATTAAACTCTAGCGCAAGAACTTTCAAATCGTGTAAACATATTTTGTTTACATTCAAGTTTGCTGCTTCAAACTCATCTCTGGGATGGACAAACATTCCACCGCAAGACTGTTTATTGTTTTCCCAAACCTGACGCAGTACACGATAATTTCATCCTCATGATGGTTGAAATCTGCACCATTTCAAACATGACACTGAAATCATTTACTCCAATGCTTTTGAATGAGAATGAAGTTTTGTGCGTGTGTTGATTAACATGCTTGACATTAAACTTTGGAGCGAGGTTTCTCCAATCTGGTGGGAGTTATCATCAAAGCACCTTTGAACGCATGTTATGAACGGGCTTGGTTTTTATCGGGTTTACTGGTTGCGGAGTTTTATTATCGTATGTCCCAGGTCAAGAGAGAAGGCGAAGGAATATTTAGTTAGACATGTTTAGGCCCGGTGGGAAAACAGCTGTGCGCAAGGGCAACATTTGTTTTTAAAAATGACAAAATGACAAATAGGCAAGTTAGGTGAGGTAAAAAGTTGATGTAGGGAAAATATTTTCAGACTGCATTAGTTGTTTTAATTTTAAAATAGAATTATTTATAATTTTGTTTGTAATTAGTCAACCAAAATAGATTTCAGATGCCATAAATGCAACTAATAGTTAATTGAATGAGAAAAATTAAGAACATATTTTTAAAGGACTATATGATAATCAGAGGTGGCAAATCCAGATCCATAAATTAAAAACCCTGCCACAGTTTGGCTTTAGCACCTGATGCTAGCTAGCTAGCAGGTAAACGCACCATGGCAGCTTTCTAGGGAGCTAGCTAGCTAGTACCTGAAAGTAAAAACTCTGCCACAGTTTGGCTTTAGCCCCTGATGCTACTTACTAACTAGTGTTAGATATTATTAACATTTAAATTCTTTATTTTCATATATTAACCATTGTTATACATTATTAACATTTTAATTCTTTATATTAACCATGTCGAAATGTTTTGTAGATGTGAGGTAGTGTTGAACTCAGTATAATTTGACCTTGACCTAAGCTGGTAAATTGTTTGGTCTAAAAAAATTCCTTCTCAGCGTTATGTGCGAAAACACATTTAGTCCTTGAGAACAAAATCTGCTTTGAACACACACACCCCTGACTCTGTTTTCGCCATCGCTCACGGAAAAGTACCCAGAGAGTATGTTTTGTCTACAAATGAAAGAGAGGCGGTCTGTTTAACTATAAGAAGCCATTTTACACGCGGAAGAGACACATTCGGCACTCTGAAATTCCACCTGTTATGTGATGTTTGGAGTCTGTCACGATGTCCAGAGATCTCTGTTTTTTTTTATTAAATCATTTTTGCAAAGGTGTTTTTTCTTACATTAAATCTGTCTTCAAATTTTGGAACACGCAAAGAGGACAAATATATTTATTTCTCTTCACTAGCTCCCTAGCAGGTAAACAAGCACCGTGGGAGATAGCTAGCTAGCATCTGAAAGTAAAAACTCTGCCACAGTTTGGCTTTAGCCCCTGATGCCAGTTAGCTAACTAGCTCCCTAGCAGGTAAACAAGCACCATGGGAGCTATCTAGCTAGCACATGGGGCTAAAGCTAAACAGTGGCAGGGTTTTTACTTTCTGGACCTGGATTTGCCACCTCTGATGATAATATAAAATAAATCTATATTAAGTGTCAAATTTTACACCTAGTACTCTTGCCAATTTCCTTTATTTTTTATTTGACCAAAATGAACTTTATTCTTGTAAATTTACGTTTCCCTTCTGATACTACAGCACATTTTTTTTATTAACCACCAGAGGGTGCTAGAATTGCACAAATGAAATACAAGCTTGCCTTTTTAACAGATGTGACATGACATCGTGGCAATTTTAATATCTCGATATCGCCATTATCGTTACATTCCCAATGACTAACTTAACAAAATACTTTAAATACATCATTTGAAATGACAAGACATCTGACCCCACTGTGTAGTTTACTTTAAAAATGAATTTATTTATTAATACAGTGGTATACATTAAAAAAAATGTTGCAGAAGGAGGGAAAGTTTTAAAAGAAACCCAAATAAATAAAAAGAACGCTCCACACATAAAGAAATAAACTAGTGTTGCATTGAAGCATTGAAGTGTTATATCAAAAGAAAATAGTACTGATGTGCCATAATAAATCATCTATTAGTATAAAAATACATTTCAGGGCACACAATAAAGCATCCAGTATCACAAATAAAGGAAGGGACCAGTTGTCGTACCCCTAACCCCCTTTGAGCGCATCTTTTAATTAAAACCACTGAAACCAAGCACTTGCCTATTTTTGTTTTGTAAATAAGAATAAAAACTTTTCATACGGTTAAAAATGCCTTACGTGGTGTATTTATGCAGTACGTAGAAAAGTCGGACTTATTACTGCTTATGTCAGTTCCAAGGCTCAGGTTTTTTTAATTTTTTTTTTTATAACCGGAATACGAACATAACCAATGTAACTTCTTCACCTTCTTTTCCACTTTTTTTTTTTTTTTAAACAAACTTTTTCTCTTTTATACAAAACAATAAAGATGTACAAAAGTTGATTTACAGAGAACCAAGGCCATATGCTAGCGGTATTTACAGCCACAACGTCCTTTTTCTGCGCCTCGTATGCATAGCAGGAAAAGAAAGCAGACCTTTCGTTTCATCGGCATCAATTCTTCACGTGTGCTAGAATCAAAGTTCCGTTTAGGAAAGAGGAAGGGAAGAAAAAAAAAGAAGTCAACTTGGACTGGAGCTGAGTCGGATTCTCTCTCTTTTGATATATTTCTAATGTATACATATATGCAGATAAGGCATCACTGCTCGCAGTGTCGGATGGGCTTCTCATGTGTAGAAGTGGTAGCAGGCGTCTGGACCTGAGTCGTAGCACATGCATAGATCTCTAGACAGCAGGAGTTTGTCAAATCAAGTCAGTACATTTGATCTCGATTCAAAGATTTGCTACAAAAACAAACAAAAAAAAAAACGTTTCAATTCAGCAGAGTGCCCCGTTCAGCGCTCGTCGATGCCAACGGCGAACCTTGGTTCTGTCTGCGTATTTTGTGGCATCAAGCCACGCCAAGTCCTTCGAGATCCTTCACGGCCGCGCCGACTGCAAACAACGTTTTGGCGGAGGCCGACTTTGCCCTTTGGGTGTTTTCTTTTTACACTTTGCCAAAAAAACAAAACAAAAAAACCCAGTAGTATTAAAGAACATTTGACCAATTTCTACTTTTTTTTTCTTTCTAATTTTTGATTGATCTGGGGCCTTACTTATCAAATGGCGTGTGTAGGATTTTTTTGAAAAAGGGTAAAAAAAGAGGAAAAAAGTTAAGACTCATTAACCTGTGCGAGTGCACACTCAAATTTCCCAAGTCCGAGTTGCACTTCAATGTTGTGCGTCTCATGCACTATATGCCCAAATTCAAGCAAATAGCACCACACACATTTAAATGGGCCGTGCTCGCCAACGCTAGTTTGTGAATCAGGACAAGAGAAACAAAAGAAGATTTTTTTTAAGAGACAGAAAAAAAAAAAGTCCTTTATATATTCCATGTTCACCTTCACTAGTCTCTGCTGGTGGAAAAATAATTAAGCATATTTTCAATCCATTCGTCCCATTTTAGCAATTTATCATCCTCTGCTGTCGACTGACACTGATGTCACGTGACCCAGAAAACAAGGCGAGCCGTGATGTTCGCAATGCGAGCCCGAGGGCACTTTAACGTCAATTTCCGTCGACGGCAGAGGGCGGTATAACCGTTTTGTAGACTTGACACCGATCTGATCGGCGGGACTGGGATAAAAGTTTTTAAAATGGATATATTGCTTTATCTTGGGTATCGAATTGGTGATCGGGTTCTTCAAGTTCGATCACTGATTGTGATTGGACGAAAAATACTGATCATAAAGCTTATGTTTATGTGTCCTTTGATTCTTCCTTTAAAAAGGACCAACAAAACATTAACAACAAACTTCGTACATGATGTGCAAAATCAGCACATGTAATCTATAGTGAAGGTTTGATGAAGTGGACGTATACAATCTGGCTTCCATTCACCAACTCACTGTCCCACTAAATTTCACCTCTAAAATATACGCAGGTTAGTGTTTCCATGTGCGCATTTTATTTTTTTTTTGATCGGTAACAAACTTTGCGTACGCATCTCTCAGTCCCTTTTTTGTGCATATTGAGCATTGATAAGTGAGGCCCCTGACATTTTACAAAAAGTAGCAAAAAATGTCAAGATGTGATTACTTAGTCTGCGGCACCGTCATGCACTCTCATTTCAGCCCCCCCCCCCCCTTTTTTTTTTTTTTTTTTGCAAGCCTCAAAAGCACCGGAAAAATGACCAAAAAAAGAACAGCTGGACTCTGCTGACTCTCCTTGCGGTGTTTTTTTTTTTTTTTCTTAGGGGAGAGGAGGGTAGGCGGTAAACAACGCAATGGTGAAGGCTGTGTGGCCCCTCCCACCAGCAACTTGCCGCGGTGCAGGCAACAGACGCCCGCTTTCTTTCACGTTCAGGAACAGACCAGCTGTCGCCCTCTTCAGAAGTGGTCGATGAGCACAGAAACACAGTTTGCACCCACCAGGTAGTTTGGGTCTCCGGGGAGAGATTTGTTCTGCCAGCTTTTGGGGTCACCTGCACACAATACACACAACATCAGTGTTTTTATTATTATTATTTAAAAAAAAAAAGTAAATCTATAAAATAAGCATCATTTAATAACATGTATTGCGGCCACAGAACCCCCCCCACCCCCTTCAATTTCACATATTAATGTGTTACGTTTTATTTTAAATGTTTTACGTGTCCCAAAGACATATTTATACGTTTTTTTTATGCTAGAGCAGTGGTGTCCAAACCCGGTCCTCGGGGGCCGGTAGTCCCGCAGGTTTTGGATATTTCTCTCCTCCAACACAGCTGAAGCTCATCAGCAAGCTCTACTAAGCCTGATAACAATCCTGTTGATTGAAACAGGTGCGTTGGAGCAGGGAAACCTCCAAAACCTGCAGGACTACCGGCCCCCGAGGACCGAGTTTGGACACCACTGTGCTAGAGCATACAGAAGATTTGTGAATAATGAAAAACGTCGCTATATTCTAATGCTAATTGCGGCAAAACGGAAACAGATAGAAATAAAGAAAATTTGGTAGGTTCCGTGTTTTTATAGCAATAGAACAGAATATTCTGTGGGCCTCGCAAAATCAGTCAAAATCCAGTCAAACAGCCGGGAGCGAAGGGGGTTGCTTCAGTGAAAACGGCTGGGAGTGAATGAGTTACGTTTCACATTTTCACGTGATAAGTTAAAGCGAATGCAAAAGTCAAACTTAGCAATCGTCACGTTTTAATATGATACGCGAAAATGTGAAATTTATCACAACGTTAAACTTATCACGTTATAATGTGAAATTGATATAGTATATGTGATACTGAACTCCCCCCCCCCCCCCCCTCGACGTGGCAGCAAAAAACTTCTGTATAGATGAGCAAGGGGTTCTCAATTGTTTTTGATCTAGGGACCCCTTACAGGGAAGAGATTTTTCCAAGGAACCCCTCCTAATCCTAGTGTCAATTATAAATAATTGCCATATAATGCACTCCTAAATGCTATACGAGTTAACCCTTCGGTTGTGTTTGTTTCTTAACGATGATCATGGGTCAATGTGGCCCGTTCTAATGTTTAATCATCAAAAAAATATCACACAACAGAATGCAATGTTATTCATATTTAAAAAATGAAAATTAAAAAAAGCAATGAAGGCCAGCAGACCAGACAAAGCTGAATGGGTCAATTGGACCCGCAACATAACAGGAGGTTTAAAAATAATAATAATAATCTTACATGAACTTGGAAACTATTTACTTCCCAAGCCAAAACACATCACACGTATGTATATGGGGAAGATAAACAATGAGATGAAATAAAATAAAATAAATAATAATATTGTAACTGTACTTTTAAGTTGCTTGTTAATTTATTGGTCCGAATGTCTCAAACTGAACAACAAAATAATTGTAAACGAAGAAGAAATAATGAAAAAATGTGAATATTTCTCCCTTCTAATGTCAGTAAGAGTTGTTAGACAATATGAGAGTTGTTCGGGCATTGAAGCCACTCAAGGCGGAACACACTGTCGGCTCTTTAATGAGCGACATCTTTTAGTCAGTGACACATTTACAAGCTGGAGGGAGGGCGGCTTAGTCCTTAAAATATATTTTATGATTGTACCTGAGGAAGCGAGGATTGCGTGATGAAGTCGAATAATCCTCCGGGCTGTGAAAGTGACAGCGAGACAAACCCCAATGCTAATTTTTGCACATGCTAGCATAGTGTTCCCTCGCTACAATGGCAAGTATACGACCTTTAGTGTCGTATGACAGCGGTGAGATTGACTGCAAGACATGCAGCGTAATTGAGGCAGAGAAGGTCTCCAACTAATTGGAATAGTCTAATTATATTAAGTGACTAATGATTTTTTTTTTTTTTTCATGAAAATTAGAAAAGAAAAATGACAAAGTAGCCTGTCCAATGGTGAAGGAATGACGAATGTGGAAAAGAAGGTGAATAAACTCTCCTCTACAATCATGCACATCCTTAAGCCTACAGACTCAACAAGGACAGAGAGAGAGGACAGCGTACCCGACGAGGAGTCGGAGGATTTTAGAGCAAAAGACCAACCATCAGGGGTCATAGACGCACAGTGAGGTAAGCGCAGCTCCACCGGCTTCAGGAACTTGAGTCCATGAGGGCCGCACATCACCAGCGGACTTAGCAGCGTTTCTCCTGCGTGGACATTGCATCGACATTTAGATTCTACAAGTGATACATTTAGGAGAACACATGTACATCTGCGAGGTGTTTGTTGTGCGCTCTTTTTTTTCCATTTCAAGACCACCAAAATCAACAAGAAGTGACCCGGAAGTGCCCCAAAATCAACAGGAAGTGCCCCAAATAAAACAGGAGTTAACCTGGAAGTGACCCAAATAAAACAGTAAGTGACCCAGAAGTGCCCCAAATTAAACAGGAAGTGACTCAGAAGTGCACCAACGAATTTGAGACCCGAACCCTAGTTTAAAACCCTAATTTGAAACCCTAGCCCTAGTTTAAAACCCCAATTTGAAACCCTAGCCCTAGTTTAAAACCCTAATTTTGAACCCTAGCACTACTTCAAAACCCTATTTTCAAACCCTAGCCCTAGTTTGAAACCCTAATTTCAAACCCTAGCACTACTTCGAAACCCTTATTTGAAACCCTAGCCTAGTTTGAAACCCTAATTTTGAACCCGAGCCCTATTTTAAAACCCCAATTTGAGATCCTAACCCTATTTCAAAACCCTAATTTGAAACCCTCGCCCTACTTCGAAACCCTCGCCCTAGTTTGAAACCCTAATTTGAAACCCTAGCCCTAGTTAAAACCCCTAATTTTAAACCCTAGCCCTAGTTTGAAACCCTAATTTTGAAACCCGAGCCCTATTTTAAACCCTAATTTGAAACCCTAGCCCTAGTTTTAAACCCTAATTTTGAACCCTAGCCCTATTTCAAAACCCTAATTTGAAACCCTAGCCCTAGTTTTAAACCCTAATTTTGAACCCTAGCCCTAGTTTAAAACCCTAATTTAAAACCCTAGCCCTAGTTTAAAAACCTAATTTGAAACCCTAGCCCTAGTTTGAAGCCCTAATTTGAGACCCTAGCCCTAGTTTGAAAACCTAATTTTGAACCCTTATATGAAACCCTAACCCTAGTACTATTGTTCAAAATTAGGGTTTTAAACTAGAGCTAGGGTTTGAAATTAGGGTTTTAAACTAGGGCTAGGGTCTCAAATTAGGGTTTAAAACTAGGGCTAGGGTTTCAAATAAGGGTTTCGAAGTAGTGCTAGGGTTTGAAATTAGGGTTTTAAACTAGGGGCTAGGGTTTGAAATTTGGGTTTCAAACTAGAGCTAAGGTTCAAAAATTAGGGTTTTAAAACAGGGCTAGGGTTTCAAATTAGGGTTTTAAACTAGGGCTCGGGTTCCAAATTAGGGTTTTAAACTAGGACAAGTGTTAAAAATTAGGGTTACAAACTAGGGCTAGGGTTTCAAATGAGGGTTTTAAACTAGGGCTAGGTTCTTAAATTAGGGTGATGTATGAGAATGGGTGTGTACCCTATCAGCTGGAAATAGACGAGTCCACTACTGACAAGGAACCGTACCCAGCCTATTAGCAAGGCTTAAATATTGACAAGAAGAAAAACATTGCTGTCAAGGAAAATAAAATAAAAATGTGATAGAAATGAAATACACAAAACTGAGGGGCGCCATCATGCTTGTGTGCAATGCAGCTTGCTTGCTAACCAATGATTTTACTCCCAACTAAACTTCCTATTGACAGCAAACTTGCATGTGGGACTGACCTTTCTCCTTGTCGAGTGGGGGCAGGATGCTGTTGTCGCGGCACACCTTGAAGTAGATCTCCTGCTCCACGTTCTCCGGGATGGCGCCCTGGGGGATGATGATGCTGACGCCCGTCTCGATGGAGCTTAGGACACCGCCGTTGCAGTTAAAGATGCCTCGGGCGGTGGCCACCACCGTGTGCCCTTCATCCTCGTCGTCATCGTCCAGTGCGCCGGGGCTGCAGCGGAGATCACAGTCATCAATCAGGGCGGTGTTTGGTAAAGAACAATACACGACAAGTGCGGCACAGTGACCTCATTGTGAAAAGAGACCAAGTGACATTACCTTACAGGAATGGCTTTGGGGATGGCGTTGATGTTATTGTGCTGGTATTTGGGCCTGTTGTCCATGGTGCGAGTGAAGGTGTCCAGACCGCTGTCATGGTCCGGAGGCTGAGGTGAGAGCTGCAGCTTTACCGAGCTGTTGCTCAGCATGCCGGGCTTGCCGAGGAGCTCCGTCTTCACCTGTGTGTCGTTGGGCAGCAGGTTGTGGTTGAACTTGGGGCTCTCGAACTTGCGCTCGAACGGTCGTGCTGAGCTGGTGTAGGGCTTGGGGACGTAGCGGTTATAACCGGTGGGAACGGGAGCACCGATGGCCTTCGGGGGAACTGTATCCGTGCCGTTGACCGGGGACTTGTCGGGAAGGGCCCGTAGGGGCAGATAGCCGGTTGGTGCGGGTTCATCCCTGCTAACGGGTCTGAGAGCTGCCAGGTCAGGTTTGGGATTTGGGGAGCTCAGTGGTTCGGGTATGGAGTTGACTGGACAAAATAGAGACAATCACAGAATTGCACCAAAGTACAATTAATCAAATACTCCCGATAACTTATAATTCGTAGACATTTGTATTATATCATTCTATTAAATCGGATGATGGGTATGGAGAAATATGGAGTATTTTTGTGTCGCAAAATATGGCCTTTTTGTAATGTGACATCGATGATAGAAAATCTGGTAAAAAACAAAAGCTTTCATATTACAAATATTTCAAATTAATAAGCTCATATAATGTTAAAAATAGCCACTGATAAGCTTGTATGAGTCAAATTCTTGAGGGGTTCTCCAAGTGATCAGGTCAAAATGATTAGTGACTAGTAAGTCAACATAAACAGTGAAAGCGGAACATTTCTTGTGAAAAGAGAATAAGTCATGCAATTTAGGAATCAATTGTTTTTTTTCATGATATTGTTAGGGGGGTGGGGGCAGTTTAGAGGTCTCATTTAATACCTAGCATGTAAAAAGGGGTGTGTAGACTTTTTATATCAACTGTACATTGCCTGATGCAATTTGAAGAAAATAAATGAGTGAAGCGTTCAAGTGTGTAGAAGTTAATCTTGAGCAGCTAACCTTAAATCTCACATGCTGTTACATAATAATGCTAACAAAAACTGACAAATCGGGAATATTCCAGTGTAGCAGGTAAATAGAGAGCTTACCATCAGCCGGGCTGAGTTTTGGCAGTGTATTGGGTGGGATGGCAGAGCCGGGAGGTCCGTACAGAGTAGATGGGCTAATCTGAGGTAGGGGATCAAATCGTTTGTCCCCTGGACTCACTTTCTCGATGGACTCCACTCTAAGTTAGGTCGAACATAAAAGGGGATTCAAGAATGAATAAAAACATTGGTGATTGTTGCTGAAATGCAAAAGGAAAGCAGGGATATTTTTTTATTTTATTTTTTTTCCCCCAGTGGTGACTAATGTGCGTGCTTCTACCTGTTGTACGGGTACGACAGTTGAGCTGGTTTGACCAGATCGTGGAAGCGATTGATGCCAGGATTGGGTTGGCCCATGGCTTTGCTGTCAAAGCTGCGACGATCAAAGTAGGACAACTGCTTCCTGTAGTACTCCTCGTCCTCATCCGGGTCAAAGTGATTGGTACGCATTACATCATCAAGCGGTTTGGTGTGAGGCCTCTGTGGCTCAGGGGCCCTAAAGATGAAGCAAACAAGAATAAGGCATCAATTTATAACAGCTTCTGTGTGGGACATACATGCAAATGAAGAAGATCCACTATGCCAGTCATGTTTGTTGTAAACCTTAAATTGATCTGTTGCACAACAACTTACCTCCACTAGATGGGGCTCAAACAATGAAAGCGTTATAAAGCAGGCGTGAAAAAAAAAAAAAAAACTGTCACCTGAGGGTGCTGTAATAACCACAACATACCTGTAGGAGGACCTTTCCTGCTCCAGGTTGCTGAGCGAATTTGCCTTGAGCACTGGACCAGGTGCACTTGAAGGTTTGGGAACATCTGCTGGCTAAATGAGAAAGAGAGGACACAATTAGACAAAAGGGTTTTTAACTCATTCACTCCCAGCCATTTTCACTGAAGCCACCCCCCCCCCCCTCCTTCCCGGGTGTTTTACTTGATTCTGACTAATTTGGCAAGGCCCACAGAATATTGTGTTCTATTGCTATAAAAACAAAAGAAAGATTAGTCTCTTATTTCATCAGGAAAAAAAAGAAGAAGTATATTTTGGAGCAATTAGCATTAGAATATAGCTAAGTTTCATCATTATTCACAAATCAGTTTACAACACTGTGGAACAGAGCCGTTTTTGCAACATGGCCCTGGTTGATCTCTTATACTCTGCTGCCACCTGCTGGACGTTTTTGTAATAACCACCATTGCTTTAAGCGACCTCTTCAGGTCAGAGGCTGCATCAAAGCCTTCTGTTTGCTCTAGCATAACCCCCCCCATAAAAAAACATAAATACATTTTTGGGACCATGGCAATATTTAAAATAGAACGTTTTTATACATTTTTGGGAGCAAATGAGTTAAGTGTTGGCAATACTGCTCCTTCATGAGAGATAAGAACAGCACACACTCTTACGTCTATATAATTGAAGAGCAAAAGTACCCTGAGAACTGATGATTCTCCTTCCTTCGCCCTGTCCATGGAAACGGACCGTTTATTTTCAAACATCTTCACTCTGTTGAGGACCGACTGTGGTTTCATGGCCGGGTCCTCATCCAGGTCTTCCCGTTGGTGGGGTGCCAAGGGTTTGGATCCAGGAATGACTGCTGGTTCACCAGGGGATGCGAGGGACTCTGTTTTAGGAGGGAGAATTGGTGGTTCACAGTTCATCACAGGCTCGTGCATCCCTGCCTTGAAGCCCCGGTGCGGACCAGGAATGTAGGAGGGCCTTAGACCGGAGTCGCCATAGTACTGCTTTGGCGGTTCTGGAGAACGAGGAGAGTTAATGGGAAAGCTGTGAGGGTCTGCCTCATAAGGAGAACGTGCATCGTAGCCTGCAGGGGGCGGCGGTGGATGCGGTTCATCGTAACGAATCGGCCCAGGTTTAGCGTGGCGCGCTCTGCCGTCGTATCCCACAGGAAGGGGATCTTCAAATCGAGGCTGAGGCGGGCTGTAGTCCCTCCCTGGCCCATCCTCGTACGGCGAGCGGGGGATGTAGCCGATGGCTTGCTGGTGGCCCGGCTGGTAACCCGGGGGCTGTGAGGGCGAGGTCTGCTGGTCGTAGGGGGACCACTGTTCGTTGTAATGAGGCACACGGTTGTCGTAGTGCATGTGAGAGTCAGCGTTGTGAGACTTTGGTTCCGTGTAGCCGCCCCCGTCGTAACCGTAAGGCGGGTGGTCGTATTCTCGGTATGGCTGCTTGTCCTGGTACGGCGGCTGGTGACTGTAGCTCATAGAGTGCTTCAGGCCATGGTTCATTCGCACAGGTTCCTCCATATTGTACAGGTCTTTCTTGTACATCTGTGAAGAGACAATATGGATGTTGTGATGATGCTACACTTTTAACCACCATCATGTTTCAAGACAGAATATGGGAGAAAGATATCCAACAGCAAATTAAAAAGAACCAGCAGAATATTTTAAAAATATTAAGAGTGAAATTCATGGAAGTGAGCATACAGTAAGAGTAACACTTTCCAAATTACGTAAGGAAATTTGTCAAAGTGCAAATAACACAAGCAAACATTTTTTTTTAAAATTTAAAAAATAGTTCTGAATGCCCGTTTGACAAGATGCCTTTCAAGAATGATCATATTAGATTTTTTTTCTTCACGTTTTATAATGAAAACAATTGAATTTCTGAAAGGCCTAATCTCAAACATATGATGTGTAGCCTGTAGACAGCAAATTGAATTCCAGCACTTCCTATGGAAGAAGGTTCATTTATTGGCATCTGCTCAGAACTAAGCATGTGAACATAAACATAATGCAGTGTGCTGAGGTAGAATTGCTTTATGGAAATCATTATCAAAAGTACTGTCTGCAGGTTAGCTTTCATCATGCAACCAACATTCAGTTTGGATCTAATGCAACGTCAAACTACTGGCACTACAACACAACACATCTACAATAATGCCACTCGAAATGCTTGTTGTTCATCTACAGAAGAGAGTTAAAGCTAAAAGGAACCCAAAAAACGTTTTGGAGCCATGCAAAGGAAGTAAAAGGCAACAGTTAGGGCTGGTTGTGGATGGTCTTCACCCTGGTCAAAGACTCAGATTTACCAGTCCTTCTGGTCTCCCAGGTCTCACCATTGTACATGTGGACGAGTATGTCACACATTCTCTGGGAGCCAGAGGCACACAGTGGGCTCAGTGAGGCACACAGTGTGGGCAATTCATGCAGAGAGCGAGTGGAAAGCATGTGCGAGAAGACAGGCAGTTAAAACGGCAGACTGTGGCCCAGGCCCGGTCCAAGTGGGCAGTGGAGACAGCGGGTACCTTTGGTTCTGGACCAGGTGGTCCAGACGGGTGGGTTTCATTTGGTGGCGGTGGTGGTGGGGGCTGAAAAAGCTCAGGGGCAGGACTGGGGCTGCTAAGTGAGTCAGCCTGAGGAGCTGCGGCTGCAGCCAAGGGCTCTTCTAGGTGCAAACCCTCTAGCTGTACAGGCTGCTCAACAGCAGGGGGCGCTACCACCGCTGCAGGCAAGGAGAGCATGGGCAGAGAAGCCTCCTCTTGCTGTGAATATTGTTAAAAGACATTTACAAACACGGCTTGCTAAGGGCACACAAAGTAAAAGCTCAACCCGACACCTTGATATTTCTTCTCACAGCGAATGAGCCAGACGAGGCTCTTGCAAATGCCTGCTTTGATCAGACGATATACCAGTAGCTTCTAAATCATGTTTAATACTTGTCCACACTTACACTGATGTTTTGAATAGGGATGGGCGTGATTATACATAGACCGATGTTGTTGTTTTTTCAGGGATGATACCTATGCCAATTATTAGTAGTCAAGGAGGCCAATAACCAATATTTTTCAGTAAAAAAAAAGGGTGAAAAAAATATTGGTGTCAATTAAAAAAAAAAATTCAAAAGGGAGAAGTTTTTTTTTGTTGAGTTTTTTTTTTGGTCTTAGACAATAGACATCCTTTTAAATTTATAACAAAATGTACCGGGAATTCCCAAGGTTATCACTACGTCTTAAAAAGTTAAATGGAAACTAAAACAAGTAAATACCATAGCTCTCTATAGTTTTCTACAGTAAATATTTTTTTCTCCAAAATTTTAAAACTTAAAAATCTTAAACTTTCACATTTCTTTGATTTAATGTTGAACAAAAACAAAAGGTTCATAACTCTTATTAGGATAACAGAAAATTTTAATAAATAGTTCCCTGACATTAAAATGGTTTTAGATTTACCTTATATCGGCCGTCAAGATTTAAAAAAAAAAAAGAGGCCGATACCGATATTCATCAAAATGCCCAATAATCATTCAAAGAGTTATGCTTTTAAAAAAGCTTATTTTCAAAGAGGGTGTACTCATTTATGTTGAGCACTGTAAGAAACCTGAACATAATAGATGATCAAGAACACACAATATTAGGCTAACAATCAAAAATATTCAGAAATGTGTTTTCAATGACAGTTTGCATGAGGTGAATAAGGCCAACGTGCATACAAAAAATGATGTTTGTGTGGACATGGTCTTTCTTAGCCAACAACCGAGATGACAAAAGGAGTTAATAACTACTGTAGAGTACGTCTATCCACAGCAGTGGTTTAAAGGGATAGAAACATTACCTGCTGCGGAGATGGCATCTTGAAGCCAGTGGGGTCTGTACGATTAGCTGGGTCGGGCGGCACCGGGTGCTGGTATCCGGGGTAACCAGGGGTGTCCTGAATGACGGGTGGGTCTTCCCTGACAGGCTCAGAAGACCGTGTGATGGCGGGCTCCGTGGGCAGACCCACCTCGTCATTCAAGGTCTCATCCAGCTCCTGGTCCGTGTACGCTCCGCCCTCCGTGTCCGTGTCCTCGTAGTCGGATGTGTGGCGGCTGTCCGTGCTGTACATGGAGTATTCGCTACCTGGCGCCGACAGGTAGGACAGACGGTCATCGTGGATGTCCAAGTCATCTTCTGTGGTGCCATCCGCCTAAGAAGACACCATTTACGACTCGCACTGCATTTTAGCCGTGACAGACTTCCAAAATCCACGCTCACCTTTCCCTCAGACACCCACACCAGCTGGTTCTGTTGCTGCTGGATTGTCTCTTTAAGAGCTCCGTACCAACCGTCATTCATGTTGTTCAAGTTAATGGTGGCTATAAAAGAGAATTTGGGGCAATTAATGTAAAGGAAATAACTCAGCTTTTTAGTGCCCTTTAATATTCTGCAGCCACTCACTGGTGAACAGGTGATGATTATTCTTCCTCAGTTTGATGGCTCGTTCGTACAGCTTCCTGGCACTTTTCCTGGACTCTGGACACAGCCTTGTCCTCATGTTCTTCACACCCTGCTTGTTGTCGGGGTTTAGGAAGACTACTATTGGGTACCACTGAGCATAGTTCAGCCTGTCCACGGCATTCGGGGTGATGTCAAGCACAGCGTGTTTGTCCTTGATGAGAGAACAGAAGAAGAGCAGGTGAGTTGGGGTGATTAAATAAGAATCTATTATGGATATATGATTCAACAAAAAAACGCAGATGGAGCTCACTCTATCTATGATTTGTTTGATGGTGTGAAGACGGATGATTCCTGAACTCCGCTGGTCTGTTCCTGCATCTCTGGGCTCACTCTCTGGAAAATAATATTAACAATGCACGACATTTAAACATAGTTCACACCTTGTGTATGTTGTACTCATGTTCAAAACATGATTTGTAAACTTACTTGCAAGCTCAAAAAGATCTGGCTCTTCTCTGGAGAGTTTTTCACGCGCAACATCGGCAATAGGTCCAAATATCACAACAGGTCTTAAGAAACCAGCTATAATCATACATAAGAAATGAAATTATACAAATCCCTTACAGATATATGTACATACAGTAAAGTGCCCAGTCAGATTTTTCACCTTCTCTCAATACAACCCTCTCATATGCCGGGAATTTTGTCTGGACTGGCTGTGACGAAAGATCTTCTCGGCTCTTCCTGAGGTTCCTCTTTGAACTGCGAAGACCACGGAACCTCCAGAAATCCGCCCTGTCGCCGCCGGCTGTTTTGGGGAGTGTGTATTGCACGCTGGAGAGCTGCTCCGCTCTGTTGACACATTGCACAGAGGTAGAGAGAACCTGACGCACAAGGTAATGGATGTGTCATAAACTTGGCACTGCTAATCTTAATACTGCCAGCAACCAAGAGCATTTCAAGGAAATTACATATCTAAAATAAATAACAGGACTGAATGTCGAGTGATCCATTTATTCTGCATGTCGTTTTATTGATGATCGAACTTTCCCCTAATGTCAACATAGACCGGATAACTGCATAATCTAACGAGTTTTGGTACAGGAGCTGCATCAAGATCTTCCTCTTACATAATGCAATGTTTTGATTGACACGGTCCAAAGTATTACATTAGCATTACAATGTTAATGTAGTTGGCAGTGGTGTAGAACTACAATGCATTGAAGTGACGTCAGACAAATGGACAGTCATAGACTTTGTCCCATTTGTGGCTAAATAAGGTTAACCAAAAATATGAATTTGTAAACAAAATGACACTACCAACGATAAACACAGACTGTATAATAATAATAATAATAATAATAATAATAAAAAGCTCCGACAAGCACCTGTTTTTGTTAGGGATGATACCCCTCTCCACCTCCTGGTGGTTCTTGCCAATACGAATAGCAAGCCAGGAACCCAACTTGCCATTGTAGAGGGTGTCCACCACCCGGAACACCTCGCCCTTGTTAAAGCTTAACCCATATGGAGATTCCTTCTCGTACTCAAAATGGGTGCGGATGTAAAAGGAGTCGCCCACATCAGACTCCACGATTCGCCGATAGACTAAAAAAAATAAAAATAAAGAGAGAAAGAAACAATCTGACTTAGACCTGGAATCATGAGACTGTAAGGTGAATTTTTGGTCATTCTCTTTACTTACCATCTTTCTTTTTCTGAGCCAAAATGGTGACCTCTTCACCTTTCGGAAGATCCAAGAGGAACAGCACTGCCTCCTCTCGGATTATGTTTGCAAAATCGACATTGTTTACCTGAAATTAGGTAAAAAACATATTAGTCCTGGTGCATTTCTTAAAAAATAAGTGCATTGAAGCTAAATCCTAAGCCTATTTCAATACTGACATAGTGGAGTGTAGAAATCTATAAATTAAGGGTTCCTAGATCTCTGTTTTCCATATTGCTCGGGAAACTTTTTTTTGTGTGGAGCGTAAGAATCCAAGCCATTCTTTAAAGAAAGGAGGTGGAACAAAGGAGATATATGGCTGCATGGAAATGGCAAAAACAGTGAAAGGAAACAGTTTGTGTGTGTGTGCGCGCACGCTCCCAAAGTCATTGCTAAGAGACCAGCCCAGAGGTACAGGAATTTTGGAGCGAGCATTGTGTACAAGGAAGAACAGAAAGGGAGAGTTTGAGCTGCATGCCCAATAAGCCAAAATTGCACAGAGCCACTTGGCACACCCTATTGCTGACGCTAGGAAAAGTGAAAAACTCTCAATAAAATACCAGATTTCTCAAGAAACGTTCATCTTAAAAACACTTTTTGTGGGTTAAAAGAAAAGTACCCTGAGAATTTGGTCACCCTCCTCCAGGCCCTCCTTCGCAGCTGGGCTATCCTCCAGCACTCCGGCAACAAAGATGCCAACATCGTTCCCTCCCGCCAGCCGCAGCCCCACACTCTCACCCTTTTTGAACTTCACCAGCTTCATGCTTGGCCTGAGGACACAGGACAAAGGAAACAGTCAGACTTTATTGGACATGATACACTTTAATGGAATTTTTGTGTTCTCCAAAACAAAGCAAATAGTGAGTGGATTTCGTAATGCTGCCCTACTTTGTATGTTCTTCAACTTGCCAAGAAATTTGTTGACTGAAATGCTGCCCTCCTTTGCTTCTTGTCAAGTACAATTGCCTGGCTTTTGAAGATGACCACAAAGATTTCAGTCCCATTTACTTTATAGTTTAAGACTCCAACCTTTCCTGTTGGGCTAATTTAAAAACTGAGCATTGGCGAAATTTGTGATGCAGTGAAAGATGAATACAGTTAGTACTACCGAAGGATGCTGTCATCATGAGCAGCACTTGGCACAGGGGCATCTGATGGGCTGACAGGCAGGTCCACGTCAGGCTGACCAGGCTGGGCGTACACTGGCTTCGGCTCTGATTTGTAAATAAATGTCATCGAACAGAGAGATGAGTACCATCAAAGCTTGATTATGTATGAAAAAAAAACACACACACACTAATTGTTACAAATACTGAAGGCACACAGTGTCCTGAGCAGAAAGGACAGACAGGAAGCAGAACGCTCCAGGCGGGAATGAGACGTCAGACTAAATAAGATCATATGGTTTATTTTCACTTGGCTCCAGGCAAGATAACCCTGGCTCAGCAGGCATCTGAAGCTGAACTTTTTCTCGGAATTCATGGGTTAAAAAAAACAAAACAAAAACAAAAAACAGGGAACAAAAACTGCAAAGCAAAATTTCTTAGACACAGGACACAGGAAACGCATCGATGAAGATTGGATTTAACTGCTGACCTGGGAGCGGCGGAAGTTGCTTCTCATCTCTAGAAAGAGTCGGCTCTTTCGGCTTGGGCAGAGGAATTTCCTCAGAAAGTTTTGCTGGTGTTGAAGCCGCTTTTGATAGCCGCTCCTCATCTCGACTTCGGTGACTGAGGTCAAAAGGAGATGGATTTGTTTAGTTGACCATCAAATACAGAGAAAGCCGGGAGGCAACGGATTCATCATCTTTGCTACAAAAACAGAACAAACAAGTGTACTATGACACTAAAAGCTACAATAATGGAGAACCCCCCCCCCACTAGAAGAGACAGAAAAAAATAAAACGGAGCAAATGAACAGCTTGAGTCCGAGGCAGCATCTTACTCTTGAAGGTCACAACTTTACTGTTATATGTTCTATTTATAGAGCATCTTTATCTCCCTTCTTCAAGGTGAACATGCAGATACTTAATAGCCTGTAGATTGGTAGGAATGTACTGTATGCCTCCAAGCCGATAGCAAAAACATCAATTTATTACAAGTGTCACCATCAGGTTCAATAAACAGTAGCCAAGATTGCACACAACGCAATAAAATGGAGTCATCAACATGCCACCTTGTTTATGGAATGGCTAGAAGCTGCATTTATAAGCGTTTATACAGCAACATTACCCGGGTTGGGGAATCCAGGTCCAGAAAGTAAAAAAACTGCCACAGATTGGCTTTAGCCACAGGCGCTTTTACTTAGCTAGCAGGTAAACAAGCTCATAGAAGCATTTTGTTGAGTAGAAGTCAAACTGTTTCAGGGTTTGTTCTTTCTGGACCTGGATTCCCCAACCCTGAACATTATTGACTTCACTTATCAGTCCAACTTTACCGCTTCCAAAAACATATACAGGGCAATGGCGCAAAACAATCCCCAACAGAAAAAGTAGGGTACAATATCCTTAACATGAGTCTAGGATAACCGTTTCAGCAATGTCACAATGTTTTTTTAATTTAAACTTGTGACCACTTCAGTCTGTTTTACTGCGTGAAGAAGGGCAGCCCAAGAAATATGTGACTTTGTTGTACAGTGTTTCTGCCAAAATATTGCATACAAAATAGACTCAGTTCCTGCGTTGCAGTACAGTACAAATCGCATTACGGGAAAAGTTAGCATTTCTACTTCTAATTCTCTGAGCTTTAAATTGATACAAGATTTACTCTATCACACTAAATATTACTAGTTCTATAATTAATCACATTTTACTTGAACCACAAACTTACGGTATTTTCCAACTGGCCACAAAAAGGGGGGGGGGGGGAAGATAGATTGATGTTTTTATGAAAATGCCACTTTTACATATTGCTGTTAATTCATTGTTACAAATGTGATGCAAATTTATAAGAGAGATAAACTTTAAAAAAAATTTTTTTTATTAATCTTCTGCACAATTTTATTTAGTAAGTCATTATTGTTCTGCATGAAATAAGACTATGAAAGATTACTGTAGCTAGAATTTTTTTTTGTCAATGATTCAATTAAACAAATTCCTATTTGCACAATAATACATGCAATGATGCTTGTTTTCATTGATTGCTTGTCTTCACCTGCCATTGCTGATTTGAGGTGGCGAGTGTCTGGAGTGGTCTGAGGGTTCCGAACGTCTGTCTGGAGAGCGGGAGCGGCTGCTACGAAGTCTGTCGTGCGATCGATTGGAATGGTCGGATGCCAGAGAATGGATATCTGAAATGTCTGATCATGCACACACACACGCCGCTGTTAAAGCACTTGCAGCCAGAGAGCGGTTAACACTTGACAGCAATCTCACCGTCTCTGTCGGAGGCATTGGCTGAAGGGATACTGTCATCAAGGTCAGGGATGTTCAGCAGGGTCGCCCTGTCATCCCTCTGAACAACCATTTTTAGCTTGCCCTTTGACCTTTCTATCAGCTTCTTGGCATCAATCAAAGAGAGGTTCTCGGTCACTGTGCCATTGATCTAACAAGAATCAGGAGACGGATTGTTATCTATGACATGGCAACGCTTTCCCTGCAACAGCCAGATATTTCTTAACCCACACCGTTTTTTTTTCACTTTAGAACCAACCATTCTTAATAGTCGTGATTGGATGCAGATCAACAGCAACAATGGTCATCCTTATCAGAGCAAAGTCAAATGCAAAAGTGTTGTCAAGCAACCCAGAGACCTCTTTAGGACCACAAGCCAGTGAGATACAAGAAAAGAACTGTAGCACCGTTATATCTTTGTCCCGACTGACTCTCAGCATGTCTTAAACTGGTGTAAAATTGCACTGCATCCCATTGAGAGAGGTTATGACTGAAAATGTCATTTAGCGCATTTTGATTTTTTTTTATTACAGATCTTATTTTTGATCTCTTTAGATTGTGCATGCAGACAGTGATGATGATGTGATGGAGAGTGTATAGTGAAGTATGCTAAAGGTTGCATAGATTTGAAAAAGAAAAAAAATCCCCTTCATTCTGACATTAAAAGAAAGAACAGAGTTGACTGCATAATTGATTGAGAGCAGTTACGGTTAAAATAAAATACCTGTTACGCACATACTGCTATTTTATGTGCCGTGCAAAAACGGGAGATTCTGGAAACGCACCAGTCTGCATCTGCAAGTGCTGTTATGCAACATTTGACAGCACAAAACAGCAGTAAAAAAACAAAAACACAAAGTGGCTGTGACTTTTCAATTCCACTACATTACCACTCCTCATTTCAACTTTTAAGCACGACAAAAAGAACATTGTGCAACATAATCAGCTGTTACATACATTTTTAACACGATTTGATGTTTTCCCCAGCAGCCTCCCTCACCTTCAGTACAACATCCCCCTCCTGGATGTTTCCATCTCTGGCTGCGAGGCTCTCGGGGGAGATGTCCTTGACGAAGATGTGGCTGGCCAAGCGCAGGCCATATTCTGCTTGGTGAACGACAACAACAAAGACAAGGTTAGCACAGAGTTGACAGGACCGCACGGCGCGAACCATGCTCGGACGCCGCTTCCTCCAGGATTAAGAGTGAAGATTAAAGAAGATTAATTCCTCTTCTCTTTTTACTAAGATTTATTTGAGTAACTTGGATTCCGCTGTGGCTGGCAAGTTTTGTGTTCCTTGGAAGTTAACCAAAATTGACTTGGGAGATTTTAAATCTGACCCAGAGAGGAAAATAAAGTTGGAGGTGATTTTCCTGGATTAACAGTTGGACTAATTATCTTTTGCTCTGCTATCCCCGACTTTGTGAGCCTCACCTTCATTCTTGCGTGATTTGACCAGCGTGACCTTGGCGGGGCGAGGAGGCAGGTTGTGTGAGCGGCGATCCGACCGCGGCGAGAGACTTCTCTCCCGCGAGCCACTGCGTTCTCGTTCCCTGTCCCTTCGTCCGCAGCTCCGACCGCTGCGCCTACCCATGGCTCCGCCCATGCCGCTGTACGCGCCGCTACGTCCACTCCGCGTCTCGTATATCTCTTCGTCGTAGCTGTCCTCTTCCTCGTCATGCTCTGACATCGTTTCCCGCTCCCCGAGGCGACCCATGGGGACGTGAACCTTCCTCTTCCGCCTGATTGTCTGCTCATTGTAAATAAGATGTTAGGAAGTATTGGTTACAGAGAGATAAATCAATCGCATTGATCTAAGTTAGCTCAGAGGACTTCCACTTTCTATTTTTGAATGACTGACTTTTCTGAGACTGAATAACAGAATTTAACTCACAATTTTGGCAATTTTTCCACTTTTCCGGAGCTGCTGAACTGCATAGGCGTGCTCCACATTATCCATGGACACAGCATTGACCATGACAACTCGGTCATTTTCCCTGCAGAGGGGTTACAAGAAGAGGAGATGTGCTATAGTCGAGCAAGATGGAAAATGTCAAACTGATCTTACTGTGCTGCCATTAAAACCCGAAGAACTTACTGCAGTAGGCCTTCAGCCGGGCCGCCTTTTAGCACATCTGAGATCACAATGGAGGTCTCGCCGCTCTGAAAATGAGGGTTATCTCGGCCTCCTGATATGGCTATCCCAAAGCCAAACCCTGGTGCCTGTATTTAAAAGTAAATAAGGGGAGAATTTCATTCTTGGGTTCTCCAGAGAAAAAAAACGTGAGAAATGCAAGTGAAGATATTTGGACCAGGACAGGGTTTTCAAAGAAAGATCTTAATTTGTAACGACTGTCTTTGAATACTCACCCTGTGCAGTGTTACAGTGTGCTGTTCCCAAATGACAGTCTCCTCCATTGCTGCACTCTTGGAGACACACACAAAGACCACAGCGTGATTAACACAACAGGGCGAACAACTGCTCAACATGTCGATGTCAGGATACTCTCATATTTGCTGCCATGTCTACTGTATACTCACTTGGTATAATGATAAAAAAAAACCTTGCAAGATGAAATGAGGCCACACTTAAAGTCAATGACATTAAAGCACACCCTTGGTCACAGTAACCCCCTGAGAGAATGAGATGAAGGTCGGCTCCTTCAGCTGTTAGTGCGACCTTGTCCTCAGTGCCTCCGCTCATTCTTGAACTGATCTGTGCTCCTCCATCATTTCACCTACACATATTTAATGGCTGCTTATAAAACATTATCAAGTCTGGAGGGTAGTAAAGGATGTATGTAAAATGGCTGCTCGTCTGTCAACTTAATAGGTTAGGATATTTCATACATACCCCTATATTTACTTATTTATTTATACTTATTTAATGACTTTTCCATTTACAGCAGCACCATGTCTACTTGTATTTAGCATAGCAACCAGCAAACGGTTTAGGTAACAAGACCGTAAATGAGATGCAAAACATAAATCGCCGCAAGTGGCCCCACGCGTTCTTGGCCTGGCAGCCGCAGTCATTAACTCTTCAGGCAGCTTATGGCGGGACTCGACACAAGAGGAGTGAGCGCAAGTTTGAATGAGATCACCACTCTCGCACCCCATCCCCCAAAGCAGCCTTCTACACAGAGTACACTGCAGAACTTCAGTTGGAGGGGGTGGTGGTGTGGGGGGCTGTTAAACACATCTGAATATTAACAAGACTGCAGAAAAGATAGAATTCCAACTGGGACATTTAAAGTAAGTATAATTTACGGTTATGTCCAACTGGTCAGCACCATGGAAACACCGATGCAAAGAAGTGAAATAACTGTACTTGACTGAATACAGCTCACAGACAATGTATAATGCATATCGCATTTTCGGTCGACGTATATATATTTTTCTGTGTCAGGATCTATCCATTTTGCTGATAAAGATTCAAAATGACCAAAATTGAGTAAAAGTCTCACAAAATTCAAGGAAAACTAATCTAAAGTACTGTTTGCTTTTTTTTCTCACCCTGCTTTCTTTTCTCCCTTTGACGCACACCTACCCCTTTGAAGGCATGCAGTTTGGCGTTTTCCTCCTGCTGCGCTCGTTGCTGCGGTAACACACAGACCACTGTGGTGTTTTTAAGTGGACTGACATTTGCAGTGCTTGCCAGAAGACACAATTGGATTTACAAACCAAAATGCCTTTTGACCTTTTCAGTAAACAAAAGTAAACAGGCGAAAAAGAGAGCAAACAAACTTTTGAAATTACATTAATTACTTCTGTTAGCGGGTGCAGGTGTCTACAAATGTGATAGAACTGCGTACAATTTCGACCTAAAACAAGATAATCTTGCTCTGTTGTGTACAGGGATGTGATTTGACCAAAGTGAAATTATCTGAAAATTTAGCCGGGGGTCTGGGGGCCGCTGGCACCCAGCTAGGTCCAGGGTCCGTGTTTTTAAGTACTTTCAATGCACTCACATGACAAAGAAATAGACAAAACAACAGCATAAATTTTCAATGTATATTGAACTATCCCATATAAAATGGCAGTTCTAGTCAACTCAAAATCAGTCACATTCAAAAACATTGGACTGCCTTTGCTTTTAAAAACTATCACTGAGAATATCATCATATCTAACTAATGTGATTACTAAGTTAACACATAAATAATGTTGAAGAGTTCAAATTTCATGAACAAATAATTGTATCATGACCAAATGAAAAGTAACTCATATTAGAGCATACCACAAATGTCTTTGTTATAGCAGAAGATGTTATCTGTCGGAGTCATGTGCATACACAATGAACTACTACTAAAAAAAAAAAAAAATCGGATTTTTTTTTTGGGGGGGGGGGGGGGAGATAAAAAAAAAGCGGAATTCCGCGAATTAGCGGAAAAATCACATCCCTGTGTGTACTGTGGTGAATAATTTAAATTAAGTCTAACGACATCTCTTTATAACTTATTTTCTGTACAGAAGACCACCGCTTTCGCTTTTCACCGCGTTCGGCACCCATAGATTCACATGCACACTGATTTAAAAAAAAGAAGTTATTTTGTTTGATTTAATGTAGTTAATTATATGGATATTTAATGCATACAGTATACTGTTCTGGAGATGGGTAGGAAAGTAGGAGAGTGTTTTGCAGTGGGAAAGCATGTATGGTCATGCAGTGTTTCCCACACCATGTTAATACTTGGGCGGGCCACCCAAGTAAATTGGCCACTACCCAAGAAGTTTTCAAGAAAATTTAATAAACATATCTTTTAAATGAAGAAAAAAAACGTGTCTCATAATGTATAACGTTAGCCGTCCCTCATTTGTGGATCGTAAGGCTAGAGGAGACGTAGTAACAGGACTGAGACACACTCGTCCCCGTAAGTTCCTGTAAATGTGGCCCGGTTGGGAAGGCTCCTGCAGTGAAGACGTGCACATGCGGGGCTGGCCCCGTAAATTTACCCTGAAGTTCCTGCGGTGGAAACGCGGCTATGGTTGTTCAGTCGCCCCATTGACTGATGTGTTTTTGTCCTGCCTGAGCACAAACAACTGGTGCCAACACAAGCCTCATGGCACAAGGCAGAGCCAATGCTGGCAGCACTAAGGAGACGCTCGGGCCATGCTTGGGGGATTATGACCACACAACTTGGGAGTAGGCACAGCACAGATGGACCGTCACACAAATGGAACGCACAGCTGAGAGTAGGGCTGGAAAATATGGCTTTATAATAAAATCCCAGATTTTTTTCCTCGAAAAATCCGGTTCTCAATTGTAATCAATTTTTTCCCCTTCATAAAAAAAAATAAACTAAAGAAAACAATTAAATGACAGACATCCGAAAAACTAGGAGCAAGTGGCCCTTCAAACACAACCCTTAAAGCATTTTAAATGTTTGACTATTTAACATCAATAAATCCGCAAAAATATTCAGTTAGGGATTAATGCAACAACAAATTAGCTGTGTTTGTAGC
Source organism: Vanacampus margaritifer (assembly GCF_051991255.1). Taxonomy (NCBI): domain Eukaryota; kingdom Metazoa; phylum Chordata; class Actinopteri; order Syngnathiformes; family Syngnathidae; genus Vanacampus; species Vanacampus margaritifer. The sequence goes on along the minus strand of NC_135437.1, from coordinate 20,745,666 downwards.
TCTTTGTCTGACACTCAAAACAAGAACCAATCCCAAACCACTCACCCCCAAAAAAATGCCACTTTCGTAAAATAATTCCTCTCTTTGCCACCTTGTCATCATTGTGAAGAATGTATGTCAGCAGGTTAGCCAATGGACAGAAAAAAAAAGAAAACGTTTTTTTTAATTTGATTAACCAATTCCTCACCACTTCCCACTATGACACACACACACATGCATAACACAGAAAACAAGTATTGCCCAGTATTGTTATTGAGCTACATTTATTATTAGTAAAAAAATATAATTTGTTTGGACATCTACATACAGGTATAAGTAACAAGCCACAAAGATGGAGGCTTCATTGTCTATTCAGTGTGCAAGCTCCCCAAAATGCTCTTGGCAACAGGAAAAAACAAAATTGTCCATCTGAGGCAGTATAGTGGTGCGCTGATCAGCAGAATGAAGTTGTTGTGAAGTTGTACAGCATGGGGGTTGAACAGACACTTTTGAAAACGAGAACTTCTTGGGTACGGATGAATGCAAAAGACTACTTATAATTTGAAACAGCCTTCTGAATAACAAATTTGTTCAAATTAACTATAATCATATGATTAGTTTCTAATGCTAAGACACTTATATTATCAATTTCTCACAACAATTAGCAAGAGTTTTAACAATAAATGAAACATGAAAATCAATATTACACTTAATTTCTACGAATCTCTAAAATGTTTACATTTTCAAATGATCACTTCTACAAAAATCCAAGGGAAACACAATGTCGCATGCATGGTGACCTAAAACACGCTAGCTGGCAGCACCGCCAGTTTATGCAAACGTGGAGGGCCTGATTAACAAATTATGATCTGGTGTGTAAAGAAAGTGATGCACCAACAGAACTATTTGAACGAGCATTGTTAAAAACTAAGTGCAGAGAACCTTAAATCAATTCATGCCACAAGTGACTAAAGTTACGCAAAAAGCCATCTCCAGTTTAACGACACCCCTGTTCATCTAGCAGCAGCGATGCGTGACGACGCCAATCGCGCCAAGGAGCAAGCGGTCCACACCTGACATCCGCCTTTTTACTCAGAGACGTTAATTTTGATCTCAAATGACGCTTTATGGAGCTACATCCCAATGCTTCCTGCGCCACGCATGCAGAGGCGAGAAGACATCCTTTCCGAACATCCTTCCTCAAAATGGATCCCTCCCCTGCAACCCTCGCTTCACACGCTCATGGGATTGAAGCAAATCCCCTCGGGCTTGGCAGCGACCTGTGTGGGATCTGCAGTTGCGCTATAGCATGGGACTGCTCCGTGCTAGTGAACATCCATCCGCAGTGTAAACTGCTGTGTCGGATTTAACCCTCAAATTGCCACGTTGGTCCGAGTATCGTTTTCTCTCAGCGAGGGGCATTCTTTTACTCCCTTCGTCATTTCATACAGGGCTCATATTATACATGAGTGACATCACAAGAATGAACTGACATCTGCAGTTAACTCATTTGCTCCCAAAATTTTGAATATTACCATGCTCCCAAAGACATATTTATACTTTTTATTTTTATGCTAGAGCCTACAGAAGGCTCTAATGCAGCCTCTGAACGGTAGAAAATGCTTTAAGAAATGGCAGTTATTATAAAAAACGGCCAGCAGGTGGCAGCAGAGTATAAGAGATCAACCAGGGCCATGTTGCAACAAGCTCTTTCCCCAACTGTTTTAAACAGATTTGTAAATAATGATGTAACTTAGCTATATTCTAATGCTAATTGCTGAAAAACGGAACAATTAGAAATATACTTTTTTCCTGATGAAAGAAGAAACTCTAATCTTTCATTTGGTAGGTTCCACGTTTTTATAGCATTAGAACAGAATATTCTGTGGGCCTTGGGCAAAATCAGTCAAAATCCAGTAAAACAGCCGGGGAGCGAAGGAGGTTGCTTCAGTGAAAATGGCTGCGAGTAAAAGAGTTAAAAACAAAGCGCGGGTTTGTTCGGTGATGTTTGTCATCTGCAGCCAGAACAATAAAAGCCAATTCAACTGATGTGAAAGGTTGGCCAAGTTGCTTTTCATTCACAGGAAACTAAGTGGTTCCCTTAAAAGAAGCTAAAGAGAAATGTGTGAACTTTTCACTTCAATTAAACCTCGCCCAAACGTGAGAGAGGAGTATTTCTTCCTCACCACTTACAGGGAAAACATTGCTCACTACATGTTATTGAAGGCTGACGCGATCCTTCCTCTTTACAATGCAGCTGCCGTTCCCGGTCACATTGAGCAGACAGGTGTCACATCCAATGACATTAAGGGACTGTACATTACGCCTATGCTGTATCAGGCATTCATAGCGCAGTGTTTCATCGTGCATAACATGACCCGAAAGCTCAGAGGACAACCCACTGAGTCAACCTCAGACCACAGAAACACTTTAGCAGCTATTATACAATAACCCAGCTTGATCCTCATATACCTGATAATATAAAGAGTCACAGCCATAACGTTAGATACCCGGCACAAAAGGTTCAGACTCAATAAAACGGTGGCCTCATAAAGGGTGACATCATGAATATGCTGAGTTATTATTTTAACATACTGTCATTGTATTCTTTGGTGATATATCACTGTATTTCATCAAACTAATATTACTAATATTAATTTAATCTTCAACACCACCTGTGTAGCTATATAAGCTAACGGAAAACAACACGGTACATAAACAGAAAACGCCATGCCTGTGTATAACCCAGCTCAGCAGTACCTTAGGTTGGTCGACTAAATCTCCTTTTTTTCCTTTATTTATTACGTGGACCAGCACATGAAAAAAAGTAGATTTGGCTCACAGGAGAAAGCGGCGCAATAATAGCATGAACCAGCAGAAGCAAAGAAAACTCAGAAACCGCCAAGTAAGTATAAAATTGCACTGAAGCTTGTTTTGCCTTGATCCGAAAGACCTTCCATTGCTACCTCTGCAGCGGCGTGGAAGAAAAATGAACAGTAGAGTAGAACATCATCTTCCTGTATAATATAGCTTTGTTAACAGACATTATTATGAACAGCTCAAACACTGCAAATGTTACTAGCCATAAGCTACAGCGTTTGCTAACAAAATTGAGGAGCATATCGCTGGTGTCAGGCGGAATCCTCGTACCTGCAAAGTCAACACTTTGCTGGAGACGCCAAATATCACTGTTAACATTACATCATTAAAGAGAGGAAGCCATTTTCAACACTTGAGGTTGGCCAATAGTTTATAAAATTAACACTTCACACGTAGACAGACCTATACCATAGATTTGTGAAAAAATATACAGTATACCAAATTTGCCAAATTGTGAGGTAGGCGGTACCGGCCCAATGCCAGCGATTTGCAACGATCATGACAAGATTTTTGAAAAAGTATGAGTTTTTAGTTCAAGTACAAGTGAACAACCATCAAACATTTCAAATGACGACAAGTCATCTTTTTCTGTAACACGCTTCAAGGACTGAAAAAAACAACAACGCATCGTAGTTCTCATACCGCTAGCACTCGCATCACTGTGATTCATCAACTATTTCAACTCCCAACGCCACCTGTTTCATCATAACCATTTTAAATTAACACCCTCAATCAAAATGGAGAATATTTTTTTCATATATCAAACATCTATGTTGAGATTCTATCAATGTGCTTTAGTTTAATCGCAACCCGTCTAGTAATATCTTTTTCTAATAAGATCTATTAGTAACCTGCGTTACGCATAGTAAGCATGGTAGTGGCAGCGTCATGATTTTCTTTCGCTGACAATGGGACTTTAGCGAAGATGGCCGAATAGTAGCCAGACAATTTTGACACGCCTCCCCGTTGTGTTGTACTAGCCTCGGCCTAGCTAGCGCTAAGCTAGCCTGTCGTCTCTAATGCGGTGTCCAAGTGCAAGCTCCCTTTCATTTGTTACCTTTGGCCTTCCTCATTTTTCTGTAGCAATATGCTCCGAATCCTAAAATAATGATTCGGCGTTCGTTTTCAACGGCCTACTTGCATCTCTATTCGAGACACCACTGATTTGTGCACAGCCTAAGTGCATACATATGATCCAAGCAGTCAATGTTTGTTATAAACACACAAAGCACAAATTTAGCATTATAATCAGTCTTCACATTTTTAAGGATGTGCAAGAATTATTGTAACGGAGAGATAAAATCTAAGGTTTCAGATTTTGGAAATGACTCCCATTACTTGTACAGTACATGATACAGGGATTTAGGAGATTTTTAAATTGTACAAAGTAGCACCTAGCCTAATATTTTTCTACATTTGAATGACTTGCAATGCCAGTTGGAAAACTATTTTTTCCCCAGTGTTGCAATTGTGAATGTTTGCTCTAGAGCTGTCAAAATTAACTGATTAACTGACAAGTAATTGATTATTAAATTAATCGACATCTATTTTAATAATTGAGTAATCATTTGGCACCATTTTGTAATTGAAAATTGTCCAAATCCTCTGATTTCAGCATATCAACAGTAATTGTTCACTGATTTCTGTAGTCTTTCATGAAAGAAGACTCATTATATTCTGTGTTTAATCAAAATAAGACTAATAATTAACTTATTAGTAATAATTACGTTGGAAAACAATGACTGAACCGGTAACATAGTATAACATCAACCTTCCCCTTTTTCTTTAATCACTACACAAATACAAAGTCTGAAATAACCACCAATCACTGGTTAATAAATAGTAATTAGGGGGAAAACGTTTTTGTTAGTCAATTAATTAAATGAATAGACTAATCCATTCTAAAAATATTTCGATAATGACCGCACTAGTTTGCTCCACAATTACAGTCAATCACCGCATACTCGCGGCGGTGAAACGTTCGCCACCCCCTCCACCTTCAATGGCCATCAATTATTTGGCTGTTCACGGGCCGGCCGAGTCCCGATCCCCCCCGAATAGCGGGGGTCGACTGCACAGACAACTACAGACAACTGCAGCCTGAGATTTTCTCCTTGATATTATTTACACCATAGCACCCAACCCATGGCTGGAGCGGTTGATCCTAACCAGAGCCACAAAGCAGGAAATCAGCGCCAGCACTCCATCAAGCCCAGTGGAAGTTATCAGCAGGCCACACGGAGCCCAGGAGGACAGGAATGTGCTGATAAGCGGAGCTGCTGACCTGCACCCCGTCTCGTCTCTTTCACAGTGTGTGGGATGAGGACAAAACTGCTAGTGAAAAGCAGCCATGACGAAGGCTGGATTCTACATCACACAGAAGGAGGAGGTTTGTGTTGATAGGTGAATAATAGGATGTCCAGAGATATTTGTCTTGATAACTCCTCACGTGTTTTAAATGAGGATTTCCGAGCAATTTGAGTCACAGGCCATCTTCTGTATTACTGTAGCCATAAACTGTAATGTGCTGTGGAATCTTAAAAGTCAAACATTTACGGTAAATCCCTTCCTGGGGCTAATTCTTTGATGTTGGCTAAACTGAGCTCTCTTGAGGTATACCAGACGTGCCAACTTCTGACCCAACTGTTCGAAGGGTGCAAAAAAAAAAAAAAAACGCTAAACACGCGTCCTGAATTAACACTGTGATGTTTAAAGAGTTACAGTCCTGGAAGATTCGTTGGAATCGACATTATGCAAAATGAAGGTTGAACCTTGCATTTTTTAATTCATATTCTTTATATTTTTGGGTCAGTGTTTGAATTGAACAACCTTTGGGTTGATCAAATATTACGTTCCACTCTATCCTCACATTCAGGCAGAATCATCGCATCTTCAAAACCACTACTTTCCACGGAATCAAACATTTCACAACTTTATGCTCAATTTGAGAAGAGCTAAAGAAAATGTTTTGATGTGGATGTCAGAAGACAGAGAATGTGCATAAACTTGATCAGTAACGGCTTATTGTGCGCCAAATGGTTTCTAATTAGACGTCAATGTATGTTAAATGGGACGTATGCAGCCAAAATACAACACAAACGTGTCCTTCAAAAACCACAATGATTCAGAAGACTGCTGCTGCTGCTCTCATGACGGCTCAGGGAGACGTAATTTACAGGCCAACATGTACAGTATGGCTGCCCTTGAAGCGGCAACATAGTCTCGATGCCTTGCTAGATGCATCCCATGCACACACTGAATTATTTCCAAGACAACTGCGAGTTTAATTAAAACAGATATCTGCAGTTTGTGCGCTCTATTCAAGCCAACAATGGCTATTTGTGGATGTTTTAGTTTGTGGACTTCCAATAGCCTGTAGGTGTGTAAAGGTTGTCTGTCCGTCTTCTTGTCAGCGCAACAATTGATTCATGGACAATCTACATTTTGCTTCGTCCACTGAATTGTATCGGTCTACCATCTCATTAGTTCAAGTCACATGTCATCAAATAAGCTTTTACAGCAGCAGTGATTAATTGCACTCGCGCACATGGATTAAAGCAGACACAAAAGTAGTTTTACTTAAGGCTCTGGTACAATCATGTATCATTTGTTTGTGTCCAACTCATACGAGATGGAATCAAGTATTCATAAACAAAGCTGGTTGGCTGACTAGTGGTTTAGAAAGTGAGTGATTCCATGTGCAGAAGAGACTGCAGTGTAAATATCACCAATCAAGCTCATTTAATCAGGGCAGGCAACATAATAATCATGAATGAAGTTCACTGCTGCACTAAGGTAACTATTTAGGCCTCTCGATTACTTTTTTTTTTTTTTTTTTTTTTAAACCGACTGAGGGTGAGTCTGTAACATGTAGTTACAGTTACTTTGAGCAGATATGGGAAATATAATACAGCTTTTAGGAATAAGCAAAGGAGCATTACTTAATAATTATTGAATATATTGTTCATCGAAAAACAACTTTACAAAATATTTAACCTGTAATGATGATTGACAATATTCAACAGGTGGCTGCTGATGTCCGATGGCTATGCGCGAGCGCTGACCACAACTGATGCAACCGCAACAACGTTCAGTCTGGCATGCCTGCAAAACTGGATGCCCTACAAGTAACGGAACACGCTGACAAGAGACAAGCGCGTCAGCTAAAGAGCTAATGTTAGCACACCGCTAACTAGCTGTGCCCAAAGACCCTCGTGAGGTTTACTGTACGATCACCTAAAAAAAGGCGAGCAAGTGCTCGACCTTCGCCTTTAAACTTAAATGACTAATGTCATATTTCGGACTCGTCAACCACTTATTTGCGTCACGTGGCTACGACACGAGCCTTCCCAAACGCCCCCCAACTCCCTTTCGTTGGTCAAGTCAAGCCCCCTTTGCTGGCCGACATTTTGTGGTAGCAGCTAGGCTAGCTGCTCCTGGCTAACGGTTACCTGCATTAGCGCTCCGCGAGATGACAGCTTGACCGAATGGCATTTAATGGCACACGAGAACGGTATAAAACGATACATACACGGAGAAGCAGCTGCCATTTCGTTTGTGAGCGAAGCGGGTTGACTGGCTAACCCGCTTAGCATAGCGCGTAAATGCAGTTTACTAGCACTGGGGTCGCTAAGTTACCTCCACTTGCACCGTTTTCGCTCGCTCTTACCCGCTGGGGGGCACACGTCCTATCCCCTCCTACGGCGGGAGCCATAACAATAGATAAATCCACAAACATATTCACCTTGGCAAAGACGGCGGTCCGTGTGGCGTGCTTCTACCCCACACACACACCAAAAAAAAGCACCGGGAAGGAAAGGTCCTTGCGTGGCTCCAGAGCAGCAGCAGCTGCCGCACTGCAATGGCAGGCAGGCAGTGGATGATGCCTTCCTTCCTCGCTTTCCACCCCCTCTGAGCGCTCACTTCGGCTGGCTTGCCCGACGCCGTGACAGTGACAGGTTCGCTTGGAATAAACCATTCGGGCGAGTCCGCGGGGGGTGATGCGAGCGGGGATGCAGGGGATGCTGTGCACGGCAGCTGCAGTACAGCAGCAGTAGCGGCAGCAGCATCACCCCAGCACCATTCCAGTTTGAGAGCTGCGCACAGGGGACAGAACTCACACGCGGAGGTTTGACCGCCTCTCCTATTCGTTTCAAAACCCCACCATGTGTGGTGGAATGGATGCGGCTGCATCCAGCTCGAATTGACTGATAAAGAGCATCCGAACGCGGTAGCCGACTGTATATTATGGAGGATCAAAACTGCCTAAAAATAAATATAAATTAAAAAAAATACATAAGTGAAAATAAAAACGGACGTAAAAAATATAATTCAAAAATCAAATACAAAAAAATATAAAAATACAAATAAAAACAACAAAAAATACGTGTACATAAGTAAAACTAAAAATGAATACCTGAACAAAAATAAAGATTTAAAGATAAATATAAATATAAAAAAACATATAAATAAAAAAATTAAAAAATATATAAATAGAATTAAATACCAATTAATTAAAAAAAAATGCAATGCTCTCATATTCATTTCATGCTGCAGACAATTTATATAGAGGACTAAATTATTGATATATTTTTTAGGTCCGTTTTTATGTTCACATTTATTTATTTATTTATTTCTTATTTCGGTAATTTTGGCCTTTTATAGTTTTTATTTTTCGCTGTTTTGGTTCTCCATAGTAGTATATAACGTGTGTGACTGCCATACCCCCCCCCCCCCCCACACACACACACACCGCAAAACAAACAAACAAACTTTTCTGACATTTAAAAAAAAACAGGGACAACAGCAGGCATGAATGACAATGGTGAGAGATTTGGGGAAGCTAGATACTTCCCATTGGGGCCTTAAAAGAAATGTTTGCTTTTGTCAGTTCCAAGAATTACTGAAAAAATATACAATCAATGTATGGTGTTTCAGGTATCATGAAGTGAAATTTCCTGCGGGACGTAGTAAAGTAGCAAGGGCATCCAGTGTAAAAACTCTGCCAAACATATCATGTGATCAGTTCACTGTGACCCCTGACTGGGGAACTTTCTTTTTCTTCTTGGAAAATGTTGGCAATAAAATGAATACTGAATTAAAGCTCTCAGTAAAACAAATCTCAGCACAATGAGACATATTGGCTTTTATTCAATAAAGTTTTTCATGTATGTTTCATGCAGACAATAGGATGTACATGCAGAGACAGATCTAAAATCCACCCGACTGCAGCGGTGCTTAATACTGCTTCCCAGGCCATGTACAGATTTAATCAATATACAGTGAGATGTAAATTGTGCACTGCACCAAACCTTCCTCTTATGAACTGGAGCGGCATCTCCAGAGGTACTGTACCCCTTTCTCTGCAGCACCCACTCTTGTGCCTTTTATCACGATCGGAGATTGTGTGACCGCTCCTGTCACCTTTACCTCTGGCACTAATGAGCACGGGAGGTAAGATAGCGGTTGAATCTAATGCTGGGGGAGCACAAAGGTCCTGCAATGTTGCTGACGTAAGGAGACTTGCCGGAGACTCCATTGGAGGATAACACGGAGCGGAGGGTGGGGGGGGGGGGCGTCTTGGAGGGAAGAATGCGAGTTGGCCAAGGTCATAAGGATGAGATCAACAAAAGCAGTCGTATTGATCTTATTGATATCCCGTGGAGAAACAACATAGGACCAACACAAGGATGTAGAGCTGAACAAATTCATGTACGCATGTACATTTTATTTGTTGATACAGTCTAGATAAGTTCAATGCTTAAAAGGAGACGTCAGCTCAAAACTGTCTTCACTATACGTTCTATGTATGGGGCCCCACTAGTCTAATCACTGTATTGAGATTAATATTGTGTTTGTACAATATATAGCAAAATTCACTCGTTTTAATCCATCTCAGGAGGCGGCCATTTTGCCACTTGCTGTCAACTGGAAATGACATCATAGTTGCTCAGGGCACGAGCAATCACGGCTCTACATTGTGAACATCACATGACCAAACCCACCTGAGCATGACCAAACTCAGAAAACAGGTGCGCCGTGATTGCCCTGAGCAGCTGTGAAGTCGTTTTCAGTCAACAGCAAGTGGTAAAATGGCTGCCCACTTGGATGGATAAAAACGGGTGGATTTTTCTGCTTAATTAACTCATTCACTCCCAGACATTTTCACTGCAGCAACTCCCTTTGCTCCCGGCTGGTTTACTGGATTTTGACTGATTTTGCAAAGCCCACAGAAAATTGTGTTCTATTGCTATAAAAAAAAAGGAAAATAATATTGTGTTCTATTGCAATAAAAGCAAAAGATTAGATTCTCTTCTTTCATCAGGAAAAAAAAGTATATTTCTATCTGTTTCCGTTTTGCAGCAATTAGCATTAAAATATAGTTAAGTTTCATCATTATTCACAAATCTTTTTAAAACTGGGGGAAAGATCTTTTTTCAACATGGCTGTGGTTGATCTCTTATACTCTGCTGCCACCTGCTGGCCGTTTTTGTAATAACTACCATTTCTTCAAGTATTCTCTTCAGTTCAAAGGCTGAATCAAAGTTTTCTTTATGCTGTAGTATAAAAAAACATTCAAAAATGTATAAATATGTCTTTGGGAGCATGGTAATATTCAAAATAGAATGTATTTATATGTTTTTTCGAGCAAATAAATTAATATTAAAAGCAATATAAATCAGAATGCTATATTTAGAGTAGAAGAGGTGCATAGAATTTTTTTTGCAAAAATAAAGTTTTGTAAATTAATTGTAATTCATATTAATTCATAGTTCATTTGCCTTTATTTCATTCTATTGTTTATTGTAATACAAATTATTGTATTGCTTGTGTTTCTTAAAAATACATGGGAACAAGACCTTGAAAAATAATGACCTTTTAAGTCACAATCACTATATTGAAAAGGAAAAAATATCACTATTGCCCCCCCCAAATGAAAGTGCATAGTACAACACAATTCATGTCTTTTGGCCTGCACCCTTAAGCAGTTTTAATAGGCACACCTTGGGCCACTAAGCAGGATAGTGTCACTGTGTAAGACCAATGGCTCAAAGTCATCATCTGTTATCATGCAGTACAGCTGAAGTATTGGAGCAGAAAGGCCCTGTGGAAATGCATGAAAGCAAACTTTTAAGAGTCTGTACAGCTTTGACGTGAGCTTAGCGCCGCTTTATCTTCCTCTGTTGAAGCCCTTGAAATACCCTCTGCTAAAGCTACAACACTGTTTGCCTCACTGGCTCTGACAGCACAGAGGGAGCTTCACATGCCGTGCAACACAACAACGTTAGCCTCCCTCCTCATCAGCATTTTTGATCCCAACCCAAACTTGCTGGGCCGAATCGCACGAGTGGAAAAAAAGAGCAAATGAGGAATTGTCAGCATGTCGGCTGCCCCCGATGGTGAATGTGTCACCTCTGAGCTGCGCAGGTCAAGAAAACAGCGCACTAAGCAACAATTGGCGTGGCTACTACTATCAAATAACATGGCAGTTGTTAAACATAGTGCGGCAGGAAATTATTTCATCTGATCTGTTCATTTGCAGTGCAGAAGTAGTAAAAAATGCAAGATGTAGCCCCATAAAGGTGCGGTTTCGCCACTTTGCGTTTCTGTGATTTCTCTGTTGTCCTTGCTCTCAGTGTTTGCCCTCTTGCATGAAAATCACCCTGCTAGCTTGACACGCAGCCTGTAACATCAGGATAGAAATTCCTTTCACAAGGCTTCAAAACGCATCCCACACCGAGAAACAGACAGGGGTCCACGATCTCGGAAGCATAAGCTACCTTGTAAAGTCAGCAGTAAAAAAATCAAACGGTGCCTCGTGTGCGTAGGAAGATGTAACGCGCCCTTGGCGCTGAGGACGAACAGCTGTAAAAAATGCAGCAGGAACACATCTCGGTTTGGTGGCCAGCCTTTTCATTGAAGGCAATCTAATGGTGGATTTTAAAGCATTTGAGCGCTCCACATAAAAACACACACACCTTTCAATAGCATTTCATATTAACATTTAGATTCGATAACACACTTTTCTTGATGGGCTACGACGGGGTCAGCGACCTTTACAGTCAAATGAGCCATTTTAGGGCAAATTAAAAAAAACTGTCTGGAGCCGCAAAACATTTGGACATTGTGACGAGCAAAACAGTTTGTTCGTGTTAGTCTAATGTACTGAGGGCCCAAGAGCAAATTAGAGCTGCATTATCAAAGAAACATATGCGGCATACAATGCTTTGAGATTGATCTTGTGTCTTGCCTTTTTGTCAAATTTCTGACATTTTGGCAATTTTATAAACATTTTATGGTAATTTTTATTGTGTTCTTCCTTCATTTTCAATATATATTTTTTTGTTTTTGGACATTTTATGATTACTTTTTGTATATTCTCTTTCCAGCCTTTTCTTGAATAAATGTTTTTTTTCTTTCTTTTTTGGCAATTTTGTGGACATTTTATGGTAATTTTCGGGATTTTGTCATTGGACATTTTATACTTTTAAACTGTTTATTTTCTGGGGGGGTTTAAAACAAATTTTCTGACATTTTACAGTAATATTCGGGATTTCTTTTTGTTATTCAACATTTTCTAGCTAATTTTCACATTTTCATTTCTGACATTTTTGTCAATTTCATGGTAATTTTCTGTTATTCATATTCTTTTTTTGGACATTTCATGATCACTTTTTGGACATTTTTAGTTTTTTTTTTTTTTTTACTTCTTTGCTACCTTTCATGTCTCTCTTTTTCTGACAGCTCAAAAATGTGGACTTTGACAATCTTTGAATATTTAATTGTTCATTTTATACAAATCATTAATTAATTTAAATATTTTATCTAAAAAATGAAAATAAAATATGTTAAAAAATCTTCTTTTTTTCGGAGATCCACAAGGCGCAGCCATAGGAGAGGGACAAAAGAAAAAAATGTGGCTCCAGAGCCGCAGGTTGCAGACCCTGGGTTATGGCATGTTATCTAGTTAACTAATTGACAGATTGGTGTACAGTTGGAGTAATTCACTTTGCCTCAAAGTACACTGTACAATACAATGTAGAGCAGATGTCCAGTACTGGATTATTCCAGCAGATGCTGCAATTAAAGCATTTGTTTCATTTCACATACCGTTGTGGTTGTTTTTAGAGCCAAAAAGAAGACGACTGTGTGGTGTCCCAGTATTTATGGACCTGAATATATATTAGCACCAAGGTAGCTATATTCAAAGTTTATTGGGTGTTAATTGTGTTATAAAATGTGGTTCAATGGTAATTTGCTAAATGACGCTTGGTAAAGCACATATAAAAATAATATTATAAAGTGACAAAATATTACAATGCACAAATCCAGTTTTACTGACTCCTGGATTTAAAAGCTAAATTCTGAAGCAATTCACTCAGAGGAAAAAAAAAAACCACATCATTGATGATCCGTTGCATCACTATTTCTTCAGATAACACCCATAATCTCAATTCCCCCCCCCCCCCCCCCCCTTCTAGAAAGCAACAGCTGAGCGCTCAGACTGATCAGGTGACTTGAGATAACCTCACATAGTAGCCTGAGGATCATGTGACACCACCAGGCTGTGCTGTGAGTGCAGACATCCCAAATAAATCTCCAGGGATCCAACCACGTCCTCGTGTACGCTAGCAAAGAAGCAATCACCCAAAGTATGTTTATCCTTGCTAAGCTAATAAAGACCAACAATTCCAATCAGTTAATGTCAATGCATGTATGGCAGCGAGGTCTTCACAAAGCAAAATGTTGTGTTGAGTTGCTTGGTTCTGAACAATGAACAATTTTTTTGGGGGGGGAAATGCCTCGCTTTGGTGATAAAGATGGATCAGCAGTATTGTGGCAGACCGTGGTGAGTAATAATGATAGTAAAGCAGAAAAAAGACAAATATATTATACTGCAGAAAGAAGAAACAATGAGTCGGCAAAAAATGTACACTGTATTAAATAATTTATGAATCCAAAATCCAACCGGTGCAATATTCCTGCCAAGAATCTATAGTCCAAATTCCTCTTTCTTGACACTTTAAAGCCATTTTATTGAAAATTAATTTCATCCTGCTGGAACCAACAAGCCTTTTATGGCTTCACGGGAACCTCCTTTTCTTTATGACTTCCTCTGTTGTGCCATGTGGACGTCAGGGTTCTCCTGAGGATCGAGCAAGTAAAACTCTGCCCTCTGCAGGACTTCTGTTGACATTTAAACTGTGCCTGACCATGTCAAGCTCTGTGAGAGCCAAGATGGAGCGGTGGGAAAGCAAGCATGAAAAGGATCTTTTGTGATTTCAACACGGTGCGCAATGAAATCCGTGTGAAGGGAGACGCGGCAGGGAGTCGGGCTTTCTTACTCGCTGGTCTGCAGGGATGGAAGCTCCTGAGTCTAAACAGCATATGGTTACCTCCCTGGGCATCAACGCACATGCACACATGTCCAGCGACACACGCTGCATGATGCACGCATTCAGAAAGCAACAAAGCAGACGTGCTTGGGAATGCACAGCATGGACACGCACGCTTTCATTTCATTCATTGGGGTGAAGAAACTGTTCGTATGTTGGACACGCCAATTGTGCTCTGTTGTAAGATATAAATGTGACATTTGAGTTAGTAAAAAAAAACACGTCGTTATCTTATTGTCTTGGTTGGCTGGTGTAATAGCTTCTTCACAACAGTCTGTATCAACAAGCAGTGTTAATTTTGACCCCCCCAATTTTTTTTTAGTTTTAGTTCAAATAAATTAAAGTTTTTGTCATAATTTAGTCATTGATTGTATTTTAGTTTTAATCCAATTTTAGTAAACGAAAATTGTTGTGTCTTTAACAACTTAATGAGGAGGAGAACTCGAAGCTTGGGTTTATGCAACTCTTTACTCAGGCGGACGTGAATCAACTAAGGCAAATCACAGACAAGTGGAAAAAAAAACATCACTCCGCGCATGCATGCAGTGACGCGGCACATGAGGAGCGGATAACTGCGCTCTGAAAAGTAGATCCATACACTACAAAAATAGCAATTTAATCAATTAGATTAAGCAATTAGAGAGCAATTTAATCCTACGGTATATATGGTATTATGGTTAATATTGTGTTAGTGGAATATGAGTTAAGCAGCAAAATTCAGCCGTTTTTAATCCATCTCAGGGGGCGGCCATTTTGCCACTCAGGTAACAACCAATCACAGCGCAGCTTCAGAAAACAGGTGAGCTGTGATTGGTCGTTGCCTGAGCCCTGAGCAACTGTGATGTCATCTTCAGAGATGGATAAAAACGGCTGGGTTTTACTGCATAACTCATATTCCACAAATGTAATATTAATCAGAATGTCATGTTTAGACTAGTGAGGTCACATATAACATATTATTGTCAATAAATGTTTAAGGTTGACTTCCACTTTAAAGCATTCACAGAACAACAAATCTGATGATGGCTTTTTGCTAATTATTGTACATTATATGCATTCCAACTACTACCCTTTCTTATATGACATTTACACGTAATTTTATAGATCGCCCGTCAAGTCAATATAAATTAATCTGACTACAGCAAAGAGTATGCATAATTTACAGAGCGTCTATTGATTGAAACGGTTGTTTTAGGACAACCTTCCTAGTGCTTCATTATTCATGCTCGACTTGACCACCATGGCCACCGTCTTCATTCTCACAAACATTACATCATCCACCTGATTGTCCTTCACTTGACCCCCAGTCAAGCGCTCAAACGGAGGAGGAATAACATCAGCGGGCACTTGTCGAAAATCCCAAATCATGAAAAGAGGTTGTTGTGGTACATAAATGGATCCCTGCTTGTGCAGGCAATGGAACATATTACGTGATGTTGGTTTAGTGCTACATTTTCACCAATCTGGATGCTGATGCCGCTTACTGTTCAGCTCTGCCCTATTGTTATAAATCACCCGTGTAAGGCAATAGAGTCGTTGGGATTTATGCGGTTTCTAGTCTTCTCTCATATAATGATTTGCTGGATATGAGGAACACAATCCTGACCATAAAAACAATCGAGAAGCACGCATTTTTTCTTCAATCTCCCCCCGACAAGGGAAGCCTCCACCGGTTATAATCCTCATAATGAATCCTTCAAGGAATGAAATAGGGAAGAGATTCCTGTACCGGGGAAAGCAATTTCAGAAATAATCTTAATTTCCACATGTATTTAATTATTTACAATATAAATATATAACACATTGGCGGTGCAATAACTGCTTCAGCAGTCTATGTACAAGGAGAACTACGGTACTCACTGTCGACTTGGATTTGCAACAACCTAGTAAAATGTTTGAGTAACTGATATCGATCAACTATTAAGCAGACAGCAAGCGTTTCCAGATTTCTTGTCACCACCTGTTGCTAGTTGCTAGGCAGACTTTATGGGGCTCAACTGGAACTGCAACACAAAACTAGGACTAGCTGTTTTACTGGTTGCCAGCCAATCATAGAGCCTATAGTTTTAATTCAGTATTTCTCAAATAATTTATGCAATCTATATTTAATCATACATCGCATTAGTGATGTTAAACTAAAATTATTTTTTTTAACTAATTAATCACCAAATATTCTATAATTAATTGTGATTAATTGTGATTTAATCACATTTTCTACTATGTTCTACAAAGCTTGTAACTAGGGGTGTCAAAATTAGTGCGTTCATTTTGAGTTAATTTAAAGTCCCAATTTTTTTTAATGCGCGATTAATGACCGACCCTTACTGGGAAAGCCTGTACTGGGAGACTTGGGAGACTGGGGTCCAGTTGTGTTTTACAATTTTAAAAATGTGCAGAATTTCACAAGTTACTTCAGGTTAAAGATTAGATCGCTATTAATATGAAAAGAAAACTGCACTGCGCTGTCACCATCTTACAAGGGCAATTATGCCATCTAGTGGCAGAAAATGACCTCAACACAAATCAATATCACATTCGTTTTTTACAGTACAGTATTTTTATTTTATTTTTATTTCTTTTATTTTTTATTTTATTTTATGAATGATTATGAAATTACTGTATCAATTACTTATAGGTGCGGCCACATTTCTATTAATTTATAATTTTTCCACTTTTATGTCAACAAGAATATGAAAACTTAGAAAAAAAAATTGGGGGGTACATTTAGATCAGATACAAAATTTGCGATTAATCTTGAGTTAACTATTGAAGTCATGCGATTAATTACGATTAAAAAATTTAATTGCCTGACACCCCTACTTGTAACAGATAATTACTTGAGTAAAATATTGGAATTGAGGTAAAAAAAAAACATCAAATAGACAGCAAATTTACATTCAAAGACTTTTTTTTTTGTCTATGCTTGAATACAATGATTTTCCTGTAAAATACATCTGTTTGAAAAATAAAGAAGATAAAAAGTGATTCAACCTCACCCTCCCCCATATTTTCTGCTCATACCGACCAGAGATGCAGATTCTACTGTATAACGATTGTTAACAACATTTCTGCTAGTTGAAGTTGGAAATCTCAAATTTTGCTCGTAACGGCCAATCAGTGGACGGAATATGCTGATAAAATAAAATAAATAAATAAATAAATAAAATACATTAGAAGCAGCGCAGCTGAGAGGAACGCTACGAAATGAGGAGAACAGATTGTTGGGAATAAATTCATGAATGTGAGGCAGACTACTGTATATCACTTTTATGATTCATTCAAGTAAGAAAGTCCGAGTGGGGGCCGTTCCGTCAAGCCGCCATTGCGTTAAACCACGACCTCGTCCAAGCTGCATGTAAAGGCTCCATATTGCGACCCGGGTATGGTACTGTAAGCACACTGAGCGCCTTCAGTAACCTGCCATATGTCCCATCGGAGGACACATAATAGACAGGCCTTGCCCCTGAGTCGTACCCTCCAGAAACGTGCGCAACATCTGCCGTCCCCTCCGAGCAGCCTGTGTTAGCACACACGCAACCTTTGCATGCATCACGGATGGCCAACTCCGCCTTTTTTTTTCCCTTTTTTTTTTTTAAACATACCGACCCTCCAACCATCCCTCTACACTCATGAAAAAAAAAACACATCCATTCTCTGACTGTTCTTACGCAACAGTCCTGTTTCACCTCGAGAAAATCATGTGCTCCTCCAATCACAGAACCTCCCCCCCCCCACCTTTCAATAAGGCCTCCTACGGATAAATCTCTCGCTCCCAGCTCCTCCCCCCTCGCTTTCCACAGTCCTCGTGCATGGCGCGTCTCACTCAGGTTCACCCTCACACACCTTCATCACGTGGGACAACCTCCCTCCGACGGGTTCTGAATATGCAGATTGGCTCATTCGGTCGGAGCCGCACTCACCGCAAATGCATCTGCAGCACTTTCTGACTCTGACTGAGAGGTGAATAAATGCTTACATTGGGCTTTTTTTTTTGGGTGGGAATTTAGAAGGGATTGCTTCATCTGACCATTGCAGCTATGATGCATTTACAGGAGAGCAATAGAGCAGGTAGTAGTCTTGACAAGAGAGCATGACAAAAGTGGTGGCATACTGTGGTGCCTTGAGATACGCGTGACCGGACCGGATTTTTTTCAAGATGCAAGCAGCCGTTCGGACGATTTTTTTTTGCTTTGTCTTCACAGCAGAAATTTGTGATACAAGACAAAGAGTGTCTTAGGAAAGTCAGTGAAGTTAATGCTAACAAACAATGCAAAATGCCATAGACATTAGTGGTGCATCGGATCACAAAAGGCACGGTTCGGATCGGATCACGGATTTGAGTCACGGAACGGATCGTTTTTCGGATCAGCAAAAAAAAAGAGAAAGATAAATAATAATTAGTCTTAATTTATTTTGTAAAGCGCGTTTTTCATTAAATTAATAACAAAAATCTATTCAAAATGTCTAGTATAGCCGTGAAGGATTTAGTGTCTTCATTTATTTAGTAAAACGCTTTTTTTCCAATTAAATAAAATAAATAAATAAATAAATATATTCAAAATGTCTAATATAGCCGTTTAGGATTTAGTGTCTTCATTTATTTTGTAAAACACCTTTTTCCACTCAATAAAAAAAAAGAAATGAAAATAATATATAACATAGCAAATGAACAATATAGTGAAAATCTGCACATAATTGCAAATTCATTGGGGAAAATTTTTTAGTTGTTATACTGCCCCCGGTGGCCAAGTCAAACCAACCAGAAGGGCTGCAGTGAATTAATCAGGATACACCAAATTTTTTATTGGGTTCTTTAGACATACTGCAACAGATTAGTGGTATTTCCATTCATTTCAATATGACACAATTATTTGCCTTACAAACATTTTTTGTGTTGTCACAGATTGAATTAAACTCAAACTTGTATCTCAAGGCACCACTTTGGGTGATTAATCCTGAGGTGTCATCATTTTAACTCTTTGACTGCCATGGACGTTAAAAGACGTCAAGTAAAAACCTACGGAGGGCCGCCAATGACGTTAAAAGACGTCATCCAATTTTTTTTTTTGAAACGGGTGGAGGAAACCTTGGCCAGCTGTGGTGAAAGTTTCAAGCAGATCTAGTTAGCCTAATGACTATTTTTGGCCCCTAGATGGCAGCAATGACTCTCTTTTGACAAGATTGGGTAGGCGTCAGTAGAAGACGTGAGGCGGGAGGGGGACAATGGCTGGGGAAGGGAAGAGAACATGGCGACCGGTTGCAAGCAGCTCACGCTCGAGCAGTTTTTTTCAAAGACGAAAAGCATCGACCAACGCTAAAGAGCACATTGATGACGACGATGATCATCATCGATGATGATGATGGTGACTCCGAGGTTGACGCCGAAGTTGGAAGCGTTGACGCGGCGGCTATGACGACGTCATAAAGGTTCACCGGCTAACGATGCTAACACCGGAAAGCGCGGAGCACAACCGAGCACGCTCAGGCGGACGTTCAATCGGACGACGAAGAGTGCCCCGAGTCCAATGCATATTCATCGTTGGAGTGGGTACAGTCTGCTACTTGCTATTCCCCGGAAAAAAAGGCCGTCAAGAAAGTGTAACGTCTGCACGCAAAACGGACAATCGAAGTGAAACGTATCTGTTGTGCAAATCCTGCTCCGTCTCCTTGCATGCAGGGGAGTGTTACAAAAAGAAAAACTGTATTTGAAACATCCACATAATTGTAAATAGTACCACAGTTGCACACATTTGTAAATAGTTTGCGAAATTGTTTTGTCAAATTGTTACACTGTTGAATGGAAATAAACGTATTTTGCAACCAAAAAACACTTTTTCATAGTTGGTGAAAGCGTTTTACAGAAGTAAAGCACTATTTAGGTGTTTGTGGCATCATTCATGGACAAAAAGAAGTGTACAATTCACTAGAGTGCATGAAATAACATTGTTTCACAAAAAGGTCTTTTTCTCCGTTTTTTGTTTCAAAACAGAGCATTTCGGTGAAACTAACCATTTTCTATTGTTGATTAGTGAAGAACGGAATAAGGTAGAAACAAAATTTTTTTTCTGATGAAAGATGAGAGTTCAATCTTTCATTGGTAGTATGTGTGTTTCCATAGTCCAATCACAACATTTTCTGTGGACCTTGAAAGATCAGTCAAAATGCTTAAATCGGCTGGCACTGGCGACAACCCGTTTCTGAAAACGTCTGGCAGTGAAAGAGTTAATTGCCCTGTTCATTTAGGCTTTGTTGTGGTTATCTCTGCAGCTCACCTGGTTAAAGCGACTCTATAGCGATTTCAACATTGCCAATGCAGCATTTTTAATTGCTAAAAAAAATGTAAAAAAATTAATAAAAATGTAAAAAAATAAACATTGCCAATGCAGCATTTTTAATTGCAAAAAAAAAAAAAAACGAAAAAAAAAATCTGTAATGTGAATTCTCTGGCCGTTCACAAGGGATTAGGAGATTTGACATATTTGCGCAATCTAGAGGGGGGGAGCACAAAACAATCTAAAAGCATTTCCCGGAAGCACCCAGTAGCACAGTTGATGCTGCTGTTCTCAATTTGTCCAAATAACGGCAAACACAAAGGCATCCGGTTCATAAAAGACGGTGGTTTCCCTCTCTGATGTATTTTCTGCAGCCTTAGCATTAAAATCTGATTCAAACTCTCAGTGAACACTCGCACCGCTTGCCAACACAAATGACAGCAGGAGTGGGCCCGGTGCCAAAGTCCTCCTCTGACTATCAAGAGAGAAACCTAAAAAAAAACAAAAAAAAAAAAACAATCGATACAAGCCTAAGTATTAAACTACTATTGATTATTTTATGCTTGCTGGTGGTAGTTAGGTGCCTGCATTGATTCACTCTCCTCACATTCCCAAACAAAACATTCACCAGCCTAATTAAAAACTCAAGTTTGACTGATATGGATTTTTTTTTAGGCTGATGCTGATTCCTTTTTTTCTTCTTCTTTTTTTCGGGGGCCGCCTTTCCGAGTAAATGGTTCGTCATCACCACTCAAACCTTGCCGATTTTTGCCGATTTTCACAGAGCTAATATTAGCCGATTAATCCGTTATTATTACTATTAGGGCTGGGTGATATGGACAAAATATAAAATCAAGGTTTTTTTTTAGTCATTCAGGACAATTACGATTTTAATCTAAAAAACCCAACACTATTTATTTAAAGGGATACTTGATTTATTGAGACCTTTTCAGCAGTAAAAAGATAATATTTTGCCCAGAATGAATGTGATAACTTCATTATTTTTCATGAACAATTTATACCTTGCAAAACTAATGTTTCCACTCGTTGTCTGAAGATGACATCCCCTGTGCTGAGGAAATAGGTAACGACCAATCATGGCTCACTTTGCTGACCGAACCCAGAAAACAGGTGAGCCATGATTGGTCGTTACCTATTTCCTCAGCACAGGTGATGTCATCTTCAATCAAGAGCAAGTGGGGAAAAAAATCTTTAAAAGTTTTAATTGTACAAGAAAAATAATGAAGTTATCAAATTCATTCTGGACAAAAAAATAATAATGATTGAGCTGAAAATGGCTCAATGAGTCAAGTATCCCTTTAAAGGTTTAATTTCTTCAAAAATAATTCCTTTGCAAAATGTTCAGACAACAATAATGTATAGGCTACTGTTTCTAAACAAATGGGATTTTGATTTATGTTGGTTCAATTTGCTGTCTATATTCTAAATTGTGGGCCGGTCTCTTGGGGTAAAATGGAGGAAAATAATAACTAAAAAGCACTGCATCGGCCCACCGGGCATCTGCCCTGTATGCCAGATGGCCAGTCCAGCCCTTGTTTGTGCTTAAATGCCACAATTAAGTAGTTGGTAGCTAAAATTACAATTAACAATAACATTTGGATGTAAGAGAAACAACAGCTTTTAATAATCCAGAAGACAAAACTCGATTGCGCCATTTAGCACATTTTCAACGATTCGATTTTTTAAATGACGATTAATCGAATTAATTCGATTTATTGCCCAGCCCTAGGCCCTATTAAAACACTCCGACGGGACATCCACTGGCTCGGCTTCAGGTCCGCATGTGTTGTGACAGGAAGCAATGAAGACTGCTCGTCAAGCTCAGCATCCTGCAGTCTCATCACTCACTCTGAGGCCGAGCGCTCCTTCCATCAGCTGCATTTGAGTCCGGGTACGTCAGCAACTTTTCCACTAGAGCGCACGTACGCACACGCACACGGACTGCACTGAGAAATATACCGAGGAAAAAAACGCCCTGAGATGAATCCTCGGTCTCGGGTGAGATTGTGGCCTCTTGAAGAGTTCTGCGAGTGGCAGGATGTAAAGACAAACGGCTACAATGTGGTGTGTCTCCTCCTCAGAATACAGTCTACTCAAAACACTGATTATTATTAACTCATTCACTGCCATTGACGGCTATAGAAGTCAAAAATTAATTTGAACTATTTCAATTAGTTTAACATTTTTTTCCCACTTTTGCTAGCAAGAGTATGAAAACCTTGATTTTTTTATTGTACATTCAGAACAGATATAAAATTTGTGATTAATCGTTAGTTAAGTAGTGAAGTCATGTGATTAATTACAATTTAAAAAAAATTGTAATTGCCCCTAAAAAAAAATCCTTAAAAATAAGGGCCGTGAGACGATTAAAATTTGTATTCGTAACTAATCTCATGACTTCAATAGTTGACTCACAATTAATCACAAATTTTATATCTGTTATAAATGTACAACAATTGTTTTTTCTAGGTTTTCATAAAAATTTTAATGAAATGAAAAAAAAAAGTTCAACTAAGAGAAATAGTTCCCATGAATTTTTGACGTCTATAGTCGTCAATGGCAGTGAATGAGTTAAGCATTAAAATACAGTGGTGCCTTGAAGTACACGCTGATGAAAAACACTTAGGATTTTTTGTAGACATTGCACGTGCGCTTGGCTTAAAAATGGCCATATCTTCGTTTTCGCGCCTCGGCGTGTCTATTTTACCGTGTTTACATATTTTGCACCATGCTAAGCGTTCTTTTCCACGCCCCTGCCGGCACGCCTAACGATAGACTTGACTTTAGACCAGGTGACACTAGATCTAAGTTGTGGCTCAGGTAAGTGTTCATAAATATGACAACAGCGTGCAGCGAAACCTCTGAATCATTACAAAAATCAATTCATTGATTATCAATATTACCTTCATCTTAAAACCATTTTTATTAACGTACCACACTGGGCTGTGGCACATAGGGGTGGGAATCTTTGAATGCCTCACGAACGATTTTTGCTTCAATCTATAGATGTGCAAGGAATTGTAATGATCTACTCCAGTCTGACTCGCTAATGCTAATTAGCGCGCTACTCGCGGCACTTTTATCACTCAAAAGAACACTGCAAAAAAAATACTTTTATTGGAATAACTTGATTGCGACTTTTTCCTTCTACTCTCTAATGTGGCTACAACTTAACAGTGTATCAGACCGCGTGGAACCACACTGCCCCTAAGTGGCCAAATCGGGTACAACATGAACAGCGCTCCAAATAAAGACACACACAGACAAAGGCAAGACAGCATAAAATAATTTAAATAAAATAGATTTTGGGACATTTAAAATAAATTCTGAATCGTACTAAATGAGAATCGGGATTGTTATGCGAATCGATTTTTGGGCACACCCCCTAGTGGCACAGCTATGCAAAAGAGTGGGGGCGTGTCCACACACAGACATGAACAATCAGGGTGGAAGGCGGGAACTAAATACAAGCAAGCTGACAAGACAAAGAGTGTTTCTGCACTGTATGAGAATAACAGTCACACTTTTCACCTTTCGCATTCAGATAAGGGCTTATGTTCGCTAAGTACACATGAAATCAAGGCTAAAAGCATCCACCTCCGTTATATCACCGCAATGCTTATAATAACATTTGAAATGTAGGTCTTTTTTGCTCAATAGTTCGGAGTTCACTTTGTTTTGTTTTTTTACATAGATAATGTGCGCTGTCAGATTTTCACTGCTATAATACTTCTACCGTTTTTAATAAATCAACATGTCAGAGAGCAGATTTAAGCTCTGGGCCTGTTACACACACATCACACCACCACTAAGCTTTACAGGGAGGGACGATAAACACTCAAAGTGGTATTACAAATACTGAAACGTTTTTTTTTCCCCCAAAGCGCAATCTCTCCAAACACAGTTTTAAGCAGTTTTTTGCTGACTACTGGTTTTTAATCTTTTATCTTACAGTCATTCAAATCCCCAAAGGCCTCAACACTACTGCTGACCAATGCTGGTATCAATAATTCAAGCAGCTCAGTTTTTTTTCCCCCCCTTCCTTTTTTTTTATGTACTTTAATGAGGTGGAGCATTGAGCTGAATTCACAGTTAGCTTAGTTGTCAACCCCAAATTACTCCCATGAGGCTTACACCGTCTGCACTCTATGCTTCCATCTGGCAACAAGGAAGTACATTGATCTGCATTAAGACTCATTTTATTTATTTTTTATTTATATTTAAAACAATGTCTGTTGACACAAAGCAAAATCCCCCCCCCCCCCCAAAAAAAAAGAAGTAATTGTTTGGACAAAATAAGTTTTTTTTAAAGTAGACAACACTTTAATCATGGAAGACCAAAACTGCCAAAATTCAAAATAAATAAATGACTAAATAAGTGAAAATAAAAAAACGTATCTAAAAAAATACAATTCGTAAATTAAATAAAAAACTATATATATATTGAAAAAAAAACTATATATATATATATATATATATATATATATATATATATATATATATACATAAATAAATATATTTGTATTACATTTTTTGAATTATATTTTTTATATCCATTTTTATTTTCACTTTTATGTATTTATTTTATTATTTATTTATTTTTAATTTTGGCAATTTTGGTCCTCCATATTTAATAGCTTTTATGCAATTATTTGTTCGTTATAGTTGTGTAGGTCTATTCAGGTGCACTGTTTAATGGTAAACTATCATTTTTGATGTCACATGAATGATCAGCTTTCTGCTCTGTGGGTGCAAAGACTTGGCCTTTTTTAGTGTGTTAAAATAATGATAGAAGTAAAAGATACGGGACATTTGTCATATGTGCGCTATCATGCTGACTTTCAATATTCCATCTTAGTAGACTTACATTGGAGTCCAGGAGGTCGATGCTGTCCAGACTTTTGCTCCTGTGGATTCGGCCCTTGATGCGGCGGAGTGACGGCTTGCCCTGAACGGTGCTCGCAGAGGAGGCGGCTGTGACGGAGCCAGCGGTCGGGCTGGGGTGTATCCTGAGGCCAGTGGGACAAATAAAAACAACAGCCCTCCATCAGAGCACAACAAAAGCGACCCAATACATTTGTGTCACAGCAGGACGACCGGCCTGAGGCTACCGAAAGGGAAGAACAACACAATGGGGACGTTCTTGCTCGTCCAAAGGCCACGGTACTCCCGCCCGCCCTGCTGGTTAAACTGACATTTAAAATAAATCTATAGTAGGGATTTAATGTCACAAAGACCCTGCAGGTGGACTGGTTTATGCTCAGGAAGCACTGCAGCTTCACACACCTGGTAGCTCTTTTAGACTAAACTGAAGCTGGGCCACGGTCAGAAGATGGTAGTCGTACACTTTGGAGACCTATCATCAATATTCTGAGGAAATGTTTTATCCTTCATAAAAGGCTTTCTCCTCAAATTTAGTGTTCCTTTAGTTTTGCTAGATAGCTAGTAGTGCTGGACTAGAATTGCTCAACTTGGCATTGGCAAATCATGCAGTTAGGACCCTGACTCCCATCCCTCAATTTAACTCTATATTTATGGAGCACTTTAAAACAAGATGGAACCCAAGGGCAGAAGATGCAATGAAAACAGCAGAGGCCCCAGGGTTGAACCCTGTGGAACACCATACAGTCCAATATACATCCATCCATCCATTGTGAATGTGAATTCATATTGCACATATTCATCCGACCATTTTTTTTTCTGCTCGACATATTTAGAATGATGGGATTAAAATATGGAAAGAAAAAAAAATCACACCACATACCATCACAACAGTCACAAGTCGACTACTGAGCGCCTCAAATTCCCTGCAGCACAGATAGGCCAAGCAATGTAGCATGATGCACCTGCAGCCAATGAATGGACAAGCGGGTCGTATCATCACAAATCATTTAAGTCAGGTGTGCGTCTTGACCTCTGCAGAGCTCTTGAGAGTGACTCAACGAACCCTTGGGGTTCCATCGAACCCAGGATGATTAACCCCTTCGGATCCGCATTTTTTACTGGGCAAATTTGTCATTTATTTTTTTATTTTTTCCCACATAAGATCAACATTGATTTTTTTTTGGGGTGGGGGTGGGGGTGGGGGTGGGTTATCTCATGTTTTGTTTTAGACGCCAGGATAGTATGGCTGTAACGTGTTGTAAAAAATTGTTAACATGAACATCATGGAAATCAGATTGGGATTGGGATTAGCTAGAATCCAAACATGAACCAGATTATGCGTTTATATTGGTTTGAACACGCAAATATGTCATAGCAAGTTAACCACATTTTAGTCTGTACTTCTGTTAAATCTTTTTTTTCTTTCAAAGCACAATAATCTGTACTTCAACCTAAAGGGAGAGTATGCAATTTTCAAAAAATAAAATCACTTTTTGCCATATTTGTTAAAGCCGTCATCACAACCTGACTTAATTTGATATGAATGTGAAAATGCACAAATACCAAAGCATGATTACTTTTGCCTCAGTCGAGGCAATGATCTCAAATGAGGACAAAGACTATGGATGGATGAATGAATGAATATCGCAGGTTTTATGTGGCGGGAGGTAGTCGAAGACGTATAGCTCGATAAGGGCTTTGGTCCTTGGTGGAGAGATGCCAACGAGGTTCTGCCTCTTTACCATATTTTCCCATGTACATTTTGACAGGTCTGATGGATTAAAGTCTCAACTCAACATTCACAACAGCTGCAGCTGCAACAAAGCGCTGTACACAAAACATGAAATAACAACAATGAAATCAGAAATAACCAAACAAAATCTTCTCCAGCCAAAATACACTATAAATCCCTTCACGTTGACACTTTTCGTTGTTAGTAGATGAAAGAGCGGAGCCAGATTAAAGTCTCCTGACGGCCTCATGACTCTGGCTGGAAGTGTTCGGTTTAGGTGGGATGGGATTTTTTTAATAGGTTTTAGGTGAACTAATGAATACACACTCACACACGCACATACACATACTCACCCACATACAAAATATATATATATTTTTTTTTTAATTTTTAAATAAATTAAAAAAAACTAAAAAAAGAGAGAGCAATGATGATGACATGTCAAATAGGTAAAATTACTGAATGAACAATACTGAGCTCTCCAGGAAAAAAATAAAATAAATAAAAATAAAATAAAAATAAAGTCTCCATTGACCAGTATGAGGATGCCAGGATAATAGATGTCACAATGCAAACTACACTCCATGGCAATTTTATAGTGTTTATATTACACCGACAATGTTAGTAATGATATAGCATATTATCTTTTCTATAGTGTTGTGATGTCATGGATGTGTCATCCAGAAACACCAGATTTCCATTAGCACAAGACCTAGAGGAGCATCCAGGATTTGGAGAAAGGAATTAACAGAGATGGAGCAAAGACAACATCGCTTCCACTTTTCTCTCTGCATTCATTCAATATTGCCTGGAGGCAGATAAGGTGCTTACTGGATGGAAAAGCATTTGTGCAGTCAAATACAGTCGACCTCAGATTGTTCTGCTAAACAAGATTGCAAACATTAGCAATGAGAAAAAAAGCTGCTCGGACTCTGTCTCAGCCCCGGAGCTGTCCTGTGCATTCACAAACTCATTTTCTGGATGTTGATTCGGAAATGGATTTCAGCCAAAACACTTGAGGCCACAAAAGAGCAGAATGTTACACGGTTCAACAACTGGTCCACTCAGATATTATGTGCAAAGGAACAAATTTCCATTGTCATTTGATTAAATCTTCTTTATCAAAAATTCAGAGCTCATTATTTCCATTCCAGCTATGACAAAGTGCATAAAAATGTGACATTTATGCTCCATTTTAACAATATCTTATGAATGTCTAGCATAAGGGTAAAAAAATATGAAAAATAATATAAAATGTAAGGACCCTTTTCTTTTCCTTTACATTTATGCTTACACATAAAATATCATCTGAAAGCCAGTTAGATGAAATAAAATCCCCCCCCTCCCCCCCAAATCAATGGTTCCCAAAATACATAGGCAGTAGATCAATCAGTTTGCTTTATTAAGCAGATTTAATGAGTCATTTTGAGAGGGTCTCTTCACCTTGCCCCACTTTGTAATATCGTTTCATGCCTGCAAACGTTTCTGTCAACAAAATGTCTCGCAGTGCTAAAGATAATTCCTGGATCTGTGCTGCGATTTGGATCCGCTCAAAATGTGACGGCTTCCTCCATTACTCACGCTCTGCCCCGTCAGGTTTTATGAAAATCAAGCCGCCTGCTACTTTTGGTGTAATCCTACTGACAGTCAGACAAACAAGCGAGGGAGATGCTAACTATAATCTCTTTGGCGGAGGCAATTAATGACTTCAATTTATCTATCTTTGCCACTGTGATGTACTGCCATCTAAACTGCAAGTCTATTTAATGTTGGGAATTTTTTTGGGGAGAGGGAATGGCATGACACGATGATGTCTATCAAATAAGCAGGAAGTATAGGGGAAAAAAAACAACAAATAATATGGAACCTTGAGTTTTGACCTGGATGGGGTTTTTCCCCTTTCCGCATTACGGTCCTTCTTTGCAGCTCGCGTGAGAACAAAGAAGAATCAGCTTCAAAAGAAAACAGATCAATAAGGAGACCTCTCACGGCCTGCGCTGTCCATCTTGGAGTGTGATGATGTAGAGCGCTAATAAAGTTAAACATGCGCCTGATGCTGTTACAAAAAAAAAAAATGGAGCAGGGACACACATTAACTCATTAACTGCCAATGACGGCTATAGACGTCAAAAATTCATTTGAGCTCATTCTATTAGTTTAACATTTTTTTCCCCGCTTTTGTCAACTAGTGTATGAAAACCGCAGTATGTCCTGCAGCTGATTAGCTCATTCACTGCCATTGACGGCTATAGACGTCAAAAATTCATTTGAGCTCATTCTATTAGTTTAACATTTTTTCCCCCACTTTGGTCAACTAGTGTATGAAAACCGCGGTATATCCTGCAGCTGATTAACTCATTCAGTGCCATTGACGGCTATAAACGTCAAAAATTAATTTGAACTATTTCTATTAGTTTAACATTTTTTTTCCCCACTTTTGTTAACAAGAGTATGAAAACCTAGATTTTTTTATTGTACATTTAGAACAGATATAACATTTGTGATTAATCGTGAGTTAACTACTGAAGTCATGCGGCGATTACAAATTTTAATCACCCGATGCCCCTAATTTTTAATAATTTTTTCTTTCTTTTTTTTTTAAATCGCATCAGGCGATTAAAATTTTTAATGTTAATTAATCACTTGACTTCAATAGCTAACTCACGATTAATCACAAATGTTATATTTGTTCTAAATGTACAATAAAAAAAATCTAGGCTTTCATACTCTTGTTAACAAAAGTGGGAAAAAATGTTAAACGAATAGAAATAGTTCAAATGAATTTTTGACGTTTATAGCCGTCAATGGCAGTGAATGAGTTAATCAGCTGCAGGTCCACACCGCGGCCTCTCTGTTGCTCCTCTGTCAGTCGGCCCGCAGGCGCAATCGGGTGCGATTAGTTGGGGGGCAATAACGGCTACTGCTTAATCAGCAGGTCAATAGGCAATGTTACGCTTCACTCCTCCCATATTGGCCGCTGCTAATATAACAATTTGCTGAGCGTCTCTGACTCGTGAGAGCGGCGCGGACGCGAAGGCACACGCGATCATAACTAAAAGTTCACGCTTACCCTCTTCTCTGGTGAGGCAGATGTTAAAAATAAAGGCAAACGTTACATAAATGCATGCGACTTGTTGTATTATCCCTGCAGGCCTGCAACAGAGTGTAAAGTTCATTTAGTCAGGTTAATGCTAATCTTTGGCTGTGTGCAGGGGGAGGGAATCGGGTTTTAAGACTGCAGGCAAGAGGAACATCTGTTTGCAAAGACTAATCCTAATATAGCGAGCTGCAGCTATTCAGTCTTTATCAAAGGCGAGCAGAGTCGTGCCTCCGCTAATTTCGGGAGAGCACATGGCGCGCACACACATACGCACGGCATCGGGGCAGAGGGACGTGTAAATCTCGGCGCCACACGCTGAGAGATGAGCGGGACAGGAAGCGGCGGCGACCATTTGGCCGGGGAATAGGGAAGAATTACGTAAAGACATTAAAAATGGGATCTGTTAATATGAGGCTGCTGTGTCTTCGCCGAAAAGCTTGTGTGTCAGTTTGATGTCACATCCGGCTTTTATAATAAATTCATAATCATGAACGACATAATGACTCTCTCCGAATAGTTGCTCGGGAGTCTACATTTGAATGGAGGCTACTTTTTACATGTCAAATCAATACACATTTCCAGTTCTAAAAGCCCCACACAAAGCACTGCATTGATCTAAAAGGAGACATTAATCAATAATCAATATAACTTGTGGAAAAAGGTTAAACCAACAATGTGTCAAAAATTTAAACATTGGCTATAAATGTTAGAATACATTTATCACCCTGTCATGGCTGATATGGTATTATTTCAAGGTATCGGGTACTCATGAAGGCCATGGATACACCCACACACCCAATACTATAAGCATCAAAATCCACCATTTTTATTCGTCCCAGGGGACGGTAATTTTGCCACTCGCTGTCAACTGAAAACGCTGATCTGTATATAACTGGACAGCTGATAGGCCGAGACTTTTGAAGCCGCCAGGCAGCCATATTACCACTTCCAAGAAACGTTTCTCGGCATACGATCCTATACGTTTACAGTATCAAAATTGGAGAACATTTGAGACAGTACACTGTAAAAAAAAACAAGTAAGATTTACTTTAAAAAAACTCTCGCAAGTATTTGCACTCACTCCAATTAAGTAACATGTACATGATGCAACTAAAGATTACATGTAGGAAAATATTAAGTAACTCTGACTAAATGTAATTATAACGTTTCTTACGGTAATGTATTTAGTAAACATTAATAACATGAAATGATTGATTGGTAAAATGGCCGCTCTGTGGCTTCAGCGGCTTGTACGGGCATGTATGGGCATGCTATCAGCTATCCGGTAATATATACAGATCAGTGACATCTCAATCAGCCAATCGCGGCTCACCTGTTTTCTTAGTCTGGTCATGAGACGTTCACAAGCTGAGCCGTCAGGCACTGTGATGTCATTTTCAGTGGACAGCAAGTAGCAAAATGGCCACCCATTGAGATGGATGATTTTTCTGCTTAATTCATATTCCACAAATGCAATGTTAATCCGAATATTATTCCGAGGGCGCATAGAATATATTGTAGTAAATGAAAATTTTAAATAGTCTTCCCTTTTAAAGCAAAAATTAATAATACAGACGCTCCCCTACTTACGAACATTCGAGTTGCGAACAACGGTACATACGAACATTTCTGCGCGTACAGTATGTCGAAAAATGTTTGGAAAGAAATGCTGTAAGATAGATTTTGTATTGCGCGTAGTGCTTCTTTCCGCCGCTAATACCGACGATTGGCGCTGTGAGAGCTCATTGGAGGCTGAGCAACGTGGCGAGGAGGAGGAGGAAGAAAACGCCGGTCCCCATGAAGCAGGAAATAACTTTTGAAGCCGATTCCAGCGACGACGAAGAATCTCTCATGATATAAAATCCTCCTCTTCCTCCTCCTCCATCATCTCCTTAAGCATCGAGTACATCTTTAAGTTTTTTTCAGTACAAACCAATGCAGGTTACTTGTACAAGCCTTAAACATACTTATATAAACCTTCAATATACTTATATAGGCTTTAAACATAAATTATAATACAAAATATAGCACTGAAGCAACTTACGAACAAATTCACCTTACGAACGATCGTCCGGAACGTAACTCGTTCGTAAGGTGGGGAGCGTCTGTAATCTGAAATTGAATATGTCCTCCTTGCCAGTAGGTGACGCTACACTGGCGGTTTAACACATTGGTGAATAATCATATGCATCAGCAATAAAAAAAAAAAAAAACTCTTCACGATTATCTCTCAATGTGGTAATTAAATTTGTATGCATCAAAAGTACTAGTGGTATTGGTACTCGTTGTGAGTATCATACTAGTTTTAGTCTGAAAAATGGGTTATCAAACATCAGCAATATTTACTATGCCCTATTTTCATGTATAGTGGGTTCATTGTTTGAGACATGATGTCATCATGTGCTGCCTGATCTGGAATCACCACCCACCCATCTGTAAATCAGCAAGCTATTCAGAGTTCATTTCATATGAGAAAAAAAAAAAAAAAGTGGAACAGAACAACGGCGACTTGCAAATAATAGCTTTTGTATTGAACATCTCTTTCCCCAGCTGCCGAGCCGACACAAGCGCATGGCTGGGATTCCAGCAGCAAGTGCTTATGACCTTTTTTGTACAAAAATGTCAGAAACACAAAGTCGGACCCTGCTTACACTCACAAACTGACCAAAGTACTTACTAAATAAACAAACGGTGCTTCAGTGTGCTGTTGGAATGAGGCGTCTCATATGTGTAGGATGTAGTATTAACAGCGTTGATTTTTTTTTTTTTACAACAAATCAGTGCGCATTATTTGATGTATTTATTTTTGGCGAGACGAGCACGTTCCAAGTGATGGTATTAATGCACAGACCATGTCCAATCCATTTAGATAGCAGCCCGCTCTTGTCAACAAGATCAAGTGGAGAGACTTGACAAGATTGACTTTGCAGGAAGTGGAGACTTTGACTCGCGACTGACCCACGGGCATCGTTTCAACCAGATCTTACATAATGCTTTCATGGACATGAATACCTTTTCCACAAGTGTGTTTGATCACATGTTTAAGGTGGGGGTTGAGGCATTGATTATGGAATGTGGGTGCATTCTGACATCAGCTTGAGCCTCAAGAAACACATACAGTAAGAACATAATTTACTCTTTGACCGCCAAAAACGTTTAATGAGGTATGCGAAAATCCTAATGAATGCCGCCAAAAACGTCAATAGACGTCAACTGCGAGTTTTTTTTTTTCTCAATGAGCAGCGCAACGTCTTGTGCATCTCACTGCCTTGTTATTGGGGTTGTAAAATCCCAAAACAGCCTCTAACTATGGCCAGCAGATGGCAGCATTGTATTTCTTTTCAATGGGCTCCCGGTGTATGGAATTACAATGAAACAAGACAAATCTGATGAAATAGAACGTTTTCAGGGATGACGTGAATGATCAAAGCCTTTGTCACATTAAATCTAATTCACAGAGCGTCACTAAACAAAAATACTATTGTCAAAGTCACTGTTGTGCAGAAAATATATCTTTTCACAAAAAAGCTCGTTTTCTCCTTATCGTTTCAATTTTCGCTCAATGTCACTCAAATTACCTACCGGTATTTTCAAATGGTGATTACTAAAGAACGGAATAAGGTAGAAACAAACCTTTTTTTTCTAATGAAAGAATGGAACGCGATTTGGTACTCACCGTGTATATATAGTCAAAACACAATATTCTGTTTGCCTTGAAAGATGAGTTAAAATACTCAAAATCGGCTGGCATTGTCGGGGTTGTTGTTTTTTGGATAATGTTTGGCAGTCAAAGAGTTAAACACAAGCAGAAAATAACAGTTTTTGTCACGTTTTCCCCACTGACATTTCTGGTGTGAGCTCCTTGGCCACCTGGGGGCAGTATAACACGCACTTACGAATATAGAGTACTGGAGAAACTTAGCTCAGCTGTTTGTCATACTTATAAATAAATAAGTATAAAGAACACCACCAAATAGATGCTAATTATGACCCAGTGTCCATAAATGAAGTTTCCTATTGTATGTTATAGGCATGGGCCGATATTAGATTTTGACGGTATGATAAACGCAAAAATATTGCGGTGTCACGGAATTAAAATTACAGCTCTACAATGTCCTTTAAAAAATATATTTGAGTAAATAAAAACTGCTTTTTTTTCATTCAACACATTCTATTTCATTTTTAAACGATAGAATATTTGGTTCATTAAAAAACGTGTACCAGGCTATGTTTAAATAAATAAATTCTTCTTGTTTGGATTCTTCTTGGCAAGTCACAGTGTCCAACGCTTGCATCTACACATGTACACTTGTTTTGTATTTATTTATTTATGTATTTATTTTTTATTTTTTTTGTTGATAACAATAAGTGTCTCCCCTTAAAGCATCAAAGCCTTCTGTATGCTCTAGCATTAAAAAAACAAACAAACATAAAACGTATAAATACGTCTTTAGGACATTTAAAACATTTAAAATAGAACGGGTTCATAAGTTTTTGGGAGCAAATGAGATGAACATTAAATATAACATGTAATTTCGCAGAGCCAATCAATTACATATTTGATCGATAGGGCAAATGAAGAAATTACAGCTGATCATCAATTTAACATAAAATGCTAAATATCGTTCGATCCCGATCCAGCCGATCAAATCGGTGTAAGGTCTTATTATTAGTAGTAATTGGGATGGACGAGTACAGATCAAATCAGTATCGGGCTGATACCAGGCCTTATTTCAAGATATCGGAACTCGCGACTCGCGACTGTTGTAGCCGTTTAATGATCAGGAAGTAGAAATCGGAAATTGGAAGAATAGAAAATTCCCATTCATTTCATGCAATTTTAAGAAAACGCTCTGAAAATAAGTGGTCTCGAACATCTCTAATTATTAGTGTGATATGACTTCTTTTTTTTTTTTGCTCCTGTGATTGAGTTCTCTCACTAAATCTCTAAAACAATTAACAATTTGCACAGTTGCTGAAGCTTTCTAAGCTCTGAGCGGCGTCAGACTTGAGCGCGTTCTCAGAATAGAAAACAATTAGGGAAATTAACTGAAATCATTACAAATGCTAAGTAGAGATCTCTTGAAAGAGACAACATGGCCATCCAAAATCCATTCTTAGCAGTAGTTAAGTGCAAGGGAACCCGGCATGCCGATTGTTTCCAACGATGACGTAGTGTGACGCAAAACACAAATGTGGTTCAAACGGATGAAAAGCGCACGTCTTGCTCATGCAGGACGATGTCAAAAAGGATCAAGCAGATTTACCACAATTAGTTGCAATGAGGAGTCCCCGTTTGTCGACAATATCAGCATTGCGCTCAAATAGCTCATTATTCTCTGAACGCTACCAAACCGCCTTACTTTCATCACACCTGATCTCTCCTCTCTCCGTTACAAATCTTCAATCTAACGAGATCAGAGCGCGTCGTGGCGCTTGCATGAATAATTCAGCCTTTGTGCCCGGGTTCCCTAAAATAAAATCAGATGCTTGATAGGACGATGTGTGAGTCATCACAAACAATAGCAAGGGAGACATGAAAGGTCTCGGAGAAAACCCTCATCTTGTCCCCGGGCAGCAGTTGAGAAAAGACAATGAATATGATTAGGCAATAAGAAGAAAAGCTGCCAGTGATAGCACCCTTGACTCCTGCGATAGCAACTGTTCTTGTTTGTGGGAGACGTTTAGTACACAAATATATGCTACATTTAGCTTCTTTTTGGGGACGTGAAGCTGTTTAAGTGGGACTGTGAGAGGATTCTTACTGAATACGAGTTAAACATGATAAGGAAAGCATATTTAACTTTATGCTTAAAGGGGCAATGTGTATAATTTAGTGCCATCTAGTGGTGAACTAATGGAATGCAACCAACTCAGTTCGAAGCGTGTGCATTTTGACGCACGTGCACTACGATGCCTAGGAAAGAGCAAATTTCGCAAATTGCGAAGTTCTTCCCCTTCAGCTATGCCTAGCAGAAAGATGGCGGAGAAACATGTCAGCCTCCTGTAAGGCACGGCGGGACCTACAGTATTTAGTATAATTAGC
The DNA here is from genome assembly GCF_051991255.1 of Vanacampus margaritifer. NCBI lineage: Eukaryota > Metazoa > Chordata > Actinopteri > Syngnathiformes > Syngnathidae > Vanacampus > Vanacampus margaritifer. The sequence continues at coordinate 20,709,356 of NC_135437.1, read as the reverse complement.
AATTACTAGACCTGTGATTATTTATAAAAAATATATATATTGATGTGATAGAACATATTTTTTAAAAGAATGTATTATTAGTTCACCACTAGGTGGCACTTAATTCCACACACTGTCCCTTTAACTACCAAACTCTTATGGATCCATTTTTCTCCTCAAGATTATTATTGAGTCTCTTTTACTGCCCGACTGATTTAATCGACCAATATTAGCTCTTTTCAAATTGCGAATCGAGTCGTCAACAACGGCGCAAAAAAAGCAGGTTTAAACTGTCCAATGTCCATAGGAGTGTCATACCATCAATGAATGACTCAAACTTTATTTTACACAGCGCGTCCATACAAAAAACAACAATTGAATGTTTTTCCGTGGATTAATTTCAAGCCCTGAGCAACTGTGATGTCATTTTCAGTCGACAGCAAGTGGTAAAATGGCCGCCCCTTGAGATGGATAAAAATGGGTTAATTTTCTGCTCAACTCAAATTCCACAAACACAATACTAATCACAATATTGTGTTTAGACTAGTAAGGGCGCGTAGGACATATTACTGTAAAGAAAATGTTTGTTTGACCACTTTAAAGCTTTCTAACACACAGAGATTCTAACTGATTCCCATTAGGTGTTTGCATTAAGATAGCTGACTTTAAGCCAAAGTTACACTATGTGTTTGTTACGCAAATTGGAAATATCATAACAATAATAGACACATCGTTGGGAAACACTAGTTATGTTTTCAAGTTTGAAAGTACACGAAAGCACCTTTCCTTGAAACTGTGGCGGGTTGAGCCATGCGGCAAAAAATATGTCATCAAATTAAGGTGTGGATACAGGATTTCCTTCAACATTGCAGTGTAGGGCCTTTTTTTTTGACAGTGTCCTTAATTTCTTAGTGAATAATGCATGACTATTGATGTCAAAATGAGGCATATAGGGGGTGGACATCAAGGAAGGTGCGCAATTTGGTGCTTATCCAAATGAGAATGGCTATCGGCTATGGTGGAGGTGTGTGCTGGACTGAAGGATTTTGGTATACACTTTAATGCAATTTTTATCTGATTATCCGAATAACCGATGGAATAATCAATAAAATAATCAATAAAAAAAAATAATGGTGACAGTCGACACATAATGTACGTTTGAACCGTGAAAGTATATCGCATAAAGCCCTGGTGGCTGAAATAGATCCCACCGAATCCACACCGTGACAACGAGGCACTCTAAAGGGGCCACACCAGCACGAACCCTCTGCCCGCACCCTCACTGTCACATCAAACTTGTTTTTGTTCAAAGTTGAAGTTTTCAATTGCATCAGGAAATCGCAGATGTGAACAAAACTGCTCAAGTTTTTATATAGTGGGGGAGAGGAGCAACTCAAACTGGGGTCATAGGGCATCACTGGGCCCAATTTGAAGCAAAACCCAAAAAGTGAGGAAAAATGAAATGATCAAAAACAGTTGAATGGTAACCCTCCACCAATGAGGAATTATTTTCAAACTTATCATTAATATACTTAGAAACAAAAGCTTGAATATACAACAGCCTGTTGAAGAATGTAAGCATGAGCAGTTATGTTAGTAAGACGAGATCTCCACATTTGTAAGGAAACACTGATCTGAATATATTACTGGATAGCTGATAGGCCAAGGCTTTTGAAGCCGCGAGGCCGCCATATTACCACTCCCGAGAAACGTTTCTCGGCATACGATCCTATACATTTACAGTATTGAAATTGGGGAACATTTGCATATATTCATCTGACCACTTTCTTTTTTTTTTACTGATGTGAGGGGATAATAATAATAATAAGGAAATCACACGATAGAACCCAGGTTAAGAACCACTGATCTAGGCTGTCCAGGTGTACCTAATAAAGTGGCCTGTTTGTGTATACATTACAAACAAAAATCAAATGGAACAATCTGCCACTTTTACAATGGGAACATGACTTTGATGCTACAAAAAGAGATTCATTAGCGTGAGGTGCCAAATGAAATGTCCGATGAGTGGATTTGCGCTCTGTACAGCGAGCCCTCGTCATTTTTACTCTGCTTCCTGCATTGTGGTTCGATTTGCCTCTGACACCCGCTGTAGCCAAATATTTGCAAGCACCACCTGCTATTTCCCTTCCACGGAGCCAACTCCTAATTAAGCATCTTTGATTTTCGACTAGATGATGATCTGCTAGTAACGAAGCCTTGGTGCGCCTTCCCGTGAGGAGGAAATGTGTGTGTTCTTTTTAAGTAAACACAAGGCCGAAGCAGGAGGAGGGAGCGAGAGGAGGTGACCACTGCGGTTTGGAGTAATGAGGACACAAAGTGGTGGCAAGACAAGACACAAACATGCTGAGAGCACGGGGGACATGTTTAATGGAGGGTGTACATGTGGGAAGAAAAACAGCAGAGTGCCATGTTTCATGCTTTTATGTTCTTTTATTATAATGAGGAGAACATAAGCACAGGAAAGGAAAGGATGGATGAGATCTTCGCATTCATATTGACATACATGGAGCTTCGGAAGATGACATCACCCTAGCTTAGTGATTCCCAACCTTATACAATTTCATTCATTCTGGGATATCCAAACTTTTTTTCCACTAAAGCATACAAACACTTAATTTTGTGCTTATGGAACAAGGTCAAAACTGGTCGTGTTTGATACCACTTTTTGTTCAACCGGTACCTACTTAGTAATGGTACTAGCCCATCCCAGGTAAAAAAAAATAGCAGTTACAAATACTTAAATGCAAATAAATAGTCTAAATCTCACCTTGGTGGCATCAGTTACAACGCAATAAAAGATTTCTGTCTTATATTGTGAGACATTCACATGTATTTACAGTATTAAATAAAGAAAATCATGTAACAAATTTCCATTAAACTTTTTTATATTTTAAACAATATTTTTAATTTGGCTGCAAAAGTAATTTCTCAAATAAAACACTAGAAGGACTTAAAGTGGAAGTCAATATTTTTTGACAATAATTTGTAATATGTGACCTCACCGGTCTAAACAAAACGGTCTGAATCAAAATCCATCTTATGGGGCGGCCATTTTGCCAATTGCTATCGACTGAAGATGACATCACAGTTGCTCAGTTCTCAGGCAACGACCAATCACGGCTCACCTGTTTTCTGAAGTTGAGCTGTGATTGGTTGTTACCTGAGACCCTGAGCAACATTGCCGTCATCTTCAGTCGACAGCAAGTAGCAAAATGGCCGCCACCTGAGGGGTTGGCTTACCCTTAACTGAGGCTACACAAATTACTGACAGGGCTATAGCACCCCCTAGCTGAAGTGTAGTGCCATACCTATTCGCCAATGTTCATTAAAGCGCCAAGAAAAATGTGTGTAAACAAGAACTTTATTCATCATAGAAATTGTAGAATACACTAACATCGTAACACTTGTGTCGCTTTACGACACTAGAAATGTGGAAATATTTTACCAAAACTAAGACTAAGGTCTAACATCAAGTGAAATAGAAACTGTTTCTAATTTTTCAAAGAAATGAAAAAAAACAAATGTCCTGTCTGGAAACGTGCTATGCTACGACGGCCGAGTCCTCTTGTGACATTTTTACATACAGGAACTAGAAATTAGAAGAATACAAAAAAAATGCCATTAATTGCATGCAATTGTAAAGTTAAATGCTACATTTGGATGTAAGGGGCTTTCTTTAAAATTATGTCATTTTTAGGGGGGGGGGGGTCTTATGTATCAAAAGTAGTACTGGTATCGGCACTTGGTATCGGTTTCGTGACTAGTGTTAATTACTAGTACTGGTATCGGTCTGACAAAAGTGGTATCACTATCCCTAACTTTCATCATGTTATAGGCGACTATATAAAAAAAAGGTAAGTTATTTAACCCCTATTTACTACTATGTTCATCCATCTAAGCCAGTGATGTGTAGTGACAGGTAGAAGAATGAAATGCTCTTCCACTAGATGGCAGATGCAACATAATTCACCTGTGCATTCACTTTTTGTGACATTTTTCCATTTGCTTTGTCTCACTAAAGGTTGGACAACACTGCACTAGCCATTCAACTTTAAGAGGAAACACACACACATAGAAAAAAACTCCCAGCATGCATTGTAGTGAGATGATTGCAGATTGGCTGCAGTGACAAAAAATCACTATTGTGTCATTTAGGACTCCTTTTTTTTTTTTTCCTTTTCAAAACAGCTTTGATTTGTATCTCTCCCCTCCCCACACTTCATCCTCATCCTCCCTGATTTCCTACTCACCACATTCGCTTCCTGGGTGGAAGACAATGTTCTTTGTTGGAGGCGGTCACCCCCAGAGCCAGCTGCATCACAGTAATATATTTCTGGTAATTCACCATGGTACCGTCCACCGCTACGGAAAATCCCAGGCAAAGAAAAGCGCAGGTGATCATATATGAGTCTTCTGATTATTCCCTGGCATCCGCCGCCTCGGCTGCGTCTCCCGGGCTCGGCAGCGGTAGCATCAGCAGCACATCGCCATTTGCAGAGCCGAAGGACTGACGGCGAAAACACCCCCCAAGGAGCTCAAGGCAAGGTGTCGTGCCGCGGCGACCCATGTCTGCAATGACACTCGCACCGAAACGCACCGCCCTTCCATCCGATCGCTTCTTCTTTCCTCCTCGTTTTTTCGATTGTGTCAACGTGCGCGCGTCCTCTCTCTCCTCCTCCTAACACGCTCCGGACATGATCGGCTTCCTCCTGCCTCCCTCCTCCTCTGCTGGCTCGCCAGCACTCTCTTAAAAAACGCTGCAGCGTCCAAGCGTCCGTATGTATGTGCGCGCGTGTGAGGTAGGGAGGGGAGGGGGTGTTGGCGGGAGCGAGGGAGGGGGGGGGGTATTCATTTTGGAGATGCTCAGTAGTAGTAGTAGTCAGGGGCGTAGCCATCATTTCGGAAATGGGGTGGGGGGTGGGGGTGGAACTGTTGTTGAGGAGTAAGCTAACTTTTATGAGCCAATGATCATCCTGTCACATTCAACTACTCCTCTCCATCGTGGCCAAAAAACGAAATATGTATCACACTCTGCATTTTATTAAAAGCCAACTAGCATGCAAAGCACAGTGGATGCCTGAGGCATGATTGCCTCCACCCACCCCCATTTATTTGGGATTGTTTGGTGGGTGCAACATTTTGCCATGCAACGTCTATATACATCCGCCATCGGATGGGTTTTATGCCTTTCTGTCCGAGACAGATGCCCCTTGCGATGGTACGATACCCCTTCGTGAAGGATGATCCACCTGGGCTGAGTGCTACTTCTTGGGAAGTGGTTAATGCAAAGGGCTACCAGTTTGATACACACTTCTGGAATAAGGAATGTGTTTTTTTTTTTGTTTTTTTTAACTCTTTGACTGCCAAAAACGTTAAATAATGTTTAGTAAAATCCTATGGAGGAGTGCCAAAGACGTTAAAAGACGTTTGTTTCAAAACAGAGGTGAAACTAACCATTTTCTATTGTGGATTACTGAAAAACGGAATAAGGTAGAAACAAACTTTTTTTTTCTGATGAAAGATGAGAGTCCAATCTTTTTTTGGTAGTATGTGTGTTTCCATAGTCCAAACACATACTTTTCTATGGACCTTGAAAGATCAGTCAAAATGCTTAAAATCGGCTGGCACCCACGGCATCCCTTTTCTGAAAACGTCTGGCAGTCAAAGAGTTAAAGAATGGTATGATTAGGGTCAGGCCTATTGGATCAGCTAATGTTAGCTCTATCAAAATCTGCAACAACAAAAAAAAAGTATCACCAATTATTATTTTTTATTTACACATTAACACACTACAACATAAGACATAGATAATGACGTTCAAAGACAAACATTGCTATCTAAAATAGGCGGGAAATTGGCCAATTTTTTGCTGGTTTTCCTCTCTTTTGCAAGGTAAATACTAAAGGATAAATATTGTAAAACATTCAAATGCTGTAAGAAAACAAAAGATAGGTTTAAAAAAATTTATCATGTCAATTTTACTCAAATATCAGAATCAGCATCAAAATGTTTCTGTCGATATGGAGGTGGTGTTTTAAGTGCTTTGGATAGCTCCACCCCATCTATAGTGTGTAATAACAACAAGAAAAACAATAATAAAATAATAACAACATTTGTTATGCTGGATGTTAGAAATAATCGAGTATCTCCTTTTCTTTTTTTTTTTTTTACAATAATTGATTTTTAATTAATTATTTTTTTCCCAGTAAAGTGGCACAAGAATCACAACATTAAAATCGCAGTCTGTCCTGACATGTTAACTGTGTTAGTAATATTCACTTTCTGCCATATGACTAGTAGTTAGTTTAAAAAGTTCAAACTCTGAACCAACACTGAGTACTGCGTACACCTCAGAAGCGTTTCTGCGTCAGCAGGTGCACAACCTCCACAGCTCCTTTTCAAAGTCGTAATGTGTCTAAACGGACCACTGCCATGAAATCTTCCAGAGCATTCATCCACATCTGATGGCCTTCATTAGCAAATTCCCAGGTAATGGATTTTATGCCAACATAGTATGTTTTTTTTTCTTCATGGTTCAGTTTGCTTCACTTAAGGTCAACCACAAACACTGAACTACTTTAGATTGTTTTGTCTTCACATTTTTCTACTGGTTTCCACCATTGACGCATAATTCAGATTTGTCATCATTTATATTTCAAATCGTTGAGCACCTTATTTTCCACCTTTGAATCAAAGTGTCAGTTGAGATGAATATGGGCTGATAATAATTAGTAAACAATGTTGACTTGTATTAATGAAAACCACACAAACCATATTTCATCGCTCTGGATTAAACATGGCGACATTTAGCCGCAGACAGTAAAACATTTATTGATTTCTTTTTTTAAACCTCAAGTCTGAAGATGATGAATAATTTCAGTGTGATCATGTGCTATTCTTGCAAGTCTGACTGTGCGCAACAGTGCAATGTCTTCAATCATTCATCGTGCGCAGAACCTCAAATTACCTCTGTTGTACACGCGACCTTTTGCCAAACTCACTCGTCAATTGACCGCAATTGGGTTATTTTTCAATCAATAGCGTGATTCGCTGGTGCTGTTCTAGACATAAGAGTAAGTCGATCGGTCTAGACTTTGTTGTTGTGGAGGAGTGGGCCGCCTCCTCACCTGAGCGCAGAACATCTGACTCACAAAAAAAATACAGAGAAAACGTCTCTGGAGGTTGAAGCGAGGCCATTATATTTAGAGACAATGGCTTTTTTTTTACTAAGCAATAAGTGGTAATATACTCACGTTTGTTATACATACAGAAAAATAGCTAACGTGCAGACTTATGTTAAGGTTGAACAAACTAAAGCATACCCACGTTCCTAGTGAGGATATGCGGAAGACGGATAGATGGCCGGAAATAATTTAACAGCATTAACAAACAGTTCCCAGAAAATCAGAGCAATTACTAAATGTCCAGATAGAATGCGCTAATGTCATCCTCTATGCTACTCACTGGCCCGAGGGGCCATCTTCACTTGGTGTCTGATATTTTTAATCAGCCATCTCATGCTTAGTTGATTTATGTCTTTCTTTATGTCTCCAAATTGACATGCAATTTTCATTGCAATTTGGCTTGAATGAATAATCTCCACATATACTGTATACAGTATAGAATTCCTACAAAATTATAATGACCACGTAATATATAAAAAAAATGTTGGGTTGTTTTCCTAACTCACTGGCTGTGTAGTTGGGGATTTTGAGCAGATTGGGTTACTTTTACCCAAACTTGGGTTAACTATTTGGTTTGATTGGATTGAAGATTGGATTTGGAAGATGGGTGGATTGCGTCTAGAAAAGCATCCGGTGTACAAATTGTGTCAAACATATCATGCGAGTGACTTAAGTGAGTGACGACTGCAGGAAAAAGTAAATTCTTCTTAGGAAATGACCCAATGTGCCAATGACCCAATATGCTGGGTCAAATCCTCAACCCAATGCAGCATAGGCTTGGACCCTTTTGTACCCAGCACAAGGTTTGTTAATTCACCCAATTTGGGTTGCTTTGGAACCAACAATATTAACTAATTTGCACCCAAAAACTTATAAATACGTTCTATTTTAAATATGGCCATGGTCCCAAAAACGTATTTATACGTTAAAAAAAATTCAATAAATATTTGTTTAATGCTAGAGCATACAGAAGGCTTTGATGCAGGCTCTGACCTAAAGAGGTCACTTAAAGCAATGGTGGTTATTACAAAAAACGGCCAGCAGGTGGCAGTCGAGTATAAGAGATCAACCAGGGCCATGTTGCCAAAAAGCTCTTTCCTCCAGTGTTTTAAACAGATTTGTGAATAATGTTGAAACTTAGCTATACTCTAATGCTAGTAGCAATAGAACACAACGTTCTGTGGGCCTTGCAAAATCAGTCAAAATCCAGTCAAACAGCCGGGAGCGAAGAGGGTTGCTTCAGTGAAAATGGCTGAGAGTGAATGAGTTAAGAGTACATGGTTGCCCAAATTTTAATGAAAATTATTCATGTCAAATTGTAAAATAAGGCAGTTTCCATATGGTCTGTTTAATGTCGTCAGCTACCGCTAATAGAGTCATTCTCCAACCTCTGACAAACGTCCTTTCAACACTCCCTCACTTCCCACTGATGAGGATGCCATTCAGATGATTATCAAGAATAATGAGACACTACTCTCATTAGCAGACATGTGCGCTAATGAATCTAACAAAGATGGAAGGTTGGCGGCATTACTCACAAGTTTAGTTGTTTGGGGCCTTTAGATGAAATAACTACATGGCGGTTGTGGAAATGATGCACATTGAGAAATTACTATCGACATGCAAATATCAATGGAGGGGGAAATTACAATCAACACGACTCACTCAGGTCGGCGCACTCTAATGCGAGTCAATTAAAAGGGTTGTATAAAAAAATTCTGCCCCTATAAGATAATATTGCTCAGTTTTGGCATAAATGATGTATTACATAATTACATATCTATTGCTATTCAAACATGGAACCTACCAAAAGAAAGATTCAAGTCTCTTCTTTCATCAAAAAAAGTATATTTCTATTTGTTTCCGTTTTGCAGCAATTAGCATTAGAATATAGCGAGGTTTCATCATTATTCACAAATCTATGTGAGTTAATGAACTTTTTTTCAACATGGCCCTGATTGATCTCTGCTGATAGTTTTTGTAATAACTACCATTGCTTCAACCATTCTCTTCAGTTTAGAGGCTGAATCAAAGCCTTCTGTATTCTCTAGCATTAAAATACACACAACAACAACATATAAATACGTCTTTGGTTTCATGGTAATATTTAAATTAGAACGTATTTATACGTTTTTGAGAGCACATGAGTTCATCAGAATTTCATGTTTTGACTAGTGAGTTCACATTACATATTGTTGTTAATAATTTTTTTACGGTTGACTTCCACTTTAAATACACACTCCCTCAACTAATCAGGATGTAGCAGTGTAAATAAATGCACCTGGCCACTCTATAAGGAAACATGGCATGTGATTTAGTTCCATGGGAGAGGTACCATATCAGATACAATTCTTAAGGAGTGTGTGTTTGGGTGAGTCAATCACTCGGCAGCTGGGGGTCAGCGTTTGTGCTGCAGTCCGAAAGCCCACCGCATACCACTGCAGCAGCGGATTTCACACCGACATCCCCCCTTCTCTGCATCCATACAGTAATGACTCGGCCTGGCCAATCATTACCTTCCTCTTGTGTGAAACCACTGCTCGCATTTGACGCCGTTCCCCACAAGCCCGCGCTGCCACTCACAACACATTAAAGTGCTCTTTTTCCTCGGCCAGGAAATAGGCCAGCCGGGGCTGCCCTTCTTTCTCATGTCCTTCCACTGGCTCGTCCACTTTATTGCATGCAGCAATATCCGACGCCGGTTGTTTGTGAGACTCGCCGGCTGCTCCCAGTGGAGGCAAACCTGGCCCGGAGCCCTGAGAACCTCCACTGCTGTAACCCTGTGATTTATTAGTTTTCCAACAAACAAAAGAGGAAGTTCACAGACAAAGTCCTCTTCACATTAAAAGCACTGCACCAAGTGGATGGCAGCGAGCGGGATGACACACACACACACACACGCGTGCACACCGTCACACCTCGGTGCTGTCGCAGTGCTTTCTCTCTGTATGTGCTGCGAGGTGAGTCATCAACCTCACAGCTTCACTTCAACCCTCCTGGGCTCCGCCTCCCCAACCTGCCAGAGGCTCGTTTTGTCCACTTATGGATGAAGAAGTGACATCATCACCGCTGCCTCGCATATAAAGTACATATAAGGCCTCGGGTCTGATCTCACACACACACCAATGCACTGGAGGAGAAAAGTGATTCATCCTGTTGTCACTGGAGACTCTACATTAGGGGCAGTGAAAGGCGACGCGCCCAACAGATGGCGCTGTTTTTCGTTATTCCTCAGATGTACAATAAACCTCCCTTCATTGTGGGTTCCAGGTTCATGGTGCCGCTATTTCGCTCACTTATTTTGTACAATTAGTAACTCTATTTTGGTTTAAATCTCATTTATATTGGGTGAAATTCCACTGTTGAACACTAGATGGCGGCACATGTATGTAGTTTGTGTGTAAATGAGGGGTGTGCCAAAAAATCGATCTTTATAAGAATCGCAATTCTCATTTAGTACGATTCAGAATTTATTTTAAATGTCCCTAAATCGATTTTATTTAAAATATTTGATACTGTCTTGCTCTTGTTTGTGTCTGCCTTTATTGGGAGCGCTATTCATGTTGTACAAGCTTTGGCCACTTAGGGGCAGTGTGGTTCGGCGCGTTAAGACCACATTAGAGAGTAGAAGGAAAAAGTCACGCAGTAGTGGTCCACACTCTGTTTTTGTGGAAAAAGGCACTTTCCTTACAATTCAAAACGTATCAAATGTAAATAAATAAAATATAAATAAAAAATATTTTTTTCTGTATCTATTTGTCATTCATTCTGTCTTGCAAACCAGACTGGAGTAGGTCATGACGATTCTTTGTCAATCAATCATTTTGAATCGAAAATCAATTCTGAATCGAACATCGATTCTGAATTGAATCGCGCACCCAAAAATCGGAATCGAATCGTGAGACAGTCAAAGATTCCCAACCCTAGTGTAAATTTAAAAGAAGAACAACGAAACAGCAAGTATTTCAGCACTGCCTAGTATTTGTTGAAGATTATTGAATTTCATCCTCTGTAATCCTGCTTTTTACACCTACAGAAAGTGACTTCATTTAGAGTGTGCATTTTTTAGCATGATTAGTGATTTATATTGTGAGAAGATGTCACATCCATTTTATATTTCATTTTTCTATATTTGGCAGCATATCTGCTGTCTGCAGTCTGTATCAAGTTTGGCACATGTTTGGAGTTGTTTTACACTAAATGACCCATTTCTTGACTCAAAGTTGGGTCAAATAGACCTAAATAGGGGATCGGTCCATTTTGGACCTATAGTTGGGTTATTTTTCACCCAACTGTTTTTAGAGTGTTCAGTGAAGACTCTAAATCAGAGGTTCTTAGCCTTGTTGGAGGTACTGAACCCCACCAGTTTCTTATATGCATTCACCAAACCCTTATTGAAAAATAAAATAGTATATGCCGGATAATTTTAAAAAACTTATTTGTGTTATTAAGTTATGATAAAAAAAAACAAATGATTATGCATAATACAGAAACTGGATTTTAAAAAGGAAATTCAGCCAGTTAAGTATTCTTCATAAAAATAAAAAAAATCTGCCTGTGGTATTAAAAAGTCTCCCCTCCCATCTATTCTATTCTATTGTGTTTAATCATTCATCTGAAGTGCACTTAAATCAGCAGATTAAATGTTGTTCAGATGAGATGACTGTTCTCTACACCTCAGCGAATACAAAAAAGAAAGTTTACTAAAGCAATATTTCAGCTGACGGCACTTAACTGGATTCCGTCAATTTCACATCTGTTCCCGCGGTGCTCTTTTAAAGGGGAGGTAGCTCCTATCCAGGCACCTTTTTGTGCACTTTCAGCCCGGAGATGCGATCAGCTGCTCGCACGCTCACTCTGATTCAGCACCGCTCTCAAAACCAACTCAAGTCGCCTCGAACCTGACAATCTCATCTTTGGCTTATGCAAAGTGAGGTCATCGACAAAACAAACGACTCCGTGCAAAGGTGCAAGACACTGTTTCTTAACAAGCCTGGCCGCCGACGAGCCCGACTGCCACAGCGGGACACGCGCTGGCATCAAACCACCAAGCCTTGAGGTGCTTTGTGTCCTACTTCCTCTAAACAAACGATTATGCCATTTTTTATACGCCTACTCGACCTTGACTTGACTGCTGACTCTCTTGCGTTGACTCCACACAACACGTGCAAACTAAAAAAAAAAAAATCATGTGCAACCTTTTGAGGCGCTAACTCCAGCAGTTGGAACGTGTCCAAAGAAAATCATCATATGTAAGCTCGTAAATAATTTCAAGAGGACTTACATCGCCTTGCAAGTGGTCTGCGTGTTGTTGGGCGACTCTGTGGCCACTCTGTGCTGTGTGCGCTGCATTTTGTGTGTTGCTGTCATCTTGTCATGTGTGGGTGCATGCGTGTGTGTGTGCCCAGAGCCACACCACTGGGCTTGCAGTCTCAATGCTGACTTAGCTGTCACACATTAAAGAGGCCTCCTTAACGGTCTGGAGAGCATATCAGCTCGTCTGTCCCGTCACTTTAAGCTCATCGCCACCCGCCCGCCCCACCTCACCAACACATCGACACACACACACACACACATACACGCGGTATCAACGCGGCCTCACCCCTCCCCCTTCTGTGGCAGCTGGGCCAAGGGTACTCTCCGGGGGTCCGCGCTCACGCAGAACTACGCCATCGCTCAGCTGTGACGCACTCGCAAGGCTTCAGTGTGGATGCTCTGACTTCTCAAATTGACCCCATTCATTGTCATGCTCAGATATTTTTTCATATTCACATATCAAGATGAGCAAATTTAAATATTCACCCCGCCCAAAGTTATCTGTGACAGGCTGCACCTCAACTATGACCTTAATGAGCGCTATAGAAAGTATGTGCCAATATAATACGTACTAATTACTCGGAACATATACTGCAGACAACCAACTATAGACCATTTAGATACTGTAGCAATAAACCTAATACAGACGCTCCCCTACTTACGAACATTCGTGTTACGAACAACGGTACATACGAACATGTCTGCGCGCATGCGCGCATGTCAAAAAATGTTCGGAAAGAGATGCTGTAAGTTAGATTTTTTATTGCGCACCTTTTTCCGAGTACTGTAGTGCTTCTTTCCGCCGCTAATACCGACGCTTGGCGCTGTGAGAGCTCACCCAGCATTGGAGGCTCAGCAACGTGTCGAGGAGGAGGAAGAAGAAGAAACGCCTGTCGCTCATAGATAAAGCCATCGCACTCTTCGAGCAGCAAGACCCAAATATTGAACGTTGCACAAAGGTTGCAAATCAATTGAATGATGCCATACAGTGCGACCGCATCATTTATGATGAAAAAAGAAGAAAACTGTGCAATCGTAGTTAGATCGCTTCTTTCGGCCAGTTTCTAGTAAATCCTCCAAGGAAGATACTCATCAACCCTCATCTTCTTCTCCTCGACCCTCAACTTCTTCCTATATTGAAGTTACGGAGGAGGAAGTAACTTTTGAAGCCCATTCCAGCGACGACGAAGAACCTCTCATGATATAAAATCCTCCTCTTCCTCCTTCTCCTCCTCCATCAAATCCTTAAGCATCGAGTACATCTTCCAAAAGTAAGTTAAACTTCATTTTATTTATCTTATTACGTACATGTACATACTGTGTGTGTCTCTCGCTCTCTCTCTCTAACATACGTAGTACAGTACTGTACGTATTCTCTTTAAACATAAATTATAATACAAAATATAGCACTGAAGCAACTTACGAACAAATTCACCTTACGAACGATCGCTCGGAACGTAACTCGTTCGTAAGTTGGGGAGCGTCTGTATGCTGTTTTTTGTTTTAATGTGGAAGGCACTCTATATCTAGTGAAAGCTCACGCAAGCACAAAAGGCCGAGAGTGGAAACCGCAAACTTCAAAGAGACAGACAGGCTAGCCACTATTACACATTCTAAAAACAGTTGGGTCAAAAATAACCCAACTACGGGCAAAAATTGGACCGATCCTCTACTTGGGTCGATTTGACCCAACTTTGAGTCAAGAAATGGGTCTTTTAGTGTAAAACTCATAAATATTGGTCAGATCCTTTACTTGGGTCAAAAATTTGGGTCATTTTGTATAAAACAACCCAAAAAGTTGGGTCAAATTGACCCATAAAGTGTATTGGTCCGTTTTTGATCCATAATTGGGTTATTTTTGACCCAACTGTTTTTAACACTGTGCTACTGTAGTGACCTTGAACCTTATTTTGGTAAAAAAATAATCACATTCGGGGAACTCCACAAATCTGCTCAAAGTTCGTATGAAAAATGCATTTTCAGGTTAACGAAGCATCATGTGGTGCACTGACTCCATTTGCCCTTTGAGCTTATTATAAGTCATTTCCAGAAAATAAGGGGGGACAGATCAAGTGAGGTGATGAAGGTAAGTGCCAAATTGAGAGAATTATAGGAATGCATAATCTTACCTGGAGTCAAACACAGGGTCAACGTACATGGGAGGCGAGCACAGAGGTTCATCTCCAGAAGTGTTTGGCAGCATGGGGAGCCCCCCTTTCTTTCCTCCTCTTGGAGAGCCATCTGTTAGAGCAGATTGATCCATCAGCCAAGTTGTCTGAATTTACATGACTTCAATGCATTCAAGCTAGCTAAAGCTGCTGTATGTAACAATTTGCCCCAAAATATCTTTACATATGCCTTTTTGTTAGACCATTTATGACATCTTCAAACATCTTCTAATTAGTAGATTAACACCTTAGCTGTTCACAATGGGTACTCCTGCAAACGTCTGGCCAGTTGCATTCGGGTTCGAATTTCCCACCCTCTGCCTGTGGATGTGACGTCTTGTGTGCATTGTGTATGTGAAAAAGAGTTCATTTTTTTGTCAACAGGTGGCAACTCCAAGTTAGAGGACCACCTCAACCAACAATGCATTCACTCTTTTGGCATGCAAAATTAGTTTGGCATGAAATATTGAAACTGTCAAGCCACTATCTCCAGAACGCAAGTGGAGCGGGCCGGGAAGGCTCAGAAATTGAACATTTGCCGGCCTTCTATCTTGGCACCGACATGGTTGGAAAGCTCACATCGAGACGAGTCCGGTAATGTTTTTTATCTCCCCGGTAGGATCTAATGTTCCGGAGATACGGGGGGGCAGAAATCCGAAAAATCGTCCCCGCTTGCGATGGTTCCTATCACGGGTAAAAATCTTGGGTTTGTCGGGCCCTCTATCTCCGGAACGCAATATCGTGGAGCGCTGACACCGACGCCGTTTGAAAGCTCTCGCCAAGACGTGCCCGGGGATGCCCTTATGTCCCCGGTTGGACGGTCCGGGAGATATGCCCGCCCAAAGCCCACCAGGAGACCAAGGATTTCAAAAACGTACCAAGCCTGCGATGCTTCCTATCCCGGGTAAAGATCTTGGGTTTGTCGGCCCTCTATCTCCGGAACGCAATGTCGTGGAGTGACGGGGCAGACACCGTTGTAAAGCTCTCGGTCAGGGCGTTCGGGCTATCTGGGCCCCGAGTGGCTCCAAGGCCGGTATCGGACCCCGGGGTCCGCCTGAAGTTTCCTCCCGCCTGAACATAGGAGACTGTACAGCTACATTCTGAGACGAAACTGGATCGCTGGACCACTCTGGAGTTCCAGAAAAAAAGTCCGAACAAGCCCAGCCCACCCCGGCAGTCAAGGGGACAATCCAACCTTCCCAGACAACCACAATTGGAGTGACTTTTTTGAAGTGCACCACAATGTTACCTTGGCTCTCAGCTAGAGTTTCTCACATAGTTTCTCAGGTAGATTTTCACAGACCAGATATAGTTGTTGCGTCTACCAGAGTTCCAACACCGCTAACTATAGTTAGCATGGTTGCCTCATGGTTTGTACTTCTGTAGGGCATTGTATGCGTGAAATTGTAATTGAGGGCACTCAGGGGTATCAGATTGATGAGGACGTTTGTATGCCACAGACGGCGTGAGTCCTGCAGACTGCAGACACGTCGGCCATATGCTAGTTATAAAGGATGTCGGCTAAGTAATCCCCTCAGCCATCGCCGGTTTAAGAGGCTATTTTTTGCTGGCTCTTAGTCTGCAGTGCTGGTTCATTACAAAGTAGTTTCCCGCTCTAGATATGTAATTTATTTTTTGATTGATTGATTGGTTTCTCTTCTGTAAATGCAAGAGGAAAAAAAGGCACTGCCCTAAGTGTGATGTCAAGAACATACCTTCTCCATCCAAGAGAAAGCAGGTGAGCAGTTGGGGACACGTCTCCTCCAGGACCGAGCAGAAAGAGCAAAACGCAGCGGGTCCTTTGGAAGACAGACGGTCCAGGAAAACTTCAGTGCGCCTCTTGTTGGACTCCTGTCCCAGGATTTCCTTGTACTCCCCAAGCGAGAACACCTTATCGTAGACCAAGTAGGGTAGCACGGCGTTGACGTCCAGCTCGTTAAGGAGCTTCTGCCTGTGCTGCTTGAGGATCTTAGAGGCCCACCGCTTCTTCTGCTTGGTGCACGGCTTCCTGGCGGACCTCTGCTGCGTCTGATACTGTCTCTTGTGCTTCCTCACAAACCACTTCTTCTTCCCGCTGCCAAACATCTTCAGGTTGAGCAGGCCCTCCAACACTTCTTCCACAGCTCTGTCAGCACACTTGCCAAAGGAAGGCAGGTGCATATTTCATGCCGGAGAAGCCACCATGCCACCTCGTTTGCGCAAGCACACTTTGTTGTTGTTGTTGTCCGCGTGAGGATGAGACAATCTGGACAGTAGCTGACTTCTAGCTGGGTACTTACCAAGACTAAGAAGATTATCAGACTCTTAAATACACCGATGCAAATGGCTAACCCGGTGAGCAGACATACACAACGTAATTCACAAACCCAAGACCTGCATTTGTTATTGATGATAATGGAGCTCAAAAGGTTTTCTAACATCTAAACTGTCAGAAGACCAATTTTGCAATACAGCAGAAAGTATGGCATTATTATTATTTTTAATTTATTGCAGTGATAGAAAACTGAAAAAAATGACATCTCTGCTAAAATAATACAATCATAAATTTTACAATTTTTTTTATTATTATTTTTCGACTTTCACAATGTGCTTTGTTGAATTTAAATTAGCCATGTTTATGAAAACGGAGACTCCATTTACATTCAAAATTAATCCTTTAAATACTTATTAGAGGGCTAATGTTTTACAAAGAGAGAAACTATTAACAACAGTTTTTGTTTTGAATAGGGATAGACCGATTATCGGCCGGGCTGATTATCAGCGGATATCCGAATCCGCCTTTTCAAAAAAATCTAATCTGACGGTCAATAATAGTTCAATTTAAACTGTGTTAAATATTTATTTAAATTTTCAGTTAACGTTATAAAAGACACTGGAAAGTCTGCATACTCTGCGTTAGTTTGAAATTAAAACTAATAAAAGTGAAATTTCTGATATTTTGAAATTTTTTAAAACTACATTTCCTGTATAAAAAAAGGGCCATTTATTTGTTTCATTTTTCATTTAACCTTTTACAACATTCTGATTAGCCTGAAAGCCCCCTATACTTTTTTTGTCAATGATTTTAATACTATTTCTTGTGCAGTGTCAGAATAAAATGGAAAAAAAAGTTTTTATGGCCTAAAAGGCCCCCAACAGTTAACATTGTCAAATACAATTACCATATTTTTGCTCCTTTACCGCAGCATTATTTTTTAATTTGCATCAAACCTGGTTATGAAACTCAAAATTTCATTCAAATACAGAATTGTACCCTTTGAAATGTTTGCTAGATCTTAAAGCAAATAATATAAACTGAAAATTATATAGCACCTTGTTTTTTTTTTACATGATTTATTTTTTAACCATCACTGCAGCTAATGTCAGTCATGACCTGTTTTTGTTGACTTTGTTTTAGTTAGCGTTAGTTTTATTTCACCTTTTGTCATGTTTCCCAGTGTCTTGTCTTGCTTGTTCGGTTTTCATAAACTGCTACAAAAAATAAAAATCAAGGTCAACATAAATAGCCATCTTAGAGAATGTTAAAATGTGTAGTTGTATAAACCAATTTGATGTGTGTTTTCTTTAAGGGATAAGAATGCACCCTTGCCTCTGGCTCTAAATTATTGGTGTGTATGTAACCCCGGTTAAGATGTGATTACAATATTTTCTCTCCTTGACGCATCAGGCCTGAGACAGGAGCAATAAGTAGACTGAAGGAGGACACTTTAAGAACAGCTTAATGTGTTGTATTGAAAATCTATAGAAAAAAGGTAATGCAGCATAAAATAGGATGCCCTTGTGAAGCTCATTAGATGAAAGCAGCTCACTCTTACCAGGAGAGGGAGCCATTTGATCAGTGAGGATCAATAGAGTGGACCTTCAAAGTTCTGGGACAAAAAAAAGTCAAGCTTAATTTTTCCCCCAAAGGAAATAATGTAAATTGAAATAATCAGATTCAGCGTCAACCCAGGCCACGTATTTAGTAACGTTTGCACATTCTTTACTGAAATGCAAGTGTAAAGGACAAACAAATTATAAAGTCATCAGCAACTTGGATAATTGTGTGTCGCTGGGAGAATGTAAAGAACGTAAACAGCTTTTGACACATTTTTGCTTCAATTCAACGGCGATAGTGCTGCTCCTTGGCGTGCTTGGCCACCTGAGGCCAGTATAATACAGTATAGACATACAGTTAAACACCGAGACCACTGATATTTGTCATGTTTTGCAGAGGATCACAAAAATATGTAGCTTGAACAGTTATAACAACCGTTTCTCATTACGTTAGCATTAAGCTAATCAGACTAATCTGAGTACACTAAAATGACTGCAACGTTTCTGACTTGAGTCACATTTATATTTGACTGTGAGTGTGAATTATTTCTAGTATTCTGTTTATTTTAATTTGAACATTTCTAATGTGCACACTGGCGGTCTTGAATAACGGTGAAAGGAGCAATTTAACTTCAGTTCCAGTCTTATGTTTTCATGTATAGCAGCACAGTGTCTAAGTGGTTTGCACATCTGCCCCACAGTTCTGCGATTCAGGGTTTGAATATCCTGTGAGGAGTTTGTATGTTCTCTCCGAGCTTGTGTGACAACTCCCACATTCCAAAATCATGTGTGCTAGGTAGGGCTGGGCAATAAATCGGAATGTAATCGTTATTATTACACACATTGTACAATTAAATGCAAGAAAAAGATTTAAGTTACATTGCTAGCTTAATGCTAACACTAAGTGGAAGCTGGCATAAAGTAGCATTACATCACAGGAGGAATTTACCCTTCAAATAACGAATATTCACACACAAATACTGTAGTAACACATACAGATAAGTAATATAACAGTACTCACGGGCATTTATTCTTCCTAATCTGTGGAAAACGTGTTATATTAATAAAGTTTGCCTTGACTTTTAGGTCCATGTTCTCCATGAGGGCAAAACAGTGCCCCAAGAGGACATAGCACACACTGCAGAAATTTATTTTTATATCGTTTTTTATTGCAATTATTTTTCTAAAATATTATTTTACTTATTAATTTATTTTTTGGGTTGTTCTTTTAAGTTGCATTTAAAGTTTTGGTAGTTTAATACAAGCCCTAATGTTAGGCTGACTCTAAATTGTCCATATGTGTGAATGTACCTCAACCTTCAAGGCCCAAAATGTTACCTTGAAGTCAACTAATAGTCATATAGTGTAAATTGTAACAATTGAGCAATTGACTCCCCTACTGTAAGCTTCTGATAGCACAGGACCCAAACCGATGTAAACAAGCCCTGCAACGCTTCCAAACACTTCCCGTCTTTATGGTTGGTTTGACATCCAAGACAATAAAACCCAATCAGTCAGTCATGTTTTTACGAACATAGCTGCTCACCCTTCTGCATGATCTAATTATGAGTGAGGATTCAAGAAGTTTCTGGTAAAATGAACAGGCAACAACTTTGTGGCAGTTGGAACTTCAAAGTGCAATTTTTTTTTTAGTATGCATTAGGTGCATTATTGATTTTATGGAGAAGTGTGAGCAGATCTGCATATGGTTCATGGTTTCGATGCTTTCATGTCTGTCCTTGACAGAAATGTGTAAACAGATGGTGCAGGAAATAAAAAACTTTGATTGTGCAGGTGAGGAATTTTCCCTTCAAAGGGTTTGGCATCACAAGAATAATGTTAATGTTTAATATTGTTCATAGTGGCTGATAAGGCTCTTTTTCACAGAAAATAAAAAGATATTATCACTTCCTTGTATGACTTTCACACATACTTCAACACAGTAAATGCATCATAATCCATAAAGCAATATGGTGAGTAAGGCTTTTCAAAAGCTAGGTAAACTCATGCACTTGTTTCCTCGATGTCTTAACTGCAGCAATCTTACAGTCAAACTACGACTCCACCTTGCAACATAAACATAGAGGAAGTGACTGCATGGAAGATAAAAGGTTGGGTGTTTTTTGTTTTGTTTGCCATCGTTGTTATCTACGAGTGACGCCACAATCAGAATATTTGCAAAACCAGCTCATAATAGGAAGTAACACAGTAAAATCTTTAAACCTGCAGTCAAGTTTCCTTTTCTTGCACCACCAACTCAGATAAATCCCATTCGTGACAAATTCATTCCTCATCATTTGAACCATCATTATGCAAATCATTTTTAATCAGTTACAGTGACGGAGAAGCAATTTTGAAATTTAACATTGATCCATATGAAAGAATTCATGGGCAAGTCTAATGTGCTGCCACAATGAGGGTCATTGATTGTCAATGTGCGCACAAAAATGCACCTTTTTAGGGTGGCTCGAATCCATCAAAATTCTGTTACACCACCTGTGCCACAAACTTAGAACTGCTTTCAGCTGGTCTGAGATCTAGTCTACTTTCTGTCATCCAGAGGTGGAAAATCCAGGTCCAGAAAGTAAAAACGATGCCACAGTTTAGCCCGAGGTGCTAGCTAGCTAGCTAGCTCCTATTGTTTACCTTTTAGGGAGCTAGCTAGTTAGCTAGCATCTACGAAAATAGGGCCTGAGCTCTCCAAATACTTCTGGTCTTCTTTACACAAGCTAATATTCATTTATTAAGTTTAAAAAATAAAAAACTTTTTACCTTTTAGGGAGCTAGCTAGTTAGCTAGCATCTACAAAAATAGGGCTTACTTCTGGTCTGCTTTGCACAAGCTAATGTTCAATTATTAAATAAAAACAAAAAACAAAACATCAACACTTGTGTCAATAGATTAAAATTTATTCAAGAGCACACAATAAACTACATTTCAAGCATTCATTGAAACGCTGAAAATAAAATGAATTAAAATCTCGTTTTTTAGAGCTATGATTTGTTAAAGAAGAAAACGATTATTTAGATCTGATTTTCAGCTAATGATCCAAACTTACTAAATAAAGCACATTGCATGAATGCCTCATGTACAATCACACTTATTGCTATAAATGTTATGTTTATGCTATAATTTTACGTTTTATAGGACTTTTAATATCTTGAGTAGATATAGATTTTTTTTCTTTGCTTTTTTTTGTGTTTTTGAATGAATTCATTCATTCATAAATAAAGAGACATGAATTTATTACCAAAAACATTCGCCAACTTATTGGGAGCGTGCTTGATGATCAATAAAGTAGATTACAACATTTCATTCACAGAAATTGATATTAAAAGACCCTTTTCATCCATGCGGAACTTCATTTAAAAATTCTCATAGTGGTGCATGAACAATGCCTGGTCCCTCTTGTTCATGTGCTGACAGGCTTTCTCCACATTCTTGGTCAGTCCCGGCGGTCCACAGCTGAAAACGCCAATCTTCGACACCTGCAGGAAATAACACTTATTTACACGTATTCACTCCTGCACTCTATGCGGACGTTTGCGAGACCGTCTCAAAAGGGACTGACCTCTGGATGAACATCCTGCAGCGAGCTGAAAAAGGACACGAAGGGCGGCCGGCCAAAATGGGTGACAGACCTCAGACCGGTGAACAGGCTGCGGTTCCACACTTTCTGGAAGTGACGCTCGCACACGTACTGGTCACACATTAAAAACAAGAAATGTAGTACTATCGTCATATCGCACCCAGCGGCAAAAATGATCAACTCATTTGCATATTTGTAACAGAAGAGATTTGCTCTGAGGATTTACGATTGCGCTTGAAATGTTAAGAATTATGATGGACAATATGAATATAGAACTTAAAAAAATATAATACAATAATACATTGTATAATGTGAAATGAATTTCTACAGTATACCAGCATTATATATACAGCATATTTCCTGTTGGTTATCTCACCAGCATGGTGGTGCGCAGGTCAAACTTCTCGGCCACCTGCGTGATGTAAGTGTGAACTGACACTAGCTCCAGCGAGTCCATCTCCTCCACCTCCCTGATGATGTCTGACACCCACTCAAACTGACGCTGCGTCCGTGTCACCCAGATGAAGTACACCTGGAAAAACACGGAGCATACCGAGAAAAAGTACCGGGTGGGAGGAAAGCATACCGCATATGAGCGAGTGAAGCAAGTCTCAAGTCTTAACTTTCATATTGTGCTGCATAAAAATGTAAAGAATTCAAGTTTGTGCATCATCATTTATTGCAGACTTGGACTCGAGTCAAGTCACGTGACTCGACTCCCGCACCTCTTGTAAGCACGCCCACAAGGAAGTATTGATCCATATCATTAGAGAGAAGCACACCTTTTGACATTGAATCTTTGACTTGATGGAGGACTTGAACACCAGATCTTTGAGGATGGAGGCAAATGGCGTGACGCCGATGCCTCCTCCCACCAAAACAGAAACCTCAAAGTCAGTCCATTCTTGGTGTCCCTCTCCAAACGGGCCATCCAGATACAGCTGTGATGAAAAGAGTCGAACACAAGCTCACGGTCATATTTTGGTACGATGTTTAGTGCTATCACTATCGAATACATTGAGAATCGATTATTCATACGATTAATCGACTAATTCCTTGACGTGACCTGGTGCCCGTGGGCACAATGTTGGTGATCACGGCACTACAATGATGTCGTCTACGATTAATCATTAGTCCCCAAGATCATTCTTCTACCGTGCTAAGTTTCCTGCTTCACTTCACCCTTTAAAAGTGTAAAACCAATTGATAAATGATTAATCATGCTCTATGAAGAAAAGGGAAAATCGTTTAGTTAAATGATTAATAGTCTTTATTATCAAGAAAAATAGGTCAACAGCTTCCAACTTTATAGGAACAGTTTGCTGTTTTAAACTAAGTGCATGTGAGGGCACCATAATCATCACAAAAATTGGTATCTGCAGACTGTTTGCGATAAATGCAACTCATAAAAGGAAATCTGGCAAAGCTGAAGCTTGGTCATGGTCAAATTAATCATTAAGATTGAAGTGACCACATTATTTCAACCCAACCCATTCATTGATGAATTAATTGATTTTCAAGACATTTCCCACAGCACCTGTAAAAAAAAAAAAAAAAAAAACACAAAAAAAAAAAAACATGAATTCCAAAAGTAAGAAAGAAGTACTGATGTCCTACCTTTGGACAGGCTCCAAGCTCAATCAGACTTTCTTCGCTGTAGAGCTCTCTGAGCCGGCTGGTCCAGGGTCCCACAGCCCTGATGTGCAAGCTGAGGGTCTCCTCGTGAGGGGCCGATGTCAGCGTGAATGGGTGGTACTCATCTGTGCCCAACATCAGGCACGCAATGCGGACCCACTGGCCGGAACGATACACAAAGCCTTTTGGTCGCTTGATCTCCAGATGAGTTACGCCTGCAGGGAGTGAAATAAGTGACAACAATAATTATTAATGGTGCAGTTTATTTGGTACTACGAAGCACCTGCTTTGGGCCCTGTGACCACTAGGGCGCAAATAACAGTCAAGAGAGCCTGGAGTACTGCAGTAGTTCTTATTTTGGGGGGTTTGGGGATTAGTATTGAGTGTAACATAAAACAAAAACAAAACAAAAAAATCTGTTCTTATAATGTATTTGATATATATAAGGGGTGTCAAAATTAGCGCCTTAAATTTGAGTTCATTTAAAGTTCCTTTAACGCCACAATTTTTTTTAACGTGCGATTAATGACCGCCCCTTACTGTACTGGGGAATTCTGTCCACGTCAAAATTTAGCAGTAATAAATTGAATAATAATGCATATATTTGTAGAGACTGGGGTCACGTTATGTTTTACAATTTTAAAAATGTGCAGAATTTCACAAGTAACCTCATGTTAAAGATTAGATCATTATTAATATGAAAAAAAAAGCACTGAGGTGTCACCAACGTCTTACAAATGCAATTATGCCATCTAGTGGCAGAAAAATGACCTAAACACAAATATATCTCACACTCATCATCATACATCTTTTTTTAATCTTAACTCAATTTTATGAATGATTATGAAATTACTGTAGCAATGACTAAATGATGGATCCATAATTCTATTAATAAAATTTTTGCTCCCTTATGTTAACAAGAGTATGAAAATTTTGAAAAAAATATTTTATTGTACATTTAAAACAATATAAAATTTGCGATTAATCGTGAGTTAACTATTGAAGTAATGCGATTAATTACGATTTTAATAGCCTGACACCCCTAATATATATATATATATATATATATATATTATCAGTTGCCGAAATAGAGGGCCTGAGTTCAGTTTGGACTATTTGCTAACCAAGAAAGGATGGGCGTTACGTAACAAACAGACTGAAGGTCACCTGAAGGCAGCAACTCTGCTCTGATTACAGGAATCTCCACCTTCTTCCTGCTCAGACTAATTAGTTTGTCCAGCAGGAAGAACAGTGCAGGTGGAATGAGGAAGATGTAGAAACGTGGCTCTTGAAGTAGACCAAAACTGCCATGAATGATTGTCTGTTGGATGTAAACATGCCAGCATCACAACAACGCAAACTAAAATATGTTTAAAATAAAAAACTACGGACATTTTGTTAATTCAATAAATAGGGAAAAACACTTACCAAAATATATACAACAACGTAAAGGGAATGAGTGATCCAGAACCCTCGGAAACTGATGCGGCGAAAATAGCGAGAGGCGAAAACGTAAACGAATGACAAAGTGAAAAGAAGCAGCACGCCGGTGAGCCCTGACAACAACACAAATAAAGTACGGTGTGACGAGAAACACTCGCTTTGTGACATTCTGGATCTACCACAATACAGTACCTGGAACCGTTTGAAAGAACCACCAAGACCACTTGAGAGGAAGTTCGGACCTATATTGAGAAATTGAGAATTGTGTTTGAATGCTTTGGGATCCTGTCACCAACCCAAAGTGGAAAATAATTTAGTATCACTATTTATACAAATCTAGATAGTCTAGTAGTGGCTAGAGCCATGTTGGAGAAAAAGATAATTTACTCACAATTCTAAATAGATTTGTGAATAATGGTGAAACTTAGCTATATTCTAATGCTAATTGATGCAAAACGGAAACAGATACAAATACCCTTTTTTTTCCTGATGAAAGAAGAGACTCTAATCTTTCTTTTGGCAAGTTGTTTTAAATGTCCCAAAGACGTATTTATACGTTTTAAATTTTTTTGTTTTTTGTTTTTTTTTAAATGCTAGAGCATACAGAAGGCTTTGATGCTGCCTCTCAACGGCAAAAAATGGTTAAAGAAATGGTAGTTATTACACAAACGGCCAGCGAGTGGCACCAGAGCAAAAAAGATCAACCAGAGCCATGTTGAAAAAAAGCTCATTCACTCACAATTCTAAATATACTTGTGAATAATGATTAAACTTCGCTATATTCTAATGCTAATTGCTGCAAAACGGAAACAGATACAAATACACTTTTTTTCCCCGCTAAAAGAAGAGACTCTAATCTTTCTTTTGGTAGGTTCAATGTTTTTATAGCAATAGAACACAATATTCTGTGGGTCTGGCAAAATCAGTCAAAATCTAGTGAAACAGCCGGGAATGAAGGGGATTGCTTCAGTGAAAATGGCTGGGAGTGAATGAGTTAATGTATTAATAAATTAAATATATTAGAATAACAGAAAAATGAGCAAGCATTACCGGTATTAGTTTATTAGAATAAACTATAAACAATATTTTACACACACACAACAGTTATTTTTTCCTTTTTTACCACCTTGTCCATAAATGTCAAGAATACAAATTAAAAGTGCTCCTTGTATAAAAACTATCATATAAAATGAATTAGTAAACATTGACACTATTAACTCAAACAAAACAAAAAAGTTAACATACCCATTGTTAGTCAAAACCTTCGGGAACAAACAGGCCAGGATGCTAAGGTTACTGATGGAGAAAATGTAGATGTTGACCACATGACCCAAGCTGTGAACCACTACAAAAAACAAAAACAAAACAAAAAACTTCATAATTAAGTGCATTTAACGTACAGGTCATTTTTATACCATTTTATCAATAATGGTAAAAACAAACGCCACCAAATTTCCTTTTGAAAATTAATTTGAGTGATATGAGTATTAGAATTATTGTCCATTTTTAATCATTTAAAAAAATCTCAAAACTTTTAATACAAACTGTTTGTTATGTGTCCCAAATAAAGTTTTATGATTTTCACCATGTTTTTCAGATGCTAATTCTATTTTTGGAAATAGAGGAGGTTTCTCCTATTGCTTAATATGCATTTTTTATGAAAACTAACACAAATGCATCTTAGGGTCTTAAGTGCTCCTTTTTTGGGTTGGTGGTGTGTTTTTGTCACTCAATATTCCGTTACCGTTAATGTCAGAGAGCCTCATTATGTTGTTGCAATACACCAGAGGGATCTGTTAGCCTAAGTGCCAGGATGAGGCAGCTATTTTGAATTCACACGATAGAAAACAGCAAAATAAATGGGGAACTTTTTGAATGAAACTAAAAGGTGAGACTCAACTTGACCTAATTTGAACCTTTGTATGGACATGTCCAACTTACCAAATACTTTTTGCACAACATGCCGTTGCCTGACAAGGTCACGCAAAAGCCCAATATCCCAAATTTTTTGTCAGTAATATTTATCATTACAGTATATTGCCTGGCAACCTGCGAGAACGACGGCAGTCACGGCCATATAGCGATGAAGGTCGATGGCGGCATCGAAGGGGACGTATCTGTTGAGGAAAGTCTCTCTGCACATTGTGATGAGGTTGCGACACACGGTGAGGAGCATGTAGGGGAAGAGAAAGGAAACGGCCGCCGCCGAGCCCCGGGACACCACCACGCCCACCACTGAAGTCTCTGGCATGCCTGTTGACGTCATCTGCAAACTGTAGTCTGAGGAGAACGTTTGAATTGAATTAGACCTCACGATGCAACAGCAACACAGAATAACAGATTTATCCTTACAGTAACATCTCTCGAGCGCCACGCCGCCCGTTATGCCGTAAACCACGATGAAGCAGACGATATGCCGGCGGTAGTTCTCAATGAATCGTTTGAACTGCTGGATCTTCTGCCGGATGGGGTTTCTTATGTAGAAGTCACGCTTGGGTTTCACGTACACTTTGGGAGTATTTAGGTCAAACCTGTATTGAATTATATGTATTACTACCACCGCCAAAATTGTTTTCAAAAATTCACATTTCAGTGGTGTCTTGAGACATTGAAATGAATGGGAATGCCATTAATCCGTTCCAGCCACCCCAAAAAAAAGTTTAAATGTGTGTGTTAATAAGGGTAAAAATAACACTCAATAATTTTGCACTTAATAAAATTGGCTTGCGTTTATTTTGGGTGTAATTCCACTCTCGACCACTAGATGACGGCACACTATTTTGGTTGACCCTGTAAATTTGATTAAAGAGGAAGAATGAAAACAAGTATTCCAACCCACCTGACCTTAGTTTTTTCAATAGATTATTAAATGTCAATCCCTTTCAAGCTTTCTTTTTTATGCAAACGGTAAAAAAATTGCTGTTGGTACATTTTATATTGTGCATCTTTGGGCATGTTTAATAATGCATATTGTAAGATTTGTTGGAAGAAAAAAAACAGAGTGTTAATGTTATGTTGTATATATATATATATATAAATTATAATAACTAATTATAATATTTAATTATTATAATTATATTGTAATTATATCGTGAAAAAAAATCAGCTGAATGATGGCTCGTATGTCTAAAAAACTTCGAAGTCCAATCACTCATACCATAAGGCACCATTTTTTATTTCTAGATGTTTATCAATAAGAAATTGGGCACAAACTTTTTCCGTCTGCGGATATCCGGTCCATCTGTTTTCTCACTGCTGTAATCAACAACAACAAAATGATTTTAGGCATGGCATGCAATGTCTTGGCTGAGGGTTATGCACTATCGACAGTTCCCCTTGTTTTTTACCTTCTCACTGGGCAGATAAAAGAAACTCTCTGGTCTCGATTAAACAATTTATTTCCTCGATTCTGCACCCCTGCATTGGCAATACAGTGGATTAATCAATCGGTATGATGTTCAAGGAATGAGGAAAGACAAAGAAAACCTTCTTCAACCTTTAACATTAAGGTGGGCAAACTGCAGCTCCTTCTCGTGGTCCCGCAAGAGGAAATGAAAGTCTTCCCATGTGATGTTCTCTTTGTTATCAAACCCCGCTGCCTGCATCATGGCTGTGATGGCGTCGTCCGTCTGACACTTTGACAACGCGCCGTTGGAGATTTCAATCAACGACCTTTAAGTGGATAGAAAGGCCAACAGCAAATTATTGCATAAAGAGAACCACTTTTGAAAAATGTCATAAAATTGACCTGAGCATCCTGGCAAAGTCTTGTTTTGATAAAGAACCAGTTCCACTGATGTCATTCATGGAGAACATCAGCTTGGACTTGTCTTCAGGGCTTCCTGTGCAAACATATACTATAACTCACACTAGAAGCTTATTAATGACACCAAATCAACTGTTCAATTCTTTTTTCTTTCCCTTTTTTTTCCTTCCTTTTTTGGTCCTTCCTCGGGTCTCCTGACGGCCTCACGACTCTGTCTGGAAGTGTTCGGTTTAGGTGAACGGTATGGGATTTTTTAATAGGTTTTAGGTGAACTAATGAACACACGCACACACACACACGCACATACACATACTCACCCACATACAATTAAAAAAATAAAAAATAAAATAAAATAAAAATAAAAAAATAAAATAATAATAATAAATAATAAAATAAAAAATAAATAAATATATATATATATATATATATATATATATATATATATATATATATATATATATATATATATATATATAAATAAAAAAAATAAAAAAAGAGAGAGCAATGATGATGACACATCAAATCGGTAAAATTACCGAATGAACAATACTGAGCTCTCCAGAACTGTTCAATTCTTAATGAGTGCATTCTAATGGAGTTTAAAGCATCACATGTTTTTTACCGTTCATAAAAATGACAATGACATCAAGAAACTCCTGGAAGGAGAGGTAGCCATTGCCGTCTTTATCAGCCAGTGTGAACATGGAGTTCACAAATAAAGAGTCAGGCTTGAGGCCCAGCGCATCGGCAAACTCTGCAGCTGTCAACTCGCACCGCAGAACCTCTTTGGCTTTCTTACATGAAACACTGCCCATGTCCCCAGCGTCACGTTTCTCGATATCCAAAACCTGAGGCAGACAAGGAGAGTGCATAATTAGGCCATATCTATCCGGCTGGCTTGCTGTTTAGCTAACCAGCTATTTAGCTTACCTTGGAGAAAGCGTGTCGGATGAAAGTTTCCACAATCTGCGCCCTTTGCTCTCCTGTTAACGCCTCCTTCAGAAGCTCCTTCTCGCTCAACTCCCTCAATCTAACTCGAAGCCTCTTGTCAGTCACTTCCGGCTGCAGACACTTGAGGAATGCAGCACGTTTGCTCTCATCGTCGAAAAACAGCACCTGGAATAGTTAACGATATTCGGCTGAGCCTGTTAGTGAAAACTTTGAAGAGTATTTTCCGATCCTTGCCGATTCTAGCAATAGCTACTAACCAGGTCGTATTCTTTTGGCACTTTGAGCAGGAGAGATTTCTGATGGCGATCGTTCGAGAGGAGTACATCAAGGCAATGCTGTCTGGTCAGATTCAAGCAGCGGCGAGTGGCTCCAGATCTGTCCCATATCTGCAGCTTCCTTTCCTCTATGACCTCTACACTAACGGCATGCAGAGGCTTTTTATGGTTCTGCCACTCATAGGCTGAGAAAGGAAAAAATGGCTGAGACAATTTCTCCCACTAGTACCACAAGAAATTCTCCTGGAGACTACCCGAGTCACCAGGGAGTCACAGTAAATTCAAACATGTTCAACCTTTTGGAGATGTTTTTTTCTAGAGGTGGGGTATTCCGAGAGAAAAAACTCACAAATTTGCGAGTTTATAAAGTGGCAAAATTTTTTGTTAAATACACGTAGTGTAGCAATAGTCTAATGTGAGGATTGGTTAGTGGTTAATTGGACACTGTTTATAAAATGAAAAGGCAGGATGGAGACGGATTCATTCTTAATTTAAACTTTTCTCGTCATACACGGCAGCTAGAGTGACAACACTTCCTGATCCCTTGTCAGCTGACTAACACTAACCAATCAGAAGCTAGAATACTTTAGGTAAATGCAAGTGAATGACGGAGAGCAGCAGGTTCGACACATCAACTTAACTATACTTGTACAAAAAAAAAAAAAACACCAAAATGTATGAATGTGTAAATAATAATTCTGGAAACATAAATCCACAAGTAAATATACATTTTAACAAATTAACTTAAATGCTTTAAACATCATATGGTTAATCTCTGCTAAAGCAATTACTATCTCCTTATTTGAAAACCCGACCGAAAAGTATTGGCACAATCATCCGGGTAGTAGGCTATGTGTATTTCTCGTAAGTTTCGCAGTACTTTTTCTCCCCGCAAATTTGTCACTTTATAAAGTGGCAAATTTGCACGTTTTTTGTCATATCTTGGAGACACTGTGGCGGCTAACTAAAGTTTTTTTTGTCATCTAATCAGCTGCAGCCATGTCTCTGCTGCCAGTGAGATAGGCCCCTAAAATTCTTACCGGCAAATCCTGAAACAGTTGTCTCTGTTCTTCCGGTGGAATTCCCTCTTTTCTGGAACTTTCTGTAGCGGTACTTGCGGTGATGTGCAACCGTACACGCCACTAAGTAACTCACTGTGAGGGCATTTTGACGATCAATATCGATCCAGTGCAAAAAATAGACAGAGGTGAATGTATGATACTGACCAACAGGAAAGAGGAACAGAATGATGATACATATTCCAAAGCCAACTATGCTCCCATCAAAGTAATTGAGTTTGGTGGCATTAGTGCAGGGATGGAGCATTGATGCTTTTAGCTGAGTGGGTTGAGGACAAGGATCACCTAACAACAGTGAGATCATTCTCTTACTGTATATTCAGTCATTGACGATCATAATCACGTTGTAGTTTTGATTTGTGGTTTACCACTCTTCCAGAAGAATACATTCTTTTGCATGTCAGAATCCTCCGCACTGGTGACTGCAACAAGGACGTCGTGAAAAGTCACGCTGCGGATTCTTTGGATGTCGTCATCTGAAAACAAACTGAGATAACAAAACTTAGATCAATATTCATGATTGACACACAGCATGGGCGACATCTTAATAGGAGCAACTCACCCATTCTGTTTGTTTTCAAACCAGAAGCGGTCACCATTTCTTATGCGTTCAAATTGGTCCAAGATTATAGTAGAAAAAACTGGTCCTGGACCACCCATGGACTCTAGCAGACCTCCAGGGAAGAGCTCTAGTTTGGTTATGTCTCCATCATACATTTGTGCAACTTCTCTGAGCAACTGTTAAACAAGGCATCCTGTTATGCACAAGTTTGCTGCCTATATTGGATTGTTGTTTATAAAATGAAAATTCTGGATGTTACCTGTGGGTTGGTCCTGTTGATCTGAGGATTGACGTCTTGAAACGTCTTTACAGGTGGCAGATCCAGAGTTTGTCTGACTTCCGTGTAACTGCGAAGGCCGAAGTCTCGTCCTCTCTGAACAGTCAGCGCCACCAGATCAGTGCGTGTGAACTTAAGAGGTCCGTACATGAAGTCTGGGGGAGGGTTACATTAATACAATATACAGTACATACATAATATATATAATATTTTAACCCTGGAGAACCCAAGAACCAAGAACCTTCTTTGGAAAATTATGAATTATACATTAAATGACTGCTATAAGTTCACTGAACACCAAAATATATGTTTTTTTCAAATTTAACCCTTTTTTTTAACTAGCTCAGAGTTGCTAATTTATCCCAAAAAAAAAAAAAAATATATATATATATATATATATATATATATATATATATATATATATATATATATAAACATACTCCTAGGCATTCTGCAACATGATATAAAATAGATTAACAACAAAAAACACAATTTTACCATCTGATGGTTTACTGAGAAGATGGTTTTGTTTGGATTGATTTCCAGCTCAACAAAATTGGCATGTTGCCAGCCATCTTGTCACCACCACTCTGGCTCATATAAGTGCAGTATTCATCCACTAGATGGCCCCATGCAGGGGTCAGAAGTGGCACTCCGGACTTTTGAAGTTAAATTTGTAAAAAAAAAAGAAGGTCTTTGTTATTTGAGGAGCGGAATTTATAGGGGCCAAATTTGACCCCGTGGGTTCTCCAGGGTTAATATTGTTTAAAAATGTATTATTTCATTTGTGCTCATGATACATGGAGTTTGCAGGGTGCGTCACCTCTTAGGTCCTCCACAACAATATGGTCGACTTCCTCTGCAATCTGAGAGGCCATGCCCATGACGAGGTCATCCACATCCCGTCTTGTGTTCACATTAATCTCCTGTTGACAAAATGGCAACAGCATCAAAAAGAAGCTGACTCTCCTCAAACATTCTTCACAAAATAAAATAATAGGAGTTTCCTAAATAGTGGTGCCTTGAGATACAATTGGCCACACTCGTAACTCATGACTCCATATCTCAAATCAACTTTTCCCATTGTGAATATAAACGCCATTAATACGTTCTATTTGTTCACCATGAAATGAAATAAAAAGTCAGACCAAAACAATCATTTAACCAACGGCTTGTGTCTTAACTCATGCACTGCCATTGACGGCCATAGACATGAACTATTTCTATTAGTTTAACATTTTTTCCCCACTTTTGTTAACAGGAGTATGAAAACCTAGAAAAAAATTATTGTACATTTAGAACAGATATAAAGTTTGTGATTAATCGTGAGTTTACTATTGAAGTCATGCGATTAATTACAATCAAAAAATGTAATCGCCTGACGTCCCTAATTTTTAATAATCTTTTTTTTTCCTTTTACCAATTTTTTTTTTATGTCTAAATTTTCATACTCTTGTTAACAAAAGTGGAGAAAAAATGCTAAACTAATAGAAATTGTTCAAATGAATTTTTTACGTTTATAGGCGTCAATGGCAGTGAATGAGTTAAAAAAATAAAATTGCGATTTGGGCCACTTGTATGTCAACGCACCACTGTGTATTGAGGGTGAACTGAGCAGTGTGTCATACGCACATGACGTTTCCAAAAGCTGTTACAAAGTCGCAAGGCAGAAGATGAACTGCCATCAGTGTTGAGGATCTTTCGGAAATGGCAAGTTCTGTTTCTGTACAAAACAAAGCAGCCATTGAACATGTGACTTGTGACACTGGATGATTCCAGGAAGTGAAAAAAAAAATACCTCATATAAACACCGGGTGGAGCCATAGTGATATCTAATCTCATTGCAGCGGCTTGAAACTCAGGTGAGATAGCCGGATCAACAAACTTCTGATATCCTATAAAAAAAATCAAAATGTAACATTTCAACAAATTAGAAAATTAACATGAAAATTGGTAGTAATAAATGACGTTATGAGCACTGACTGTTTTAACTTCCTAAGGGTGGGCACGCAATCAAGAACGCATCTGTCGAGGAAGGACACTCCTGCACTCGCTCGTGATATTGGGATTTTTAACTCCATTGTTGCAATATGCATGGTTAATGGTCACCGAATTACTTGAAATGAAAAAGAGCATCAAGCCACTTCTGCAGGAAATTCAGCAGTTGAAGAAAGAGACACAAGAAAAAGATCGACGCATTGTCGCCTTGGAACAAAAAGTGGATGATTTGGAACTGAATCTTCGAATCAACGATGTGATAATTACAGGTATCCAGATTAAATCGTGTAACAAGTGCAGTTGATTCTGACCAAACTTCAAGCCAACGAGACTATCGAAAAGCAAGTGACAACTCAACTCAGAGATTTGGAATTAATTATGGATCCAGCGCACATTCAGATGTGCTTTTGGCTTCCAACTAGGGGGACACAACCATCGGCAGTTCTGATCAGGTTTGTTGGCAGGAAAAAAAGATTGCTCTTTTGAGAGATAGCTACAAGCTTAAAGGTAAACATGTCTACGTCGATGAAAATCTCACAAAACGAAATGCTGACATTGCCAGGAGGGCGCGACAATTGAGAAAGAATGGATCTATCGAGAAGACATGGACAAAAGACTGTCGGATCTTCCTCCAAACAAAAATACGGATTGTGAAAAGAGTGGAAGAATTGGCGGAGTTTGAGAGACAATAACTGCTATCAGTAACTCACATCATTAAATTATGGATTATGTTTTACCCAAATTAAATTATTGTAACATATTACTAATTAACCCAAAACTGGATCTGTCATGATTTGAATAATGTAAATATAGCATATGATTACTTGCTGACACTGCCAAGGTTAACTCTTGTATGTTCACCTGCATTGATAACATGTATTGCTGTTCCTGTAAGAATGTAAACATTGTCTGGCTCTATTTCTGTTTGGACATTTGTTGTAACATGCAAGGCTGTCGTGATAAGGTGGTATTGTGGCTGCAATGTATCTGCTGTAAATAGTTAAATTGGGGTTGTTGAACATGGTTCCGGGATGCGGCTAGCTACTACGCCGGGTGGGCTGGCCTTGGTGAGCGCTCAGGAGTATCAAGATCTAAGCATCATTTTTAATCAAATTCTTACCTGGGTAAGGCGGAAGAGTTCTGTCTCCCAGGTATGCTGGCAGCCATTCGTAAAGGGCGATATTCTGTTGTTGTTTTTTAATAGATAAAACATTATTGGATCTTAAAATATCATTGTAAATACTGTACACAACTGACAATGGTCTGTCTGGTGTACATCAAATAATAATACAAATACACAACAACCTAAAATTGGTGCAACCGTTTTAAAATCATCTCTTGCGTTGAAAAAGGATTACATTTTATTGAGACTTTCGCCTTTACCTGAAATGTGGCCACGACTTCCTTTCTAGCATTTTGAAACAACTCCTCGTCTGACCACTGCGGGTGTTCCTCACGCAGTTTAGAGGCTAAATAGTTATGGTAACGAAACCAGATGATCCCTTCTGCTGCTGTGAACACATTCTCGTTTCCCCAAGCATTTCCCAACTCTGGAAGCGGAAGATGGAAGATGGCCTTCTTTAGTTCATTCTGATACATTTACAAATCTACCAAAGAATATAGAACAGAAAATTGACCCCAATTTCACCTTGTACAATAATATAGGACAACTAAATGACAGAAAGTTCATTTTGATGTTTGTTTTAACTGTGTAGCAACAGAGTAGTGACAAATTAGATCCCTGCTTCCAACCCACTTGACAGATCCACAACTTTGAAAACATTTATGACGAACTACCATTTTGCTCCATTATTCAATAAAATACATCAGGCAGGGGCCTCAGGCTTACGACACTGATCTAAGCAAACTGGCATGAAATACTGTACATGGACAAAATAATTCTAATATTTTTGTATGAAGTGATGTTAATAGTAAAGGTCTACTTAGGTCACAGGTGTCAAACTCAAGGAACGGGGGCCAGATCCGGCCCATGACATAATTTTAGGTGGCCCATGAAGGCAAATCATGCACAAAAAAAATTTGATTACAAGTTACTCCCGCCCACTGATCTGTATATGTGACTGGATAGCCGATAGGCCAACACTTTTGAAGCCGCGAGGCCGCCATATTGCTCCTCCCAAGAAATGTTTCTTGGCATACAATCGTATACATTTACAGTATCGAAATTGGAGAACATTTGAGACAGTACTTAGTAGAAACAGCATGATTTATGATGTTTTAAATTTGTTAAACATAAACAAGACGACTTCAGACATTTTACATCTTGCCCTAAATACATGTATAAATTATATGCTTAATGATTTTTACAGGAGAAAACTTGAATATTTTTTATTAAAGAATTATAACTAATTCAACAAAAGATGCCTCTGCCAAATCTAATATTGGAACTGAGGAAGCGATAAAAGAAAAAGGGGGTCTTCAAAGCAGCACATGTCGTCCACTTGTTAATTTTTTATCATTATTTTTTTTTTTTTACTTGTTAAAAAATAGTGACAGCCCCGCCACAAATGCCCCCGGCCCTATACTAACTGCCTAGAAGCTGTATATATGTGTAATCTGCACGTATACCGTATAGTTTATACAGTAGTCTGCTTGCGAGATGGGAGGAGCAAGATGGCTGCCTCGTCGCTTCAACGGCTTGCATGGGCGTTTATGGGCTATCGACTATCCAGTCATATATTCAGATCAGTGCTCCCGCCCCACAAAAAAATAAAAATAAATAGTTGAATAAACAAATTACTGGCTTCTAATTTTAACAAGTTATCCATCAATTTATAAGGCGATCGCAAAATTTTGTTTGACACCCCTACTTTAAATAATAAAATGCATCTTACCATAGAGGCCCTGAGGTCCATGATCACCTGTTGTGGGGTCAGGAGCGCTCCACATGAGACTGTGATCGGTCGCCTGTCTTGGCATGTTCCATTCCAAACCGGACGCTAGCAGCCCATTAGAAAAGCTTCTCAGGGAGTCCGACCAGGAAGTGGAAGGGCCATAAATGGAGCTGCCATCAATCCAAGCTGTGACCATGTTGACCTTCAAGAATAGTTTTAAATACAGTGGATACAGATTATATAAATATTTACTTGAGTAACAATGCAAAAAATAATAATAATAATCTTTTTTTGTGGGACATGATATCATATACTTATAGATGCATATACAGAGAACAATTAGGAACAGTTAGAAACACCAGTCAGTGTTAGCACAAAGCCTTCAGGCTACTGCGACAGAGCAAGAAGAAGACCTGAACTTTATTTGGACTTATTCAGAGGCATGCTGACTCTCATTCAAGCGTGAGTTTAATACTAATAACTCTACTAATAATAACTTAAAACTAATAATTCAAGTTATTACCTGTGTGCGAGGGTTGCCGGGACTCTGGCCTGTGTCTTTGTCCCATAGTCCTCTCTGAAAAGGCAACAGAACTTCACCCGTGCCATTTGGGTCGAAAACAGGGTCGCCTTTAGGCACTGGGATGTTCATGAATTCAGGAGGGCACCCAGGAGTCCGTGAGTTCATGATCTCAAATGCAACATGATAACCTGAAAAGTAAATCATTTGTATAGATCATAATATATTGCTAACGGCGTACTACGCTCGTAGAAAACAACATAGACAAATATTATTTATAGGATTTCAATGCAAGGAAACATCTAATTAAAGATACCGTTAAATAATGCCCTTGTTGGTGTGACGTAGCTAAACAAACAAAAAGGACTACAATCGTCACCCAGCAATGCGGAGCGGGAATGCAGAGCATGTAAACAGAAATTTGTAATAAAAGAGCATCTGTGAGGGGGACTAAATGTGTATTTACCAAAAATCAAAGATAAGACAGTGCTATTTTGAGTGGAGGGCAACCCGGAAGGGCCAACGCTGAGAGTGCGGCTCAGGCTTCTTGGATTGGGCAGCTCGGGCTCGTTTTCTGCTTGGTAGACGCCATCCCGGAAGTTCGCGGGCATCAGCCGCACAAGGTGTGAGCCTGCAGAAATACAAACATGGATGCCAAATTAGAGTGTTGCAAGATTTAGCAACTTTTTATTCACCCCCAGCCAAGCACTTACTGCAAATTTAGCTACTTTTTAAATGGAAACTTTTACGAACTTTTGAAAAGTCAGTCAAACATTCAAAAGCATGCATTTACTCTAAAAAACGTGTTTAAAAAAACTGCCTTCCAAACAGTTGACCTGGGCTCGCTTCCCAGCCAATGCATGTTTTTCTGGATCTTGCTGCCTTAAAGCAGGAGTCCCCAGCAATCTTCCAATGACTGCTTAGGTTGCATAGCGCTTGCCTCTGTTGACTTCTTTCGTGGTATAGCGGTTAGCATAGTGTTTGCTACCGTTCACTGCGTTTTTTCTATTGTGGTTTGCTTAGCTCAACTGCTTATAGACTGCATTGGTGGTATAGTGGTGAGCATAGCTGCCTTCCAAGCAGTTGACCCGCGTTCGATTCCCGGCCAATGCATCTCTTTCTGCATCAAACTTCCTTTAAGCAAGAGTCCCCAGCAATCTTCGAATAACTTTTTAGGTGGCATAGCACTTCCCTTTGTGGACTTCTTTGGTGGTATAGCGTTTAGCATAGTGTTTGCTACCATTCACTGCGTTTTTTGTATTGTGGTTTGCTTAGCTCTATTGTTTATAGACTGCATTGGTGGTATAGTGGTGAGCATAGCTTCCTTCCAAGCAGTTGACCCGGGTTCGATTCCCGGCCAATGCAGCTCTTTCTGCATCAAACTGCTTTAAAGCAAAAGTCCCCAGCAATCTTCCAATAACTTCTTAGGTTGCATAGCACTTCCCTCTGTTGACTTCTTTGGTGGTATAGCGGTTAGCATAGTTTTTGCTACCATTCACTGCGTTTTTTGTATTGTGATTTGCTTAGCTCTGTTGTCTATAGACTGCGTTGGTGGTATAGTGGTGAGCATAGCTTCCTTCCAAGCAGTTGACGCGGGTTCGATTCCCGGCCAGCGCATCTCTTTCTGCACCAAACTGCCTTTAAGCAAGAGTCCCCAGCAATCGTCCAATGACTGCTTAGGTAGCATAGCACTTCCCTCTGTTGACTTCTTTGGTGGTATAGCGGTTAGCATATTGTTTGCTACCATTCACTGCGTTTTTTGTATTGTGGTTTGCTTAGCTCTCTTGTCTATTGACTGCGTTGGTGGTATAGTGGTGAGCATAGCTGCCTTCCAAGCAGTTGACCCGGGTTCGATTCCCGGCCAACGCATCTTTTTCTGCATGAAACTGCTTTAAAGCAGGAGTCCCCAGCAATCGTCCAATGACTGCTTAGATAGCGTAGCGCTTCCCACTGTTGACTTCTTTGGTGGTATAGCGGTTAGCATAGTGTTTGCTACCATTCACTGCGTTTTTTGTATTGTGGTTTGCTTAGCTCTCTTGTCTATTGACTGCGTTGGTGGTATAGTGGTGAGCATAGCTGCCTTCCAAGCAGTTAACCCGGGTTCGATTCCCGGCCAACGCGTCTTTTTCTGCATGAAACTGCTTTAAAGCAGGAGTCCCCAGCAATCGTCCAATGACTGCTTAGATAGCGTAGCGCTTCCCACTGTTGACTTCTTTGGTGGTATAGCGGTTAGCATAGTGTTTGCTACCATTCACTGCGTTTTTTGTATTGTGGTTTGCTTAGCTCTGTTGTCTATAGACTGCGTTGGTGGTATAGTGGTGAGCATAGCTGCCTTCCAAGCAGTTGACCCGGGTTCGATTCCTGGCCAATGCATCTCTTTCTACATCAAACTACCTTCAAGCAAGAGTCCCCAGCAATCGTCCAATGACTGCTTAGGTAGCATAGCGATTCCCTCTGTTGACTTCTTTGGTGTTATAGCGGTTAGCATAGTTTTTGCTACCATTCACTGCGTTTTTTGTATTGTGGTTTGCTTAGCTCTGTTGTCGATAGACTGCATTGGTGGTATAGTGGTGAGCATAGCTGCCTTCCAAGCAGTTGACCCGGGTTCGATTCCCGGCCAGCGCATCTCTTTCTGCACCAAACTGCCTTTAAGCAAGAGTCCCCAGCAATCGTCCAATGACTGCTTACATAGCATAGCACTTCCCTCTGTTGACTTCTTTGGTGGTATAGCGGTTAGCATAGTGTTTGCTACCATTCACTGCGTTTTTTGTATTGTAGTTTGCTTAGCTCTGTTGTCTATAGACTCCGTTGGTGGTATAGTGGTGAGCATAGCTGCCTTCCAAGCAGTTGACCCGGGTTCGATTCCCGGCCAGCGCATCTCTTTCTGCACCAAACTGCCTTTAAGCAAGAGTCCCCAGCAATCGTCCAATGACTGCTTACATAGCATAGCACTTCCCTCTGTTGACTTCTTTGGTGGTATAGCGGTTAGCATAGTGTTTGCTACCATTCACTGTGTTTTTTGTATTGTGGTTTGCTTAGCTCTCTTGTCTCTAGACTGTGTTGGTGGTATAGTGGTGAGCATAGCTGCCTTCCAAGCAGTTGACCCGGGTTCGATTCCCGGCCAATGCATCTCTTTCTACATCAAACTACCTTCAAGCAACAGTCCCCAGCAATCGTCCAATGACTGCTTAGGTAGCATAGCACTTCCCTCTGTTTACTTCTTTGGTGGTATAGCGGTTAGCATAGTGTTTGCTACCATTCACTGCGTTTTTTGTATTGTTGTTTGCTTACCTCTGTTGTCTATAGACTGCGTTGGTGATATAGTGGTGAGCATAGCTGCCTTCCAAGCAGTTGACCCGGGTTCGATTCCCGGCCAGCGCATCTCTTTCTGCATCAAACTGCCTTTAAGCAAGAGTCCCCAGTAATCTTCCAATAACTTCTTAGGTGGATAGCGCTTACCTCCATTGACTCCTTTGGTGGTATAGCGGTTAGCATAGTGTTTGCTACCGTTCACTGCGTTTTTTGTATTGTGGTTTGCTTAACTCTGTTGTCTATAGACTGCGTTGGTGGTATAGTGGTAAGCATAGCTGCCTTCCAAGCAGTTGACCCGGGTTCGATTCCCGGCCAACGCATCTCTTTCTGCATCAAACTGCTTTAAAGCAAGAGTCCCCAGCAATCTTCCAGTAACTTCTTAGGTGGCATAGAGCTTTCCTCCGTTGACTTCTTTGGTGGTATAGCGGTTAGCATAGTGTTTGCTACCATTCACTGCGTTTTTTGCATTGTGGTTTGCTTAGCTCTATTGTTTACAGACTGCATTGGTGGTATAGTGGTGAGCATAGCTGCCTTCCAAGCAGTTGACCTGGGTTCGATTCCCGGCCAATGCGTCTCTTTCTGCATCAAACTGCTTTAAAGCAAGAGTCCCCAGCAATCTTCCAATAACTTCTTAGGTGGAATAGCGCTTACCTCCGTTGACTTCTTTGGTGGTATAGCGGTTAGCATAGTGTTTGCTACCATTCACTGCGTTTTTTTATATTGTGGTTTGCTTAGCTCTGGTGTCTATAGACTGCGTTGGTGGTATAGTGGTAAGCATAGCTGCCTTCCAAGCAGTTGACCCGGGTTCGATTCCCGGCCAACGCATCTCTTTCTGCATCAAACTGCCTTTAAGGAAGAGTCCCCAGCAATCTTCCAATGACTTCTTAGGTAGCATAGCGCTTACCTCAATTGACTCCTTTGGTGGTATACTGCTTAGCATAGTGTTTGCTACCATTCACAGCAGTTTTTGTATTGTGGTTTGCTTAGCTCTATTGTTTATAGACTTCATTGGTGGTATAGTGGTGAGCATAGCTGCCTTCCAAGCAGTTGACCGGGGTTCGATTCCCGGCCAATGCATCTCTTTCTGCATCAAACTACCTTTAAGCAAGAGTCCCCAGTAATCTTCCAATAACTTCTTCGGTGGGATAGCGCTTACCTCCATTGACTCCTTTGGTGGTATAGCGGTTAGCATAGTGTTTGCTACCGTTCACTGCGTTTTTTGTATTGTGGTTTGCTTAACTCTGTTGTCTATAGACTGCGTTGGTGGTATAGTGGTAAGCATAGCTGCCTTCCAAGCAGTTGACCCGGGTTCGATTCCCGGCCAACGCATCTCTTTCTGCATCAAACTGCTTTAAAGCAAGAGTCCCCAGCAATCTTCCAATAACTTCTTAGGTGGCATAGAGCTTTCCTCCGTTGACTTATTTGGTGGTATAGCGGTTAGCATAGTGTTTGCTAACATTCACTGCGTTTTTTGTATTGTGGTTTGCTTAGCTCTATTGTTGATAGACAGCATTGGTTGTATAGTGGTGAGCATAGCTGCCTTCCAAGCAGTTGACCCGGGTTCGATTCCCGGCCAATGCATCTCTTTCTGCATCAAACTGCTTTTAAGCAAGAGTCCCCAGCAATCTTCCAATGACTGCTTAGGTTGCATAGCGCTTGCCTCTGTTGACTTCTTTTGGTGGTATAGTGGTTAGCATAGTTTTTGCTACCATTCACTGCGTTTTTTGTATTGTGGTTTGATTAGCTCTCTTTTCAGTAGACTGTGTTGTTGGTATAGTGGTGAGCATAGCTGCCTTCCAAGCAGTTGACCCGGGTTCGATTCCCGGCCAACGCATCTTTTTCTGCATGAAACTGCTTTAAAGCAGGAGTCCCCAGCAATCGTCCAATGACTGCTTAGATAGCGTAGCGCTTCCCACTGTTGACTTCTTTGGTGGTATAGCGGTTAGCATAGTGTTTGCTACCATTCACTGCGTTTTTTGTATTGTGGTTTGCTTAGCTCTGTTGTCTATAGACTGCGTTGGTGGTATAGTGGTGAGCATAGCTGCCTTCCAAGCAGTTGACCCGGGTTCGATTCCTGGCCAACGCATCTCTTTCTGCATGAAACTGCTTTAAAGCAGGAGTCCCCAGCAATCGTCCAATTACTGCTTAGGTAGCATAGCGATTCCCTCTGTTGACTTCTTTGTTGTTATAGCGGTTAGCATAGTGTTTGCTACCATTCACTGCGTTTTTTGCATTGTGGTTTGCTTAGCTCTATTGTTTACAGACTGCATTGGTGGTATAGTGGT
Organism: Vanacampus margaritifer; assembly: GCF_051991255.1. NCBI lineage: Eukaryota > Metazoa > Chordata > Actinopteri > Syngnathiformes > Syngnathidae > Vanacampus > Vanacampus margaritifer. Next base: position 20,666,325 of record NC_135437.1, on the reverse strand, counting down.
GAGCATAGCTGCCTTCCAAGCAGTTGACCTGGGTTCGATTCCCGGCCAATGCATCTCTTTCTGCATCAAACTGCTTTAAAGCAAGAGTCCCCAGCAATCTTCCAATAACTTCTTAGGTGGAATAGCGCTTACCTCCGTTGACTTCTTTGGTGGTATAGCGGTTAGCATAGTGTTTGCTACCATTCACTGCGTTTTTTTATATTGTGGTTTGCTTAGCTCTGGTGTCTATAGACTGCGTTGGTGGTATAGTGGTAAGCATAGCTGCCTTCCAAGCAGTTGACCCGGGTTCGATTCCCGGCCAATGCATCTCTTTCTGCATCAAACTACCTTTAAGCAAGAGTCCCCAGTAATCTTCCAATAACTTCTTCGGTGGGATAGCGCTTACCTCCATTGACTCCTTTGGTGGTATAGCGGTTAGCATAGTGTTTGCTACCGTTCACTGCGTTTTTTGTATTGTGGTTTGCTTAACTCTGTTGTCTATAGACTGTGTTGGTGGTATAGTGGTAAGCATAGCTTCCTTCCAAGCAGTTGACCCGGGTTCGATTCCCGGCCAACGCATCTCTTTCTGCATCAAACTGCTTTAAAGCAAGAGTCCCCAGCAATCTTCCAATAACTTCTTAGGTGGAATAGCACTTACCTCCGTTGACTTCTTTGGTGGTATAGCGGTTAGCATAGTGTTTTCTACCATTCACTGCGTTTTTTTTATATTGTGGTTTGCTTAGCTCTGGTGTCTATAGACTGCGTTGGTGGTATAGTGGTAAGCATAGCTGCCTTCCAAGCAGTTGACCCGGGTTCGATTCCCGGCCAACGCATCTCTTTCTGCATCAAACTGCCTTTAAGGAAGAGTCCCCAGCAATCTTCCAATGACTTCTTAGGTAGCATAGCGCTTACCTCAATTGACTCCTTTGGTGGTATACTGCTTAGCATAGTGTTTGCTACCTTTCACAGCAGTTTTTGTATTGTGGTTTGCTTAGCTCTATTGTTTATAGACTTCATTGGTGGTATAGTGGTGAGCATAGCTGCCTTCCAAGCAGTTGACCGGGGTTCGATTCCCGGCCAATGCATCTCTTTCTGCATCAAACTACCTTTAAGCAAGAGTCCCCAGTAATCGTCCAATGACTGCTTAGGTGGCATAGCACTTACCTCTGTTGACTTCTTTGGCGGTATAGCGGTTTGCATAGTGTTTGCTACCATTCACTGCGTTTTTTGTATTGTGGTTTGATTAGCTCTCTTTTCAGTAGACTGTGTTGGTGGTATAGTGGTGAGCATAGCTGCCTTCCAAGCAGTTGACCCGGGTTCGATTCCTGGCCAACGCATCTTTTTCTGCATGAAACTGCTTTAAAGCAGGAGTCCCCAGCAATCGTCCAATGACTGCTTAGATAGCGTAGCGCTTCCCACTGTTGACTTCTTTGGTGGTATAGCGGTTAGCATAGTGTTTGCTACCATTCACTGCGTTTTTTTGTATTGTGGTTTGCTTAGCTCTGTTGTCTATAGACTGCGTTGGTGGTATAGTGGTGAGCATAGCTGCCTTCCAAGCAGTTGACCCGGGTTCGATTCCCGGCCAATGCATCTCTTTCTACATCAAACTACCTTCAAGCAAGAGTCCCCAGCAATCGTCCAATGACTGCTTAGGTAGCATAGCAATTCCTTCTGTTGACTTCTTTGGTGTTATAGCGGTTAGCATAGTTTTTGCTACCATTCACTGCGTTTTTTGTATTGTGGTTTGCTTAGCTCTGTTGTCTATAGACTGCATTGGTGGTATAGTGGTGAGCATAGCTGCCTTCCAAGCAGTTGACCCGGGTTCGATTCCCGGCCAATGCATCTCTTTCTGCATCAAACTGCCTTAAAGCAAGAGTCCCCAGCAATTGTCCAATGACTGCTTAGGTTGCATAGCACTGGCTTTTGTTGACTCCTTTGGTGGTATAGTGGTTAGCATATTGTTTGCTACCATTCACTGCGTTTTTTGTATTGTGGTTTGCTTAGCTCTGTTGTCTATAGACTGCGTTGGTGGTATAGTGGTGAGCATAGCTGCCTTCCAAGCAGTTGACCCGGGTTCGATTCCTGGCCAGCGCATCTCTTTCTGCACCAAACTGCCTTTAAGCAAGAGTCCCCAGCAATCGTCCAATGACTGCTTAGGTAGCATAGCAATTCCCTCTGGTTACTTCTTTGGTGTTATAGCGGTTAGCATAGTTTTTGCTACCATTCACTGCGTTTTTTGTATTGTGGTTTGCTTAGCTCTATTGTCTATAGACAGCGTTGGTGGTATAGTGGTGAGCATAGCTGCCTTCCAAGCAGTTGACCCGGGTTCGATTCCCGGCCAGCGCATCTCTTTCTGCATCAAACTGCTTTAAAGCAAGAGTCCCCAGCAATCGTCCAATGACTGCTTTGGTAGCATAGCACTTCCCTCTGTTGACTTCTTTGAATGTCTAGCGGTTAGCATAGTGTTTGCTACCATTCACTGCATTTTTTGTATTGTGGTTTGATTAGCTCTCTTTTCAGTAGACTGCGTTGGTGGTATAGTGGTGAGCATAGCTGCCTTCCAAGCAGTTGACCCGGGTTCGATTCCCGGCCAACGCAACTTTTTCTGCATGAAACTGCTTTAAAGCAGGAGTCCCCAGCAATCGTCCAATGACTGCTTAGATAGCGTAGCGCTTCCCACTGTTGACTTCTTTGGTGGTATAGCGGTTAGCATAGTGTTTGCTACCATTCACTGCGTTTTTTGTATTGTGGTTTGCTTAGCTCTGTTGTCTATAGACTGCGTTGGTGGTATAGTGGTGAGCATAGCTGCCTTCCAAGCAGTTGACCCGGGTTCGATTCCCGGCCAGCGCATCTCTTGCTGCACCAAACTGCCTTTAAGCAAGAGTCCCCAGCAATCGTCCAATGACTGCTTACATAGCATAGCACTTCCCTCTGTTGACTTCTTTGGTGGTATAGCGGTTAGCATAGTGTTTGCTACCATTCACTGCGTTTTTTGTATTGTGGTTTGCTTAGCTCTGTTGTCTATAGACTGCGTTGGTGATATAGTGGTGAGCATAGCTCCCTTCCAAGCAGTTGACCCGGGTTCGATTCCCGGCCAGCGCATCTCTTTCTGCACCAAACTGCTTTAAGCAAGAGTCCCCAGCAATCATCCAATGACTGCTTAGGTCGCATAGCAATTTCCCTCTGTTGACTTCTTTGGTGCTAAAGCGGTTAGCATAGTGTTTGCTACCATTCACTGCGTTTTTTGTATTGTGGTTTGCTTAGCTCTCTTGTCTATAGACTGCCTTAAAGCAAGAGTCCCCAGCAATCGTCCAATGACTGCTTAGGTTGCATAGCACTGGCTTTTGTTGACTCCTTTGGTGGTATAGCGGTTAGCATTGTCGTAAAAGAGTCAAATGAGTAGCTCTTTTACCAGTACAATATCAAGTTCAGTTCCTACGTAATTTTTACGTAAAGGTAGGTGCCAATGACGTCACCACGCAAAGGCACCGGGCAGAAAACGAGCTCGCGAGTGGCGACACGCACGCTGCCGGTCAACGTTCGGCGCGTGCTGAGAAAACCAAGCGGCTTGTAATGCAAATGTTTCAATAAAAAAAAAAAATCTTACCCACTGCGCCACGTTTGGGACATCCTAAACTGTTGTACCAGCCGTCAAAGCGAGGAACTTCCCACGATATTTCACAACGCGAATCTGTTCAAATGTACCGAAAAGCCGCTTTAGTATCCACGTCGTCCACTTTGGTCTCGAACCTGTTTCACCTCGTCGTCTACTCACCGACGATGAGCAGCAAGCCGAGCACTGCGCAAACACTCCAAACCCGCTTACGCAAATCCATTGATGCAGAAAATGAATGGATGGATGGGCTCCTGAGCTGCAGCCAAGAGCCGTGGAGGACTTCTGAAAAGTTCAGGTAAAGTGGAGATAACATTTATTCGCATTTACCTCCTGCAGAGATTGTTTGTTTATCACTACCTATACCAACTTATTTGTTTTTTATTATTATTACTTTTATGATAGGTAAGTACGTGTTCACACGAGGAAGTTGCGACACCATAAAATGTCCACATCATACATTTTAATTGGGTGTTTTATTTTCTGTCCCACTTTATTATTCTATTGCTATTGAACACAGTTTGCGATGCCATGTAAAGGTGGAAATTGTTTTATATTTTTTTTATTGAACATGCTTCACTGTCAAAGCTTATCTGATTAAGTTGTATTATAATATGTAAGGTCATGTTTTATCATGACTTTACCTCCAGAAATGTTGATATACTGTACTAGCAAAAACATTTCACGATTTTTCTATTAAATCAAGAAAAAGTCTCGTCGATTTTTTTTAATGGGCTTTAGGTGAACTGATGAATACACACACGCTCGCACGCACGCACGCACACACACACGCACATACACATTCTCACCCACATACAAAAAAAAAGAAAAAAGTATATATATATGTATATGTATATATATATGTATATGTATTAAAAAAAAAAAACATTTATTAAATTTTTTTTAATTGATTTGTTGTTGTTTTTTTTTTTTTTTAAAAAAAAGGAGAGCAATGATGATGTCAAATCGAATGAACAATACTGAGCTCTCCTGTAAAAAAAAAAAAAAAAAAAAAGTCTCGTCCCATTTGTTAAAAAAAAAAAAAAGAAGTACTTAGTGATGTGCAGTACTCATAAAGGTGCATTAGTAAATAATTTCTGGCTCAATTATGTGAAATTCGATAATTTTTCTCATCACACTGGTTGAAAATCACTGCACTGTTTTAATGTATTTGTGAAGGAGATAGTGAGAGTCATACTTACCTGTGCGGAGGTTGAAAGGTAGTGAGTTCAGCAGGTTGATCTGCAGTTGCAGGAGCAGCTGAAGTGTCTTCTGCTTCATCAGAAACATGTGACCTGGAATTCCCACATGGGCTTGGTCATTTGCTTTGAATCATACCTCTTTCCCACTTTTCTCCAGTCAAACCATCCTGTTCCTTGTGTATAAAAGAGGCCCACGTTTCCTCATAAGTCACACTCGCTGCTTCACTCCAAGAATCCGGTTTGGACACAACAAGGATTTTTGTATTTCTCATCGTTATCAGAGCGTGTTAAGAGCCGAAGCCGACATGACGTTCTACGATGACATTTATCCTTTCTACCATATGCGAAGGACGTCCTTCATCTTCAGTGGCCACTTGCTCGCCGTTATCATGTGCTTCCTTGCGCTCATGCTCTGTATACTTCTTATTCTGCCAGGGATTCGAGGAAAGTCGGTGAGTGAAAGCCTCTCAAATGAGTCTTGACCCTGGAGAACCCAAGAACCCTTTTCTTCTTTGGAAAATTATGAATTATACATTAAATGACTGCTATAAGTTCACTGAACACCAAAATATATGTTTTTTTCAATTTAGGATTAGGGCGAAATTTGACCCTTTGGGATTTAGGGGTATCATTTCGAAAAATCAGAATAACAAAAACTGTCAGTAAACTATTTAGAATTTAAGAAAATAATCAATCAAATACATAGCTACATTGAACAATATAATTTTTTTTGTTTTATTTGTTGCATTTTAGCCATCTTGTCACCACCACTCTGGCTCATGTAAGTGCAATATCCATCCACTAGATGGCCCCATGCAGGGGTCAGAAGTGGCACTCGGGACTTTTGAAGTTAAATTTGTAAAAAAAAAAAAGTTCTTTGAGTAGCAGAATTTATAGGGGCCAAATTTGACCCCGTGGTTCCTCCAGGGTTAAAATCAACATTTTGCTTCAAACAAATTTCACCGTATGTCTCTTCTTTCGTAATCAGCGGATCTTCTGGCTGTTGAGGATCATACTGAGCTTGTTTATCGGCGCCGTCATCGTGGGTGAGTTCACCTTCTTTTTCCACAAACCTTTTCATGAATCTAGCATTTCAATTGTGTTTCCCGCCTTTTTTTCCTCCTGCAGCGCTCAACTTCACTGACAACTGGGCCGAGGCTCGTATGACCACAAACGCCACCTACAAGTCTTTCAGCAATGCGGTGGTTCACGCTGATGTTGGTTTACATGTTGGCCTGTACGGCATCAATGTTACACTAAAAGGTCAGTCGCAGTGTGTTTTTGTGAGAGTGACACAATATTTTGGTGGGTGTAAAAAAAAGTTAAATCAGAATACTTTGAGTAGATAATGTCCTAAAAAAAAAAGTTTTATTTGAGTGTTCTTCTCAGGGATTATAATGGGGTAAATGCCACGGATTTGCGATTTCCGGGTTTCCAGCCACTGCTGGCCGCGTTCCAACCAGGGTTATTATAGTTTGGGAATTTTTCATTTTAGTTAGTTTTTATTTCGTTTTGAGTTTTGGTTTTTACATTTAGTTCGTTTTAATTAGTTTTCAAGGTGGTTCTGTTTGTTTTTATTAGTTTTTGTTATTTCATATAGGCTTAGCTTTAGTTAGTTTCAGTATTAGTTTTAGTTTTTTTATGTGTATTACTTATTTATATTTAAAAAAAAAAACACCATGGGAGCAACGTCATCTGAAGGTGCTTTTCTATTTGCTGCTGCTAGATGATGTCACTTTTGTGTGACACTTTCAAATGTCCTAATTCCGGTTAATATCAACATTAATCTACTTAAAATCATCCCTAAAGGCTCATGCATTAAATTTATTGCCAAAGACTAAAACAAAGGACATTTTTGCTAGTAGTAGTAATTACAGTATGTTGATGATATAAACGCTATAAACCACAGATTTCTGTTGGCTACGTGAACCAGTACCGTACACTACATGTTAACGTTGCAATCGGTATGGTGCCCCCTTTTCACTCTGCAGGCAATCCTGTTGTTCAGTTGAATGAGACTATCGACTATAATGAGATGTTCTCCTGGCATGACGCTATTGAGGACGATTATGAGGAAGCGTTGGAGAAAGGACTACCGAACCCCATCCTATACATCGCTGAGAAATTCACTCTCAGCAGCCCGTGCGGCCTAATCTATCACTATCGACACTCTGGCCGATACGCATCTGCAACTCTCTGGTATGTAAATATAAACGTGTGGTCTTCTTTTGTTGAAATGTTGTGGGAATGAACTGACTGTTTCAACCAGGGCGGCATTTTGCTGCTGGATGCTGGTCAACATTCTCTTCTGCATGCCAGTTATTTTATACGCCGGCTACATGATGTTGGCTACGGCCGCTTTCATTTTCATCTCGGCGGCTGCTTTCACCGCCATCATGCATGCGCCCAACTGTATTTTCTCCATCGGAACCGACTCTTTTGAAGCGGAATACAGCGTTTCATTTTGGCTGGCTCTGGCTACCGGTAAATATTGAATGTCTTGCTTACAAATTCCATGAGGTTTGTTTGAATTTGAGGAAACTGAAATCGTTTCTAGGTGTGCTGTGTACTGTCATCGGGGTTCTGGTGGTGATGATGAACTTTATGTTACCTGAGAAGATGAAGGAGGCTTTCAGTGTGGGTGTTGACAGTTATGACGATGAGGATATTTCTTACGGGGAGACGTACTTGAATTCAGCCATCCTCGATGATGTAACGGTCTCATCACGCACATCCACAGAGGACGCAGTGGTCAGTATACATCCGGTTATATATTGATCATCTTCTTATAATATCAGTTCGATTTGATATTTGAAAATGAAGCTGAATTACCTTGTACCTCCAAAATCGGCACTTTTTAGGAGACCCCAAAAATAGAACGTTTGTTCAACCTTTAATATTACAAAGTCAATGAAAGCATGTTTGTTCAACCTTTAACATTGCATTACATCATCAAGCAAGCAAGGTTCACCACTTTAGATTGGTCAATAATTTGTAAAAAATTAAAAATAAATGTATAAAATAAAATAATAATAAAAATAATATTAATAATAATAACACCCACACATGTGGACTGACCAATAGTATCGATTTTTTTTAAAATCAGAAATTTATGAAATTATGACTTAAGAGGTTTTGGCAGGACGCCGGTGATATACCAATTTTATTTAAGTAGAGGCACGTTAAAGGGTCAAAAAGCCCCCCCTACCCCCCTCAAAAAATAAATATATATTTTTTTAAAACAGCAACAAAGCATGATTGTCAAGGAAGAAGCAGATTTTCCAGGTCCCTGTAGCGATACAATAATAATAATAATAAAAAGAGTGTAGCGATACAATAAAAAAAAAAAAGGTAACTGAAGGAGAGTGTGTGGATATTTGTCAGGCTGACTTCATTGATTGCATTTCAGTGACAGAGACGTAGCTTTTTTAACCACAGGTACAAAAAAAAAATTATAACTATAGTCACCTGTGATTCAAATTTCAAATCGCAGCAAAACTACTAGCTGACAGTCAGCCACTCACGAAAACTAGTGACATAACCCCGGATACTGTGCAACAACTCAGTTGTGTTGCATTGCTTGGTTTGTAGTGGACCTAATAAAGAAATTGATAAAAAAAAAAAAATACATTCAAAATGTTCATGTTTTTTATTTTTTTATTATTTAGATCCTTGATGTTATTGGACACATTTTAGGAAAAAATACCCTTGCATTATATGGAACTTTTTTGCACAGCAACTCTAAATTTAAAACATTAAAAGTAATCGTATGAATATGTTAAATTCGTTTTTAATGTTTAAAAGTTTGATTGATTGTAAATTTGGTCTGCCACTTTCAGAGTGTAAAATGTAACAATACAGTATACAGCTTTTAAAAAAACAAGCAGCTCTCAACATGATACAGTGTAGTTCTACATTGCTGCAAACTACAACCACTGTGTGTATACAGTAAATTGATAAATGTTTAAGTACCACCGTGTCAATCATCAAGCACCGATTGATTGGATTTACATTCCTTTTTCTTTTTGTTTCTCAGGAACATGTATGAGTCCCTCTCTAGAAATTTTGCGGTCAATACTTGGAAGATCTACTGCTGCGTGCAGGAGAATGTTGAATGTCACACTTTGTCTGCGACAAATGTCTAAGTATGTTTTCAGTCATTTAACTGTACTTTATTTATTTATAAATACATAACCATTTTTTTTTGTATGGAATCCATGCACTGTAGTGTTAATGAACACATTTTTTTTTTTGTTAGTCTGGTATTGACCTATGTTATTTCCGCTGGCCATGAAAGACTAAAAATATGTAGATCCTGTAGGATTGTGGCAAATATATTGCTAGTAAAAATAACAACAACAAAAAACTGTACGTTATATTTCTTGTTATGGTATTCAAGCGAGAGTATCTACCCTTGTTAAACAGAAAAAGTTATTCAGCCAGCCAGGATTCAAACATGTCAACTTTTGGAAAAATGAAAAGAGAGGTTGAATTAACACCAAACTATTTGGTAAGTGTGTTTTATGACATACCGTTTTATTTTTTATTTTTAATGGCACCTTAATAAAAAGAAACAAACAACAAGAATGAAGCAGTGAGAGTGTATTATTTGTGTTACATTAATACATTCATTCCGTAATGTACATTCTTGTACGCTCTTGTAAAGGTTATCTCTTAAAACTGCATTTCAAAACGAAGGTGTGTCTTTGGCCTTCAGCGTCACATAATTTAGTGGCTTTATACAGTACATGTGTAATACTTACTGTAATAGATTATCATGTATTCTTGGTCAGAAATGTGTCATTATACCATGCATATACTGTACGAGTAATATGGCCTCCCCAATCCAGTCCTTGAGTAACCCATAGTATTTACAGTAGAATGACATAGACACTATAAAAATGACTAACTAAAATATAAATGCACTTCTTTTCATAGGAAAATAAAAGTGACCATTAAGCTACTTCTCTTCCACACTCACACACAGCACTACAGAGTTCACATTGTAAGGCCATTATGAGAATGTAATTCAAGATTCAACCTGAAATGACGATAGGACCCTCTTTACGGAATTGCAACGAGAGCCCCCAAATGATATTAAAATGATAGAAAAATAAAACTTTGCTCATCACTAATCAATGCTGCGTCTTCAAATGTAGGATGGCGTCTCCTGTCCTGTGAGCAGTCTGAACATCACGGCGGGCATCGTCTTCATGTTGATCTGGTGCAGATTTCAAGAATAATGTGTTAACTCATTCACTGCCATTGACGGCTATAGACGTCAAAAATTCATTTGAGATATTTCTATTAGTTTCACTTTTTTTCCCACTTTTATTAACAAGAGTATGAAAACCTAGAAAAAAAATGTATTGTACATTTAGAACAGATACAAAATTTGTGATTAATTTTGAGTTAACTAGTGAAGTCCTGTGATTAATTACAATTTTAAAAAATTAATCGCCTGATGCCCCTAATAAAAGAAAAGAAAAGGAAAGATTATTAAAAAATTAGGGGCATCAGACAATAAATTTTTTGAATTGTAATTATTCGTATGACTTCAATAGTTAACTCACGATTAATCACAAATTTTATATCCGTTCTAAATGTATAATAAAAAACAAATCTAGGTTGTCACACTCAAAAAAATGTGAAACTAATAGAAATAGTTCAAATGAAATTTTGACGTCTATGGCCGTCAATGGCAGTGAATGAGTTAATTTCACAGTCATCATTAAAACATTTTAATCCCTTCCACAACACCAGACAAAATAAGGATGTGACGGGTAGAAAACTGGGGAATAAACACATATACGATATATTATAAAAACTCTAAAGTTTAGAGAGTGTGCCTCATTGTTGCTGCATGGAAAAGGCCCACGACGACCTGCTGGAATCTTCCAACCACAGGAAGCTTTCAGCGAATAGATTTTTGTGTAGGCATAAGTGAAGAGTTTGCATGTTCTCTCTTTGCTTGCTTAGGTTTTTTTCCGCATACTCCCGTTTCCAGATTGAAGTTGTTAAATTCATAATTAATCACAAAGAGATTTATCTTGTGTGCGCTACAGTATTTATAAGAGATGAATGAGATCAAAATGAACATGAAACAAAAGAGTGCATTTTGCCCTATAATTTCTTTGTCAACATCCTCAAGATGTCATAAACACGTTCTAAGACATGACACTTATTTGTTTAAAGAGACAACAAAAGACGAGAATGAGAAGTGATGATGACCCGTTTTTATTTTTTTTTTCCTTTTTAAATATGACTATGCAGTGCTCTATTTGGAGCAGTTGTCTCACAGCAGATGTTAAAATGCTGCTAGCGACCACTTTGTTTATGTGAGCATAAAGACTGCAAAACAGGGGAGGGGAAATTGTTCTTGTACTCCTGCAGATTATGATCTCTTACCTCACCCACCGACACGGAAAGGGTCTGCACGATTTTTTCATGCGGCATAGCAACCACGCTTTGACCGTTAATCTCTATGATTCGATGTCCAACGCGAACGCCGCCTCTCTCGGCGATCCCGCCTCGCATCAGGCTGCAGATCTGAAAATGAGAAAAAGGTCCATCACCATAGAACTTTTTATTGCATGTGCATGTGTATGTCCATCACGCCATCGCCCCATTTTTGCTGTTCACTCACTATGCCATTTTGAACACTGAATCCAAGCTGGAATTTAAGATCGGGCCTCTTGATGAGGACAGTGGTCACAGGAGGGCAGCTTACAATACTCATCTTTACTTTCAGTTGATTCTTCAATCCCTGGAACACACCACACATAAGAGTATATCAGTGAAGTGAATGTGGCTTTTCGTGATGTAACGATATTCAAACGACCCGATACAATATTTATCACAATAGGATGGGGTGTTGTTAAAAAAATGGGGGGAAAAAGCACAATATTGTGTTTTTGTACGTAACAGCAGTGACAAAAAAACAAGCTTGGCCATGTCTTGTCATATTACATGTCATTGTCATGTGCTCTTATTGGCTAAGTATGGTCTATGTGGTTAATTAATTCCTAATTAAAATGATATTGCACTAATAAACTAACCACAAGAGGGTGCTAGAACTGCACAAATGGAATACAACCTCACGACCTCATGACGACAACAATTTTATTATTGCCGTTCTCTTGACATCCCTACCGGCTGTGCACATTTAGATTGGTTAGGTTTGAAGATCCAGGAAGTCCACGCCTACACAGGTATGTCTTCCTCACTCTACTTTAGGGTTAGGAGTGTTGCACATTTAGTTACTGAAATGATTGTGACAAATTCTGTTCATTGTGTTCAGGCTTGGGGAGTAACGGAATACATTTGATCTGAGAGTCCAGCAGCATGCTACGCGCTGTAGCTTCTTGCTAGCTAGCCCGCTAGCCTACAACCATAATGTGAGTTACACCTTCCAAACAAATCTTCCTCCCACCAATTCACTATTTAAACATCATACACAACATATACACGGCTAAACTTGTGACTGGGATAAAAGTTCATTTTGCACTTGATGTCACGCATCATCATCATCATCTTCATTCTATCTATCTATCTATCTATCTATCTATCTATCTATCTATCTATCTATCTATCTATCTATCTATCTATCTATCTATCTATCTATCAAACTGAGGTGTGGTTGCTTTCAGTGACAGTTCGAAAACAGCATATGGCCTTCAATCAATCAATCAATCAATCAATCAATAGCCTACATGCTTTTTAATTACACAAGGATTTTTGCTATTTGTAGGCTGCCCGGATCCCTTTCGCCCGCAAATAGCAGGGGCACATTGTATAGAATATATATTGTGGTGCTATTTATTTTTATTTTGTCTTCATGAGCATACCCAATATTGGAGTAATCCAAAAGTAAACCAGTTACATTACTTTAATATTATGGTACTTGGATTACATTACTAACTACATTTTTTAGCTGGTAACTTGTAACTGTAATGGATTACATTTTAAAAGTAACCCTCCCAACCCCGATTGTGTATATATCGAAAGCAAATGCTAACAGATCAGAATAGGGTTGGCAAAAAAGTCAGATAAGTTAACATAAAATAAAATGGGTCGACACGAAATTTTTGCCTTGAAGCTTCAGCGGCACCATGTTACCACATCTACTCAGGTATTTCCAGTGTAGTCACTCCTTCATCCTCAAACTGTCTATTAGCACCCTCTATTGATCGAAAGTTGTTACTGCAGTCAAGCAATGAAATACTGTAAAAAGTCGATCAGATTTTCCCTGTCAGTTTTTACCACAGCAATAATGTTTTCATCCGGGTTTGTGAGTTAGTCGATTATAAAAAGATTCAATAGTGACATTCAATCTCAGACATCTGACCATTGGTGCATTATGAGCAAACAAATAGAACATCCATCCATCCATCCAATGGCAAATATCAAGTGTCCATGAAGATGATCTGCAAACCTTGATGATGCCTTGGCAGGTAGCTAGAGGCAGCCCTACCAGGCTGGTGTCATTGATGGACATAATCTGATCACCAACACTGAGTTTGCCCGAGCGTGCTGCAGGGCCGCTGTTGAGCATTCCGGCGAGGATGACCGTGGGCAGAATGGAGCCCCAGCCCGACTCGACAATCACCACCCCGAGGTTCTCCCCTTTCTGCTTCTCCACGCACAGCTACAACACATAAGTTGTATTCAAAAATGTATTCAATTCACAAGAATCCTACTTGAGGTGGCACACACCTCTTTGCAGTTGTCCGAGTTTGAAAAGTGGATGAGGTCGTCGTGGTACATTTCCTGGGAGTTGATGATGTCGCTGTATTGTTTCTGACTTAAGTCTGTCGGATTGATGCCATTGGCTCGCAGGAATTCTCTGTAGGCCACGCTAAAGGCCTGACCAATGGACTGTGCGATGAGCTGGGCCTGTGGGAGGTGGGATATGACTCAGCAAAAAAAAAAAAAAAAAACGCATCATAGCTAACAACAACACATAACCAAATAGAGTGGCGCCTCGAGATACTAGTCGAATTCATTATGTAAACATGCTCATGCTAATTTTTTAAAATTGTAATTAATGACATGACTTCACTAGTTAACTCAAGATTAATCACAAATTGTATATCTGTTCTAAATGTACAATACATTTTTTCTAGGTTTTCATACACTTTTTTTTTTTTTTTAAACGTCTATAGCCGTCAATGGCAGTGAATGAGTTAATAAATAAAAAGGCTCTGCTCTCATATTTATTATTTCATGCTGCAGACGCTATCAGCCAAAGGGTTCACTGTTACCATATTGTACCATGTTGTATGGTTTTTACCCGCAAGCCAAAGCAAAAAAATAATAATAATAAAAATCTAACAAACAACAGCTTCTATCTGGAAAAACTTGTTAGTTATGGGTTGATTTGGGTATGATTTAGCGGTGCAATGCTAACGGCTACTTACATCCTCTGACTCAAAGACATAGCAGATCATGCCGTACTGACTCGTCCCTTCGCCGCTGGACTCCACTGATTCAGCGAAATCCTCCGATGACGTCTGAGACAAGCGCCTGCGTGCCATCAGAACCACAATACTGCCAATGTCAGCGATATAGGAGATGGTACGCAAGGCGCTGTCCATCATTGTATCCTGGAGGGGAGAAAAAAGAATGAATTTCCTAAGCATAAGAATTCAAGCAAAACTGGAAGCTGATCCAGCGCGCACGCTTCCTCACCTGTGTGTCAGCATTGAGCACCTTGACCGTTTTAGTAGAGATAAACAGGTCGACTTCTGTCATCATTTGGGAATCTTCATCTTGGCTCTTTTACACGGGAAAAAAAAAAAAAGTCAGTTAATTCAAATGAGTACTTACCAAAGAGGTCAGCTACCTTAATACGACTGACGGCCTCATGGGCCTGCGACATGCGGACAGTCTTGGATGGATTTTTGTCCGACAGCACTTGAGTGCAGCCAAGGTAGTTAGCGGCAAAGATGATCCCATCAATCAGATCTTCTGGCTCACAGGGACCTGGGACTTTGTGAAACAGCCACAAAGAAAACAAAGCTGCCAATGTAAGACTTTAACATACGTCAAGAATTGTATTCATAGACACTGAACTATCAGTTTAGGATTATTCTGAAAAACTTACCGTCTTCAAAACTGGGGAAGGAAGCAGCTTCTTGTGTTTTCTTTAGAAAAAAAAATTTTGATTTTGGTCAGTTACCTAATATTAATCATTTATCTAGTACAGTAGTGAGATTATCTGTACTGCTTACTGACCATCTCAATAGTCAGAGTTGAAAATAAAATAAAAATGAATAATGACATCAGGCTAAAATTCAACAAAATAGAAAACAATACATAAAGAATAAATACAACATTTGTTATCATATCAACTGCCCCATTCATCAACTGCGGTGTTTCCCAAACTTAAAAAAAAAAACAAGTACATATTGTACATACAGCACATAAAAACAAAGATGAATGGGGCACAAAGTCATTTAAAAGATAAAATATTAGGTGATAAAATATTATGTATCACTAAATTCTATCGGTAAATAATATTGCTTAAAATGAAAGAAAGCCTGTTTTTCATAATTGAATAATACCACCACAACCAGAAGTGTTCTTACATAAAATAATTAAATAAAATAATAATAATAATAAATTGTATTATAATAAATACACATTTAGAGCTTGTTGTTAAACAACTTACTTTGTGGAATATATGAAATTGTAAAGATTTGCAAGTTACTTCATAAGGATGACAAGTAACTGGGCATTTGAGGGACTAATAAATAAATATATTTGAACCTTGAACTAGAGACTCGAGTCTGACCAAAAATTAATTGGTTCTTCCCCGTCTACAATATTTTGTGAAAATTGGATTAGAATTTTTGGTGTGAAATCCCATTAACTATAACTGTCCTATTGTTAATTGTTATGATATCACAATACTTACAGTATGTTTACAAAAGCACACTGTGCACACGTGCAAATTATTATTGTAAAATGAAACTTTGTTATACTTTTTCCAAGTACAGTATCTATCAATTAAATTTATTGTACAGATTGCCATGTTTTACATAACATTCTAGTATTTAGACAAGGGTGTGTACACTTTCTATATCTGCTGGATGGTTCTTAAAAAAAAAAACACCTAATTAGATGTGTATTGGAAATAAATGTAGGTTTTAACCTTGGGGGAGCCGCTCTCCTCATCTGGAAGGAGTTCTGGACTTTGAGGCCTCCTCGGCTGCTCGGGAACTTGCTCCTTCATCACGGCTGGGCTTGGCTCCTCATCCTGATATTAAAAAAGAAAAAGGGGATTTTAAATTGTTTGTTACCTCCACCAAGGAAGAAACGATCCATTCAGTTTCTCTACCGCCTGTCCTTGTTAGGAACATGTAAACCAGTGTTTCTCAACCCCCGTTCTCACGGACCCCTATCCAGCCTGTTTTCTATGTCTCCCTCGGCCAACACAGGTGATTCAAATGATCAGCTAATCGGCAAGCTCTGGGGAAGCCTGATAACGATCCTCACCTGTGATTCAAATGATCAGCTAATAAGCAAGCTCCGGGGAAGCCTTATAACGATCCTCACCTGTGTTGGCTGAGGGAGACATGGAAAACAGGATAGGGTTCACTGAGGACCAAGGATGAGAACCACTGATATTGTAAACAATAGGGGAGAGTTTTATGCCATGGAAAATAATAAACAATTGTGTTGTGGAAAGGTATTTATTTAACAGAGCCACCCTCCTTTAACTCATTCACTGCCATTGACGCCTATAGACGTCAAAAATTCATTTGAACTATTTATATTAGTTTCACATTTTTTCCACTTTTATTAACAAGAGTATGAAAACCTAGAAAAAAAATGTAGTGTACATTTAGAACAAATATAAAATTTGTGATTAATCTTGAGTTAACGAGTGAAGTCATGTGATTAATTACAATTAAAAAAATGAATCGCCTGATGTCCCTAATAAAAAAAAGAAAAGGAAAGATTATTAAAAATTAGGGGCGTCAGACAATTATTATTTTTTTAATTGTAATTAATCGCATGACTTCAATAGTTAACTCACGATTAATCACAAATTTTATATCCGTTCTAAATGTACAATAAAAAAATTCTAGGTTGTCACACTCCAAAAAATGTGAAACTAATAGAAATAGTTCACATGAATTTTTGACGTCTATAGCCGTCAATGGCAGTGAAGCAGTTAATCTTATATACCTGGGATTGAATGTCTGGATTCTTAAAAGACATAAAACAACACCTAGGTTTGAATGACCCAATTTGGCTGTAAATTGCCTCTGCAAATTAATCTTACAAACCTGCTGGACTTTCTGTGGCTGGCTCTGGCTCTCCTCAGGGGACATTTTTTCTTGCTCAGGCACATGACAGAGCGTTGAAGACTGCTTGACGATATTCGGCTCGCTCTCCTGGTTGTTACTGGAGGAGCTGGTTCTGGGAACAGAAGCGACCTCTCTTCGAGGTAGGGCCTTGTGGCTGTTTGTAGGCGCTTGGCCGTGAGAATGACGAGGGGATGGCTTGCTGGATTTCGCTTTGGTCCTCGCAGGAGCCTTCCTGTTCTCCTTGGATGATGTCTTCACTCGATCATTTTTGTTAGTTGTGCAACCTTTAACCCCAGAGGTAATGTGCTCAATGTCCTGTCCAGCTGCTCTCCTTCCTCGTCCTTTCGCTTGTCTCTCCTCTTTTGAGCTCGTGTGTGACGACTCGCAATTTCTGTTGGCTCCAGGTATGGTAAAGTTTCTTCTCACTCCGCAGGCGTCATCTCCATCCCTCTCATCACGACCCTTTCTAATCCGTTCGTTGTCCCGGTAAATGCCAGCCTGTCTTTGATCACTGTCTTCTGTGTCCTCTAAATCTTCGATAAATCTGGCTCCATCCAGCACCTCCTCTATTTCATCTCCGTCGCAAAAGAAGAATCTGTTCTCCAGGCCCTTTCCGGCTTCTTCCCCCTCCGCCGCCTCCCTTGCAACAGGAGTGCAACGCGACCTAAAGGGTCGGCCTGCCTTGTGAGGTTTAGCGTCGCGTTGTGACCCGTTCCGTCTTTCTGTGCTTTGGCGAGACGTGGCTGTGAACTGGTCAGCGGCGTCGCTGCTTTCGTTTCCGTTTTTACCGCCTAGGTTCTTTACATCCTCAGGGCAGTACTGCTTGTAGTACCTCATGTCCATGATGCCCTCCCGGTTCAAATGCAGCACCTCGTCATAGTCCTGCTCCACGTCGGAGCCCACGTTGTCGTATTCGGAGCACGTGTCCTCCATGTCTTCGCCTCTTGGTTCGCGACTCATACGGGAGTGTTAGTAGGACTCTAGCTAGTCGTTGATATCATCCTTCAAGGGTGGAGGATGATTGTGCCGACACCCCCCCCCCCCCTCTCATCAAATTTCTGTGAGCTGCTTGGTTCTGCTTAGTTCCCCCAGGAAATTGGGCCTCGTCTACTCATATGAGCCATTACAGGCTCATTAAGTCAGATGCTCTCAACCCTGTGAATATTAAAAACAAAACAAAATTAGCTCTCTGAGATGATTGCATTATGTATTATGTACCATGAAAAGCATTATCTTTGTGAAACATCTTTGATTCATATATTTCCATACTGCAATCTCTTTCTTCCATGACTCCAAACCAGACAGGAAATTACAAGCGGCATTCTATACAAGCAATAACCACAACATTAGGTACACTGTCCAGTGTTTTTTTTTAATTTCCTATTTTAAGACAAAAAAAGGTTGTGCTTTACCTTGACTAGTTTCGGCGATGACTGCCGCCTTCCTCGGTAGCTGTTAAACTGACTGAGAACTTTTCAACTTTCCCACACATGGGATCCACTTCTCTGGAGATCATCGAGCGACGGAGGGCGTAGTCGGCGTGTAGCGTCACATGACAGCGCCACCACGCCGGCCACGCCCAAGAACATCAGTTTGACAGCTTCTGAGGAAGGCGGCAGTCGGCGTCGAAACTAGTCAAGGTAAAGCTCAACCTTTTTTGGGCTTAAAAAAAGAAAAGAACACATGGCGATATAGATTTGTAGACAAGATGATTTTATTTTATTTTTTTGTCATTAGGTACACTGGGTGCAATATGTAGCCTAATGAGAGCCCAAAAAAAGCGGCATCAAACTTGCCCAAATCAACGCTAACTGAATTAGATGAATAAATTGTCTTTCATGTTTCTTCAAGGTTTATTTGCTTTTATTTTAGCACAAGCCTAACCTATGCAGACCAAAACGTTTATGTATAATAAATGTGATATTGTTTGTAGTAAAACGGGTTGATTTATTGCTTGTGCATGCTAAAAATAAATAAATAAATAAAATACATAAGAAGAGGACCTTGAAAAAATTAATTGCATATTTGCAGTCGTAATAACGAGTGAGACAAAAAAAATGCAGGTTATTTTTCCAAATTATTCTACACTAGTACAATGTCATGAATACTGTATTCCACGGTGCGCCGCCATGGAGCTGTTAGCTGCTAATGATGTTGATTAATAGTCTTGCTTTGTTGTGTCAGCTCTAATCATGTCATGGTGTCCTGAGGAACGAGGAAACCCTAGCAAACATGTGCAATCTAATCTGGAAAATCAGCGACACGTTAGACACAAACGAGACCCACAATTTGTGGCTTATCAAATATGTTCCACTTCCAACAAGCTAGTGATGGCAACGATGGTGGTTGAATGCGATGTTCTTGCTACATTTGAACAACATCACAATGTATGCACAAGCAATACATGCACAAGGTAAGAATGCATTTGAAGACTGGGAAAACATCTAATTTCCTCTCTTGTTGTTGTTATAAGGAATAAATGGTGCAAAACCCCACAAGCACTGGGGAGAACATGCAAGCTCCACACATAGCCAAGATTCGAACTTTAAACTTCTGAATCGTGTTGCCAAAATGTAATTGAACTACTAGAATTCAAACCCACTAATTTTCCTTAAACTATTAGAAGGATAAATGCAATGTGTAATTAGGTACTCACTCTAGAAAATACGACATCACACGATTTGACACCTACTGTGCACTCAAGCAACGAGCACGACGACACTGGTCTTCAGATCAGCACACGATTAAGATGAGGAATTTGATAACTCCTAATGAATTTTTTCGTCGTGTTATTCCGATCGAATTGGTTGAACGCCGCGATGATAGAATCCCGTCACTCGAATGGGATCCTCCCATGTCAATTGATCTCTCCATGATGCTGAACTGTCAATTAAAAAGCCAGAACGGGCATTAAAAAAAAGGCGTGTATGCTGTTCGCCCTGCCCTTGACGCGTTCGGAGAGCTATTTTCGAAACCGTTTTTATGGCGAACTTTTGCCGCAGCTGCAGGGGATGCTTGTTGTGATCGTTCCGCCAGTGAACGTCGCATTATACAACAGACATTTTGATTTAAATATTGTGTACGTTTGTGCGTATGGATGAGGCCCGGCAAACACTTATTAGGGTTAACCATCTCAATCGAGCCAATCTTCTCATGCAAAACTGCACATCGACCTTGATTTAAAGACTGCACCATGCTGACATCCCACTGATGTGCTACCAGATGAGCACGTTCAGCTTTGTGTCTTATCAAATCGGCGTATGCCTACACCCAAATATAATTGTAAACATCCATCAGTGCACTTACCGTCATCGGTAGGGTCGTCCGGCTCACCCTTCTCTGAACGTGCTGCACGTTCAGATCAGATTGCTCTACGGGATGGTGATTTTTAATAAAAGCCGCACACGCACAGCTGCCCAGGAATGTGTATATAGAAGATACGGAATGTGTCACGTGACCACAGCGGGTTCCCGACGTTGATATTATTCAGAATAGGTGATGAAGCACATTCACGCCTTAACGCAACATTATTTAACAGTTCAATAATCGTGATAAGTTTTGTTACAAAATAATTGTTCCAATTATAAATATGAGATAGTATGTAATTATACGCATATTTACGGGGGGAAAAACACAACAAAAAATGTTAAGCCATATGAGACATTGATTGAGTCATAATGAGATAATGATATACAAAGTCATAATTACGGGATACTAAGTCCTAATAATAAGATGCTATCCCAAAAATAATGAGATAGAAAGTCATAATTACAATTAATTCACTATGCTTCACAGCAGGTATCTAAAGTGAACTTCCATAACAGCCTTTGAATGCTGATGTCACAATTTTTGTTTATACTATCTTTTTAACATGATTTTAACCAGTAGCTTCTTTGTATGCTGTTTTTTATTTATAAAGAAGAAGGGGAAAAAAGTTTACATCTGGAAAAAAAAAAACTTTAAACCAGCAGCACTTTGAGATCCAATGGATGGATGGATGATGCAGTGTACAGTATTCTCCTTGTGAAAGGAGAGTTTGAATCTCTTCTTTCATCTAAAACCTTTCATCTAAAACAACTTCAAACGACTAAGCAAATACGGAGAAAAATATTTTATTGATTTGTTATGGTTGTATTATTGATAATGTATATATTGTGTGTTCTGTTGTGTTTTGTTACAGCTTCAGCTGTCGTAGAAGCGCTATAAAGTTGAGTGAACTTGAGAGTTGTTTATTATTATTATTATCATTATTATTATTAGTGTTATTAATATTATTATTTTTATTTTTATTAGAGGAGGGCAAACATATCGATGCGTTTGGGATCGATTGCTATGGTCTGAAATGCTTTCGTTCTTCTGCTTGTCTAGTCTGACACGCGGGTTTGTTATTTAGCTGGTGCTAAAACGGGAGGACCGGTTTGGGGTCTTCCACCTAGGTTTTGCGTGTTATTGTTTTTATTTGTAGACATGGTCTTCATTTCTGTTGCAGACACACGTTCTCTTCGCGTCGTTACCCATTTCGAGCTAAATTAGCATCTGAGCTATCTTGAAATGTGCTGGTTAGCAGCGGGTACGTCACGTGAAGTTGTCGGAAAATATACTTGAAACTTTATTTTTCACTTTTGTCGTTGAGCATGGCAGGCAAAGGAGACAAACAGAAAACCAGGCGGAGTTTGTCGTTGTCCAAGAACAAGAAGCGAAGCGGCGGTCAGGTTGTCAACACAACTCCCATCACGTCGTTCTTCAGCAGCCCGCAACCCCCCAAGCTGTCCTGCCCTCTTTGTGGTCAGATGGTTCCCAGATTCGGGATCAATGAACACATTGATTTGCAGTGCAAGAACTTTGAGAGACCAGACAGCAGTGCCTCATCAGCAAGTAATATTGTCGCGTCACCAAGCAGGAGTTCATTGAAGTCCCAGCTAGATCCAGTGCTGGAAGAAGAAACCAAGACCAGTCCTTATTTCAAGACGAGAACCTCTCCGAATGTGTCCCGGGAAATAAGCAGCAAGACTGTAGTCAGAAAGCTCGAACTTGGAAGTCTGTCCGCTAAGTTATCTAGAACATGCCAAAAGACAAATGATAGAACCCACTCAGATGTTAAATATGCAGATGCAGTTTCTGATCTGAATAAAAACAAATTGGATGATATTAGCAACTCACAGAAAGAAAATCTTGCCAGCCAGGCTTTAGGAAGCGATGCAGATTCAGTAATACCTGTCGAGTTAACAACCAATGCTGGGGCATTTACAACAGCAAGTTTGGAAAAAGACTTTAAAACAGAGATGTGGCCAAAAGTGTCACTCTCCTCTTCCTCTAAATTAGTTAAGAGAAAGACAGAGACACCTGCTAAAGGTAACGTGTCTAGTTTAAGAAAGAAACCAAAACATGAGGGAACCAGCTCAACAGAATCAGAGACAGAAGATGATGTCAAATTTAAACCCTTACCCGAAATGCCCTCTCCTGCAGATTATAATCCCCTTTCTAGCCCAGACAAGTCCTCTTGTATTAGCAGCGTTTTACAGGCAGTGAGTGTGGCTGAGAAAAGCAACAGTGACCAGAGAGACAACACCTCACCCCCACAAAGACTGCCCTACTACCTCCGCAATTTCCAGACTGTCCTACGGGCCGTGCTGGAGAACGAGGATGACAGAGCCCTGTTCAACGAAGATGACATGACGATCGTGCAAGCCTTTCAGAAACTCTCAGGTATTGCCGAAATGTTGCAGATCCTCTTTAATGCCTTGTTTCTCACATGTATTTGCCCCCCCCCCCCCTCTCTCTCTTTTGTAGTCATGGGACAAAAGTTGTATGTGAGACTGTTTCAGCGGAAACTGAAGTGGCTTCAAGTAGAGAAACTGGATTATGAAGAAATATGCAGTGATCTGCGGCCTGTTGCTCAGGAGCTGGTGCAAGGGGGTCTTCTGCAGACAGGTAACTTCTATTACCGGTCAGGATATGATTACCATTATCTTTCATAGCTGCTGCTGTAATGCACTCGGTACGACATACACTCTTCAATAAACTCCTCTCCATTGCCAATTTTTTTGGGGGTGTAGTTCCACTTTTGGCCACTAGATTACAGTGCACAATTATGTTTAACACTACATTTAAGTCAGTCAAGGTCCTGCCTTTGTAAGCCACACACATTCAAAGTCACAGATACTACAGTGTAGAATCTGAGGATGACGCCTCCAAAGTAGACACCTCACATGCATATTTGTATTAGCATTTTTCTTTAACAATGCAATTTTTAAGCATCTACTTTAATAGTTGTTTTTTTGTTTGTTTTTGTTTTCTTAAGAGAATGACCTATGCAACATAGAAGAAGCTCTTGATCTCTTACCTGCCCCTGAGCTCAAAGCGCTGGCGAAGACCTTTCATCTGGGCAATTCTGGGACTCAAAAACAACAGCTCGTGGATGGGCTTCTCCGGCTGAGCAAGCAGAAGTCGCTCTTCTCTCTGGGCCAGGCTCCAAACAACATCGGCGCTGTCATCTTGAAAAGGTAAGATAACCCAATACAGTATGGTCTGCCATAGTTGTGCTGAAATAATGATGTAATCAAATTCTTTCTACCACTAAAGGGCAAAGCAGCTGGCAGGTTCCTGCGTGCGTCTGCGCCACGATCCCCGGGCTATTTTTTCTCGCATCCTTTTGCTCTTCTCGCTGACAGACACGATGGATGAGGAGGAGATGGCAGCAGGTGGACAAAGCCAGCTTTATACCATCCTGCTAGTCAACTCGGGGCGTTTGGCCTTCCCTGATTACACAGTGCAGCGCGCGGCAAAGGTGTTCCGGGAGAGAGATGACCTCATCAGGTGAGCCTATTGTGCGTTCGCAGATAGTTTGAGTCTATTATTTCTCATGGTTGTGTGACTCCTCTCAGGTATGAAGCAGCCATGCGAGCCTTGCAGGAGGTGACCTTGGCTATGCAAGGAGGTCACTGGGAAGAGGCTCTGGACCTGTACACGACAGCTAAGAATGAATGGCAGGATTTGAAGATGAGTTATGACCTCAGGTTGGAACGGCATTTTTAAATAAAAAAGAAAAAGGCATCTTTTTTTTCCCTTCAACCTATTTTTTGATTTTTTCATAAGTTTTACTCGGTGGTGTAAATATTCCAAAATAATCAACTTTTAGAGTCTTTAATGATTAAATTTTGGGATTTTTTTTGTGTGCAAATTTTATAAACTTGTTTGAATGTTATGCCCTTACAAGCCACAACATCTACACCAGGAGTCTTCAACTTTTTTTCTTTTTCTTTTTTAAACTGAGAACTACTTCCTGGGCACTGATAAATCCAAACGCAATCGCAATAATCAATTTATAGATTCGTATCGGGATTAATCGGTATCGAATCGTGACCTATGAATCGTGATACGAATCGAATCGCCAGGTACTAGGCAATTCACACCCCTAATAAATAAATAAATATATATATATATATATATATATATATATATATATATATATATATATATATATATATATATATATATATATATATATATATATATATATATATATATATATATATATATATATAGTTGTTTTTATTTCCAATTATATATATTTTTAATTTAATTTATATCTGTTTTCTATTTTCGCTTTTAGTCATTTTTTTTTATTTTGAATTTTGTCAGTTTTAGTCCTCCATAGCAAAATGGCCGCCCCCTGAGATGGAAAAAAACGGCTGGATTTTGCTGCATAACTCATATTCCACAAATTTAATATTAATCAGAATGTCATGTTTAGACAAGTGAGGTCACATTTAACATATAATTGTCAAGAAATGTTTAAGGTTGACTTTCCCTTTAAGTGTCTGGTGTTATGGCATTTGACACAGACTTTCTGTCCATGGTCCTTGTGGCATAATTGCCTTGTCGTGTCTTCTAGTCACCAAAAGGAGCTCCCAGTATTCCTACGCAGCTTCACCACAGGATGGGCTTACACACGTATATTATCAAGAGGCGTGGAGATCTTACAGAGGCTACGTCGCTATGAGGTTTTCTCATCTGATTCAAGTATTTTGAACTTATCTATCATTAGATGTGGATAGAAAACTTTTTCTTAAAATCCCAGGAGGCTGTCGACGAGTTGCGGTCCTTACTTCTGCAGGATGTTTACTGTCCTGACAGTCGAGGGCGCTGGTGGGAAAGACTGGCGCTGAACCTCCAACAGCACCTGAAAAAACCCGAACAAGTCAGTGCATGGAGTTGATGCTTCATCTTTTAAAACCTAGTCATTGTCACACTGAGTCTGAGTTGTTGCTTTCGATGCCTTGCAGACTATCTGCGCTATCAGAGATGGCCTGTCTGACCCTTTCGTGCGAACGGGACATAAGCTGTCCCTCTACCAGAGAGCTTCGAGGATGAGAGAGTCCGCCAGCTTCAAGAAGTACCGCCTGCAGCTCAGAGATCTGCCTACTGTCGATGTCCAAGATGTCAAACATGTGGGTATAAAACTAGCATGTGGCTGAACGTAAATGTGAAAATTGTCTTGTCTTGGGTCGTTGTCTGCAGGTGACCATCCGAGGACAGCTGTTTCCCCATGAAGGGGGAATGGGGAAATCACGGTTTCTAATACCATCAAATGGGGACGATTGTACTGATGGCGCCGTAATATGCTCTGTGGAAGACCTGTCATTAGCACATTACCAGCAGCAAGGCTTTGACCAAGGTAAGCATCGTGAGTTTCATGATTTAAAGGGATACTTGACTCATTGAGCCATTTTCAGCAGCAAAAAGTTTATATTTTGTCCAGAATGAATTTGGTTACTTCATTATTTTTCATGTACAATGAATGCCTTAAAAAAACGAAATTTTCCACTTGCTGTCGACTGAAGATGACATCACCTGTGCAAAGTGGGTAACGACCAATCATGGCTCAGTTTGCTGACCAAACCCAGTTAACAGATGAGCCATGATTGGTTGTTACCCACTTAGCACAGGTGATGTCATCTTCAGTCGACAGCAAGTAGAAAAATTTGTTTTTAACTCATTTACCACCAAAAACATTTAATGACATATACTAAAATCCAAATGAATGCCGCAAAAAAATGTTAATTGACGTTTACTACGGAGTTTTTTTCTCAATGGTCAGTGCAACTTGTTGCACATTGCTGCCTGCTTAATGGGCTTGTGAAATCAAAAACACCCTCAAACTATGGCCAGCAGATGGCAGCATTGTATCTCTTTTCAATGGGCTCCTGGTAGTATGAAATTACAATGAAACATGACAAATCTGATGAAATAGAACGTTTTCAAGGACGACGTGAATGATCAAAGCCTTTGTGACATTAAATCTAATTCACAGAGCGCCACTAAACAAAAAATATGAGTGTCAAAATCACTGTTGTGCAGAAAATGTATCTTTTCACAAAAAAAGCTGGTTTTGTCTTTATCTTTTCAATTTTCGCTCAATGTCACTCAAATTACCTATTTTCAAATGGTGATGACTAAAGAACGGAATAAGGTAGAAACATGCTTTTTGTTTCTAATGAAAGAATGGAATGCGATCTTTCATGTGGTAGCCACCATGTTTATGTCGTCACAGCACACAATATTCTGTTTGCCTTGAAAGATGACTTAAAATGCTTGAAATCCGCTGGCACTGTCGTTTTTTGTTTTTTTATAACGTGTGGCAGTAAAAGAGTTAAAGGTGTATTAATTGTCCGTGAAAAATAATGAAGTTATCACAATATCCATCCATCCATCCATTTTCTTGGCCGCTTTTCCTCACTAGGGTCGCGGGGGTGCTGGAGCCTATCCCAGCTGGCTTCGGGCAGTAGGCGGGGTACACCCTGAACTGGTTGCCAGCCAATCGCAGGGCACACAGAGACGAACAACCACACTCACATTCACACCTAGGGACAATTTGGAGTGTTCAATTAACCTGCCATGCATGTTTTTGGAATGTGGGAGGAAACCGGAGTACCCGGTGAAAACCCACGCAAGCACGGGGAGAACATGCAAACTCCACCCAGGAAGGCCGAAGCCCGGACTCGATCTCACGTTCTCTGCACTGGGAGGCGGACGTGCTAACCAGTCAGCCACCGTGCTGCCCCGTTATCACAATAATTAGAAACAAAATATTAACTTTTTCCTGCTGAAAATGGCTCAATTAGTCAATTGTCCCTTTAAATGTTTGGTAAAGTGAAAAAAATAGGTATTTGTTTGAATCTACCAGGAATCCACGGAGAGGGCTCAACATTCTCAACACTCTTTGCCCTTCTGTTGTGGGACATCATTTTTATGAACGGTATACCAGACGTTTTTCGAAATCTGTACCAGGTGCAGTATAATAAGCCCAAACAAGCTATACATTTGACAGAATATCTAGACATCTCTACATGTTTCTTTTCCCTTTCCGTCACAGGCATGCCCACTAGACTTTTACACTGACTGTTTCTATGAGAACCGAAGAGAAGCAGTGGATTGCCGTGTACAGTTAATTAGCGAAGCTTCTGTAGAAACCTTGCAGGATATGTTAGAGGATGTTTGGACTTCCCAAGAGGGTAAAGTGTGCTCATGTGCCAACTGGGAGCGATTCTCCTCGCTTAGTCAAGCCCAGGTACTTTGTTTTCAAATATCCTGAAGTCACTCATTGGAAATAATTTATTTTTTTAAAAGTCTATTGTGTGTTGTGTAATGATAATTGAATCCACGGTGGTGTTTATTTGCAGTCTCTCGTGTCATGCATGGGTGGAGCCTTCTTAGCAGGAGTTATCGCACGGATGGCGAAAGATTTCAGGCACTGTCGTGGAGGATTGCCTGACCTTGTCGTGTGGAATTCATCTGATAAGACTTACAAGGTGGGAGCTTCCACTGTTTTTTATTTATTTATTTATTTAAATAAATGCAGTACAGTAGTGTGTATTGTAGTTGTAAAAAAAAAATGGGATTCCTGATTGCTTCAAGTCAGTGACGTTTGCTGTTTTAGTTGGTGGAAGTGAAGGGGCCGAATGACCGTCTGTCCCAGAAGCAACAAATCTGGCTCGATGAGCTGCAGAAACTGGGTGCCAATGTGGAGGTGTGTCATGTGGTTGCCACCGGTGCCAGAGGATCCCGTGGGGAATAAAAGGAAAAGAAAAACGGCAGGCCAAAGTGATAAAGAAACAGCCACAAAACTGAAATGAAATGCTTCAATGCCTTTTTCGATTCTGTTAATCTAGACTGTGCTGCTTATCTCGGCTGCAGGGGATGAATTTCAGAGTGAAAGTGGAGTATAATGGGCTACCTAGTGCCATTGTTTATCTAGGAAACTACTGCTTGCAACAAAAAAGGAGCATCATCGCTCAGTACAGCCGGGATCACAAAAAGCTTTCAGCTTGAGATAATCAGAGCTCACACAAAGCTGATGGTGTTTTTCCTCTTCTCTTTGACATTGTGGCCCAGATATTTCATCTTGAAACAAATACCAATACAGATGAGAAAAACAAATATGACATTGTTATATTTATGTCATACTTGGCTCATTTAAATGTATTAATACTACGAGGTGTTCCAGGACTTTCATTAAAATATATTTCAAATCCAAACACGTTTCCTCTTACGAAGTAACATCCCTGGAGTGTTAATGCACTCTTCCCCCAGCCTTCTCTACCATACTTTGATGCACTCCTGCAAGGATTCTTCCGGATCGTCTTCAGCTCAGTCGTCACGGAAATCTTGAAGTCGTTCATGTCTTTAATACAAGTCACCTTGACTAAACCCTTGAGCTTGGGAAAGAGGAAGAAAAATTATACAGTCAGGTCAGGAGAGTTGTGAGGTCCGGCCTGGAAGTGTCAGATGCTCGGCTTTTTTGAATAGACTCATCTTCCTGCCATAACTCGGCTCTTCTTACATAGTGATTGAATCAAAAATAGACAGTTTTCACTGCACACCTCCTTATTAATCATCTGGACCATGTTTGTTTGTCCTGCCCCAGTGTGGTCAAGGTGTAGACAGTAAAATGAGAAAGTGGAACAAAAATGGTTTATTGTTAATTGTATTTATGTAATTCCTGCATGTTTTAATAAAGTATAATATACATAGTATTTCATTTAGAAAACTTTTGTTGTTGTTTTCTTTGGGAGGGTGAAATGGATTTAATGGTATTCCCATTATTAGCCTACAATGCGGAAAGATGATTTGAGTTCTGAGTTGTTGTTTTTTAGTTAGCTGGAATAAATTACTCATATCTCAAGGCCCCACTATACATGGAGAAATCAAAATTACTCAGCAGTAATATTAGTAATTCTTCACAAAGGATAAGGAATATATGATTTTGTGTACAATTTGTATTCAAATATCCACACACCGCCACTGAAGGCTAACTGTTAGCCTGTGTCTATGGCATTTCCCATTATGTTAACATTATCATAGAGGACTGTGTGCGTGTTTTAAATACACAATGCCTAATTCTCTTGCGTCATGTTTAGTTTGACAATACATATCAATTTATGACAAACAGCTCGAAGTGTATTAAAGGGTAGACGAAAATAAGCGTTGACCTTCAGCCTATGCCTTTTCGGTCTGTATGTTTCTTTTTATGACTGACTTGTGTTGTATTTTTGGTTTTTTTATGACTGATTGAAATAAATTGTATTAATTCATTCATATTTATTCATTCTGTCATACTGCTGCTTTTGAAGTGAGTTGAGTTTGCTACAAACTACTGATGTTTCACAGCTTGGTGTAAGTTGGGGGAAATAAATGGGAGAGTTTCTGGGGATCCCAAACATGTTGGGACCCCCAAAAAGCGCCATATTTGCAGATTTGTAATGTTTTTTTGTTTTGTTTTTAATTATTTGTTTTGGAGTGCTGGGAGCTTATTGGAGATTTACACCGGGGGTTTCCACGATTTTTGTGGGTTTAAAAAAAATACATTTATAATGTGCGTCAATTTTACGTAGATTTTTGCTTTCGTGCTTTTTGTGCTGTACCTAATTAAGTGTCCCGGATCCTGGACGCATTCGTGTAAAGGGATAGCAACTGCGCTGCGTGTGACGTCACCGCGCAGGAGCGAGGGGGCGACGAGTGGAAGCTGCAATAAACACAGGGCGTCTGCGCCTATCTAACTAGGACAATAAAGTGCAAGCGGCATCAATGCTTTAACAATGGAGCTGTCCGATATGCTTCTCCTGAAACTTGTCCTCTTCGCCTACTTGCTGCACGACACTCAAGGTGAGCGCGGCGTTTCGTGGGAGGAAAACTACTACGCGGATAAAAAAAGATGTGGAAAGGCTGATGCCGAAAAAGCTGCCTAGCTAGCTAGCTACCTTCACGGCTAACGCTCTGGATCAGTGGGGCCTGCTTGTTGTGAAGGGGACTGCACCCTTTTCGCCGTGTTCTCGCCTAAAAACGACACACGGCGGAAAGTCTTGTACGGATTCGGGCGGCGCGTTGAAAAATAACGATGTTTTTCGTGTATCCCCGCGTGTTGTCACCGGTCTTTTTGCCAGGTTTATCTTGTATTGCTGTGCTTATCTCGCCGACGTCCATTGTTGTGAGAAGATGGGAGATGCCGACTGGCTGCCTTGAAAGGACCGTTAGCTTTATGCTACTTATAGCTCACTGTTTCTAATTCGTTTACAACATCGCCGTTAAAGTCATTGTACACTTTTTCGTTTAAAGCATTCGCGCTACATTTTAGCAACTAACACGAAAGTTATTTTTAGGCTTGTATCTGCTCACATTCAAAGGAATATTACTCTAGCTAACGCGATACATAAATCAACTTTAGGGCGATGCACTCTGTAAACGGTTCATTTTCGATAATTTGTCATGTTTAAGTGTTGTAGAATAGTGCTGGTGTGTGGGTGTGATTGTCGTTAAGCATTTGCTACATGATTGCAGAGCTGGGAAGTCAAATACTGTCATTAAAAAAATCAATTTAGCAAACAAGAGTCCAGTTGCCAATTCATTTTTTGTCGATAATTATCACTTATACAGACATAAAAAATAAAATTAGCAACCATATCCTTAAAAAAAGATTGTGACAGTAGGCTAAAAATGTATTTGGCTATTAGGCTGATTAAAAGAAAAAAAACATAAACAACAAAACGTTTTTTCACAAATGTCAAATAAACAAAAGTTCATTTTCCACAACTCAATCTTTGCGAAAAAAACATGTCTTACAAAGACTTAAGGCATTTTTTCCTTTCGCAAGCACATTGGTATGTATATATTTTTTGATATTGTGGCAGTAAGTTAAATATGACTTGGAAAATTATGCCAGTATTTGGCAAACATCCCCCCCCCCCCCCCCAAAAAAAAAGCAGTGGATATTTTGCCGTGATCAGCAACTTTCCTGCTGGTGTTATTTTGCCGTGAACGGCTGTGATTGGTTAATCACGGACCCCAGTCATGCACTGGGCGTGGTTCCTGCCTCGCTTCAACCCCCCCCCCCCCCCCTCTGTGTCTTTTCACAAAGTTTTCATTTTGTTTTGCCACAGAAAATAGGCTGTTATTTATCGGTGTGACCAGCCTAACTATAA
This sequence comes from Vanacampus margaritifer, assembly GCF_051991255.1. Taxonomy (NCBI): domain Eukaryota; kingdom Metazoa; phylum Chordata; class Actinopteri; order Syngnathiformes; family Syngnathidae; genus Vanacampus; species Vanacampus margaritifer. The sequence goes on along the minus strand of NC_135437.1, from coordinate 20,634,737 downwards.
CCTTCACTGCAGTGCTGTCAGGCAGTAGGACACGATTGGCGTCTTTTCAAATGCCCCAATTGCTTGTCCTAGTTCTTTAAATGCAGGAAGTTCAATAACTGTTCAATTCTTCAATAAACACGTGAAACAAAACTGCTAGTTTACAACTGCAAGTAATTGTAGTAAAAAATAAAAAGTAAAGCGTGTACATTTGAGGCGACCGCTCAAATTAACCACCATTCCACGAAATGGCACTGGTGCAGGATTTGTACTTGAAATTTTATTCATGGCAAAACTATGTGGCGAGTTGCATTATAACTGCAAAATAGCCACATGCTAATTAAAAGCTGAGTTTGCGGTTGTTGTGAAAAAAATCTAAATTATGTATTAGTAAATTATGTTGGTTGTAGAAATGAGAATATTCCAGAATAGTCACGGGCTCATACTCACCTCAATGAAAAATTCAATGTTAACACCTAAATTTTTCATAATGCACATGAGCGGTGAACTAGCTCGGTCTACTTGTACCGTCTGTTAACGTTGTTACTTCGGATGATGGAAATTCCGCCTCTCAGGCATAATTACAGCGAACCACATAGTGCTTTTACTGAAAATACCTCCTGCTGCTTTAGCTCTGTTGCCATAATATGACCCTGCAAATACAGGGCAGTGCTCGACAAGGGCTTTGCATTGCTGTCATTTTGCGCAGCACAATTCAGAGAGTTGCATTGTTGTTGTGTTTTGTGCAAATGGAATTCAGGCTGCTTTTGGAGGGTGAAGCAGTGGCACAAACGGGTGGAGGTGCTCGAGTAACATTCTCCTTCATGGCCACCACCGTAACCTTGTTTACCCCCCCAAAAAGAAAAAAAACAACAACTTGAGATGACTACTGCCTTAAACATTTGCTCTACTTGCAAAAACTTTATACTGTGTGTCTTCCTGTTTCCCTCCACACAGGACACTACCGGAATCCCCTCAACAAGTACATCCGGCACTATGAAGGCCTTTCTTATGACACAGAGCTGGTACACAGCAACCACCAGAGGGCCAAAAGGGCACTCACCCACGAAGACCAGTTTCTTCATTTAGATTTTCACGCTCATGGAAGGTTGGTCAACTTTGAAATTAAATACAGAAGTTTTGTGTGTGTGTGTGTGTTTTTTTATTTTTTATTCATACCTATCTGTATGGTCTTTCCCTTTTTTGGTCAAAAATATGTCGAAAGGTGGGGGTGACACGGTTCTGATTCTTATTTGTTAACTTTACCATACCAGTATAAAAATAAATGATAATGTCCTGTCTCCGCAAATCTTTGGTTCTTTCATGTGTTTAATGTGCTACTGTGAAAAGATAAACACTTAGTGTACGCCGTTATTGAGCAATATGATTCTCCTTGGAAATTGGGTGTGACTGCTGAGAGGCGCTGTTGCTCATATGAAAGAATGAAAGTAATAGTGAACTTTATAGCTGGTTGATATATCACACTGACCATAGCATATCCGAGCCTTTGAAGAGTATACACTACAAAACCAGAAGAATTGAATTGAACAACAGAGCAATGTGAACTTGAACAATGGCGTATAATTGCTGGATCATTGCATATGATTGCGACATGCTGTGTTCTTTTATTTTAAACACCGTAACGTACACTTGTTTCTTGTTTACTGCCTCCAGTGGATGAATTTGGCGGATTCGGCCATGCCCACATTTGGACCTGTTGCACGTATTGTTTTGTCCACGGATGGCCGCCTGACGACAATGCAAAAAGCTCCTGTATTGGCACCTGTATAATAACAACTGACTCGGGCCCACTGGACCGTTCCACAGATACAATAAACAAAGAAACTGAATTTTTTTTTTGACAAATACTACTTTGGACCTGAGGAGCGTCGTACATTACTTTGCTGAGCTCAAGATGAGCTTCTAATGAGTGAATTCTTTTTATGAAGTGCAGTTAGTGCGATTCCAATCTATGGCAAATTACTTTATTGTTTTTTTTGGGGGGGGGGGCATAGTGAGCCTTTTGCATATATTCAATTCCAAACATATTTAAAGGTTGTAAAACAGAATATAATGTAATGGAACTTTTTTTTGTGGTATTTTGAAAACAACTTGGAAGTGTGCCATGCTGAAATGTCAAAAATACAAGAATTGGGCACTATAACACATCCATTAGTCATCCTCATATTATTGGAACATTTGAGTACACATGGAGACAAAACTATCATCATAATTAGGGGTGTCAATTGCCTCGTACCTGGCGATTCGATCCGTATCACCATTCAAAGGTCACGATTCGATACGATTAATCCCGATCCGAATTATTGCGATTTAAAAAAAAAATACCTCAAATTCAGAGAATACTAATTAGTAAACTTGTACATGCACACTGTAAGATTTGTATGAAAATGTATTTATTTAGGCTTATAACTGTGAGCCACTGTATTTAACAAACAATCTATTCAAATCTGCTTCATGTTTGAACAGCATTGAAATAAAACATTAAGGCTTAATGTTCCATTAATATAACATTCTTCCATGCTTAACGTGTGAGCCCTAACCAAAGTAAGCCCTTCTTGTTGAATATTTCCATAAAAAATTGATGCTTAAACATCGATTCGGCTGCATATCGATTCGAGAATTGCGTGCTGTAATAACACAATAAATTGCTAAATCTTTTTGAAAAATGTATTAAATTAAATTAACTCTTTGACTGCCAGACGTTTTCAGAAAAGGGATGCCGTGGGTGCCAGCCGATTTAAGCATTTTGACTGATCTTTTGACTGATCTTTCAAGGTCCACAGAAAATGTTGTGTTTGGACTATGGAAACACACATACTACCAAATGAAAGATTGGACTCTCATCTTTCATCAGAAAAAAAAGTTTGTTTCTACCTTATTCCGTTTTTGAGTAATCAACAATAGAAAATGGTTAGTTTCACCTCTGTTTTGAAACAAACGTCTTTTAACGTCTTTGGCACTCCTCCATAGGATTTTACTAAACGTTATTTAACGTTTTTGGCAGTCAAAGAGTTAAAAAAAAAAAAATTACACCCCTAATCTGTTATCTTACTCACCCTTTAGCTTTAAAAGCTGCAGTATTCTATTCACCAGTCTCCTCTTTGCTGCAGTAGTCTCAAGGTGTTCTTTTTTTTTTTTTTTTGTGTGTGTGTGTGTGTGTGTGTTTCATTGCTGATATACTTTGTGAGACTACTGATGCAGTAATACACAGCAATGAAAAACTGACCGCCTCAAATTGAGCCAAGTAGAACCGAAGCCGCTACGTTGCTGCGAAAAGAGGGCCAAATATGCTCTGTGGCTTCGGGACTGTGACCCGTATCGTAAGATGACATCCGAGCAAACTGACTGGGTGTTAATTAGGTTTGTGACAAGTCATAACATCATTGCTTTTAATCTTTCCTCTGAGATGTATTGTTTGTTTGGGCTGAGAAAGTGCGCAATGTGACATCTGATTTGCTCTTTGAGTACAAATCTATTGAATAAAACCGCTGCTTGTCATCTGCAATTTAAGCGATGACTAATAATAGTATTCGGCTCCGCATGCATCATTAATACTAGCATGATGGTGTCAGTCAAAGGTAAACTTTTGAAATATTTTAATAAGGGCAGTTATTTTTGATACGAGACCTTGTTCCTGTCAAGTCAATCGAACACGCTTTGAGCTTGGTGAGATGGATGAGTATACGGTAATACATTTTAGCTAGGAAATAACGGACTTAATGATGAGCGTGGGGGGCGGGGGGGGGGCTTTTACGTTAGACCAAATATGTTGTTTAATTCTTGCTTTGGAATGATGAGAAGGTGGTGTTTTGTACGAGCGTGTCCACACTCTCCATGACCATCTGTCTCCGAGCTCGGCAAAGGCTGTTTATCATCCTGTGTGGAGCAAAGCCTGCTGTTGCCAACCTCAGACGTTGTTAAATAGGCGGGTGAGCGATAAGAGCGGCGTGCCACACGGAAGGAAGACGCCCGCCTGTTTCCTTGAAAAGGAAAGATGTGTCGGCTTCTTTTCCTGTTTGAATTGTCCCCGATAAAGCAAGGCACACAATCGTCCCTCTGAAGATTCATTTTATTACGTTGCATCCCCATTCAATGGAATATTCTGTATATTGTTGCATACTGGTTTGTGTAAAATGATAACTGAATTCTATCTAATTAATATTCTGGAAGATTATTTTTTTTTTGCTTGCTGTCAAATTAGAACAAAGCTGGATAGTGGAGATGTTTTAATTTGCTTCATGGTGGTAACCTACTAACTTCCGATTTTTATTTGACTAATTTTAGGTGATAATTTGCCTGCTAAACACCAGCTATTAAAAACCGCTTGCAAATGTCCAAACAGACCCAATGTCTACTTTTTATTTCTTTCCTCCTTGAACATGTTTTGTTCTCATGTCTCCCTCTCATTTGCATTCTCGCTATTACGCAAAGATGTTGTCAATCTCGTTAAGTGAGGCCCGATTTGCATCCACACACGTCCCTGCATAGTATCAAACATTTCAGATCATTGCTATAAATATTCTGATGAAGTTGTTTTGCTCACTCTCTCTATTTTCCAGGCATTTTAATTTACGCATGAAGAGAGATACTAGCCTCTTCACACCAGACATGAAGGTGGATGTTTCGGGGGAAGAGTCGACATACGATACCTCTCACATCTACACTGGAGAAATATACGGTGAGAAAAGTCTCCTTTGAGGAATGTGCTTTGCATGGAGCAGCCCCAGTCGACATTCCGACCGCCATATTCTGCCTTTGCAAACACGTACATGTTCAATTTGATTCATACTGTCACAGGGTTAGTCGTTTAACAATATGTTCATTAATCTGGTTGTCGTTTTATAATTGTACTGCAACATACCGAGAACTGTTGTTGAGCCTCATGTTACTAATGGAGGCAACTGAATGTATAAGCTCGTCTGTAGTGTGATGCAGTATAGTTCACTCACAATAATATTATCTCTTTGACAGCATCAATCCACACTATGATTTATTATGTTTGGTAAGGCAGAATATTGGATGTTATTGTATTGTGCAAGTGATCATGTTGCTGTTGTGATTGGTCGGTGTGCTGTATATTTTAGGATAAAGATAAGTAAACCACTACTGAGGATGTGTGAGTAATCGATTAATTCGAAATTGGGGTCAGGTGGATTTGTATTTATTTAAAAAAAAAAACTGAAAACTTGATTTATGTAGTTCGAAGAAGTATCAAAGAGAGACTGAGGGGTTTTTTTTTCTTTCAAACGAGGACAAGTTTCATCAGACATTTGGAATTGGTTTGTGTTTGCAACTCAAGATAATGTTTCAATAAACAGTCTGCTGCGAAATATGACAAAAAGCAGCAAATGTTGCGTTTTAAGTGACTCGGAAGAAGATGGTAGGAAAGTCACACAGATAAGCAGGCATTAGTGGAAAGCAAAATGGATAAATGAACAAACAAACATTACATCTTCTTTCCATAGAAATTGATGCAGTTAATGCGGGGGGAAACTGATAAAAGGCCTGTGTTTGGTTTTAGAATGAAGCAAATCCTAGAAGGGGAGGAAAAAAAAAAAAAAAAAAATGCTTGTTGCTGGGCTTTAGCGCTGAATGTTGCCGTTTTATTCTTCATTTAGCTCCTGTGGTCTGTTTTCTTACCACCCCCGCTCTAGAATAAAACGTCTGCCTGTAATTTGTCTCCCCAGGTGAGAAAGGTACACTCGCTCACGGCTCAATCGTGGATGGTAAATTCGAGGGCTTCATTCAGAGTTACCACGGCAACTACTACGTGGAGCCCACCGAGCGCTACCTGGAGGGCAAAGACGTGCCTTTCCATTCTGTCATGTACCACGAGGACGACATACGTGAGTCCTTGACAACCAACCGCACGCTCACAATTACTCAAACGGGCCGTGCAGTAGGCACTTGTGTGTCATTTACTGATTGCATATGGGTACGTGTGATCCGAAAGTGTAAGGTTAATCTAGCTGAGCTGATGTAGGCAGATTGGTGTGGGAAAAAGAAAAAGAAAAACCTGAAGAGCCGAGCTACTCGAGGTGCTCATTAGCTGAGTAATATGATCTTTCTCTCGGGGTACTGGCTCATTAAAGCTGTCTATACAACATAGGTAGATATCGTGAGCAGCACTCACGTTTAATATGTAATCACCCCTTTTTGTATACACTGTTAAATACGAGAGGAATGAGTCAATCAAGTAAGTGTGTAAAGTGATGGAGTATCAGGTGGCGTGTAAGGACACCCATTAGCTGATCATGAATAGCATCACAAACAAGAGTGACTCAGAGGGTTAAGTAGCTAACGTCTCCATAATCCTGACCAGTGTTGTGTCGGCCGCTTTCACTTAGACTATCCTCACAAGTACGGCTCGGAGGGAGGCTGTGCTGATGGCTCGGTGCTTGAGAGGATGAAGAAGTACCAGGCCTCCGCTGTAGAGGAACCGTCCAAGGTGAACTTCACCACACTCTTGCAGCACAAGAGATCTGATATGTTTATCCCATTAGCAAACATGCCCGGGGGGGATATTTATGCCATTATGACCACACCATCCAATAAGATCCAGTTCAAAAACTTCACACTGGCCAAGTTGTTTGGAAATGCCAGTCAAACCCAAAAATGTGTAAATACGTTTTTTTTTTTAATATACTTATTCTTTCACTCCACGTTTTGTTTTATATTTTTATGCAAGAGCATACTGAAGGCTTTGATGCATCTTCTGACATGAAGAGGTGGCTTAAAGCAATGGTCGCAGAGGTGGCAGCAGAGTATAAGAGATCAGCCAGGGCCATGATGCAACAATCTCTTTTTGACAGTGTTTTTACCAGAAATGGGAATGAGGAAACTTAGCTATATTCTAATGCTAATTGTTGCAAAAAGGAAACAAATACATATATACTTTTTTTTTTCCTCAAAAAAGAAGAGACTCTAATCTTTTTTTTGGTAAAGTCCATGTTTTGATAGCAATAGAACACAATATGGGCCTTGCAACAGCTGGGAGCGAAGGGGGTTGCTTCAGTGAAAATAGCTGGGAGTGAATAAGTTAGTCTGTTGCTAACCCCCCCCCCCCCCAAAAAAATGCTATGTAACATGTTTTTTATAAGAAAAATAGCACTCACTTTATATATATATATTAAAAAAAAACATGCAGTAATAACATTTAAAATTAAATAAGAATAAATATTTTTGCAATTTGTACATCATGATTAATTCATTGTATGACTCCTGGTGTGAGTGCCTCCGCCACCAAGGGGGCAGTATAATGCAAGGAATAAGAATAATTTAACACTACCATAAGTTAAAAGTTGCCATTAACTTCATACAATTTTAAGGAAAAATAATATATTGTTATATATAGGTCTTTCTTTAAAGTCATCTGTCATTTATGGGCGTGGAATTTTATTTACTAATCGTATAGATATTTGGTATCAGTAGCGGTGACTACTCAAGAGTTGCGTATCTGTTGGGGAAAAAAAGTGTTATCGAACATCCATGAGCCAAGACGTGCATGTATTCTTTAAATTCAAATGACTCTCTTTCATTTTTTACAGGCAACATATAATAATTCCATGTTTCAATAATAAGAATAATAGTTCTAATAAGAATATGAGTATTATGTTAAAGCATTCATTCATTATCAGTCACTCAGATTAATACAGTCCTGCTCACCATTATTGGCACCCATGAAAGTACATAATGTGGAATAACTTCTGGAAAAAATGATTCCAGTAAATCCTTTTATTTTTTTTACGGCGAACTTTTGTTTTATCCTAAAGACCAAATGATTAAAAATTGAATTTTGTTCACAGGAAAAACCCTGAGAACATTGCAACACAGATGCTATTCATTAGCCTGTCTATTGTGTTTCGCATTGTGTATTAGCATTAAGCTAGTGGAATCTCTGATGGGAAAGTTATTTCGTTGTTTTAAACGCACAATGTGTAATTATAGTTACACATTTGTTTACACATGCGTTTACAGCAATTTGTTAATAAACTTAAACTGGGAATGAAAATAAACCACTCAAAGCCTTTTTTTTTTCTTTTTTTTTTTTTTACAATTGTTAATCTGCCGAACTGCTGCTTGTCGTGAAATTAATTTAGTTTTGTTTGCTCTCACCATCTAGCATGTGTATCTCGATTTTTTTGCTCAAAAGCCAAAGCAAAATTAATTACATAAGCAGGCTGAATATTATATAGCACTTGTACAGGATCTCATTATGTTATTCATGTGGTCATAATGAAAGACACTTCATTTCATCATCTTCATGTTTAATTTGTTTTTGTGAAATGTTCTTGTCATTATTTCTTCCTTTCGTGCACATTATATGGTAGCAATGCGTGTTGCATGAAGGTGGTGTACCTTTAAAACTAGAAACCAGATATATCAGACATGATTTATTCAGCTGCTGTTAGGTTGTAAATGCCCTCACAATATAGTATGTTTAATTTAACTGCCGTCTATTTCCTCCTCTGTCACACCAGGCACTCCACAGTCAGGCGGTCCTTAATGAATCTGTGATGTTGAGAAAGAAGCGGATGGCGCAGGCTGAGAAAAACACTTGCCAGCTTTTCATCCAAACAGATCACCTCTTCTTCAAGCATTACAAGACGAGAGAGGCCGTCATCGCTCAGGTAAAAAAAAAAAATGCACGCGTGGGATTGAGGGTGCGATTGCCACTCATAACGCACTGCTGATTGCGTAACACTCCATAATGACTCACGACAGTTGCTATTTGCACCTTCTGCACGCTAATTAGCAATGTCGAGCTGTCGAGCTTTGTTGGAAGTCGTTCATCACACTTTATAGAACCGGCAAGTCGATACACATTCGTACACCTCGTGCAATATCATACCAACCCTAATGGTTTTCTCCAATGCACATAAATGTAAAGTGGCAATCCCACACGTGCACAAGCCATGGAAATGCTATTAAATTAATCCACTCCAGCCTTCCCTGAAGAAAAACATTCAGATGTGTAATGAGGAAAAAATAGTTCTCTATAAAGTCTATATATACTTCATAACACCATACAGTAATGATATAAATAAAATAAATAAAATTCCGGTCACGTTTCCCTTTAATGAAATGGAGTTGCTGTAGGGAAAGCATCAGAATGACATCTTGGGGTCCAATGAGGATATGTCGAATAATATCTACCAGCAATTACATATGCAAGGCATTTAGACCCCATATAGACCCAATTGTTAAATTACAGAAAGAAGCCATTAGAATAATAAATAAGGTTGGTTACAAGGAAACAAGTAATCAGTTATTTATAGGATCGGGTATCTTGAAATTTATGGATATTTTGTACTTAAAAACAATGGAAACACTTTTTCGTGTAGTAAATAATAGTTGACCTCTTTGTATTCAAAATGTATTTAAACTAAGAGAAGGAATCTACAATTTAAGGGGTTTAATTATGTTTAAAAAATGTAAAGTGAGGACTAATGTAAAATAAATACAGAGCTCAGTTTTGGGTGTGAAATTGTGGAATCATCTTGATGATGAGCTGAAGTGTTTTGAATTATGTTTTAAAGGAGTCTTATTGTTTGAGAATATTTCATTAAGTTATATAGGTGTAGGAGTTTAAAAAAAAAGTATATCTATCTATCGAGATATAGATATATTTTTCCCCTTTTCATATATGTGTGTGTGTGTGTGTGTGTGTTTGAGAAATTCATTCCTTCATTGAATTATATTCTTCTGCTTATCTCTTTGTATGCTGTTCTCTTACCATTTCAGATTTCCAGCCACGTCAAGGCCATTAATGCCATCTACCAGGGCACAGACTTTTTAGGGATTCGCAACATCAGTTTCATGGTGAAACGAATCAGAGTGAGTCCTCTACTGAATTGTTGTTTTCTTTTCTACCTCTTTGTAGGGCTGGGCAATCAATTTGAATTTTGTCTTCTGGATTATTTAAAGCTGTTGTTCTTATGTTCTGTTACGTCCAGATGTTTTTGTGAGTTGTAATTTTGCACAAGTGGCAGAATGCTGGATGGGTGGTTTACAAGACATGTTTAGTACAATAGCTACTTAATTGTGGCATTTAAGCACAAACTATGAATGTTAAGTTTATGTTAATACTGATCTAGAATCAGTATACATTATTGTTGTCTGAACATTTTGCACAGGAATTATTTTTGAATAAATGAAACCTTTAAATAAATGTTTGTTTGGTTTGTTAGATTAAAATCTCAATTGTCCTGAATGACTGCAAAAATCAATATTTTATTTTAGGGGCCATGTCGGTCAGCCCTACCTCTTTGTCTACGCTAAAAATACTCTGTAATGGTGTTTCCTCTAAACAAGCTGTCTTCCTCCCACATAGATAAACACCACCAGTGATGAGAGGGACAAGTCCAACCCCTTTCGCTTTGGTAACATCGGAGTGGAGAAGTTCCTGGAGCTGAACTCTGAGCAGAACCACGACGACTACTGTTTGGCTTACGTTTTCACCGACAGAGACTTTGATGATGGTGTCTTGGGTTTGGCCTGGGTGGGAGCCCCTTCAGGTACTGCACAGCTACCATCAACTGGAAACAATCGGCCATGGTTTTAAAGGGGGATTCAAGGCAAAATATTTCTTTGCAATAGTTTGCTATAATGTGGTATATTATATATATTATTATTTCATTTGTGCAATAAGAATCAAGCAAATTAATTAATCCATTTTCATCCTGTAACGTTTCTGAGACCGAGGGCAATTTGATGTCAATTTCAATCAACAGCAGAGGGCAGTATACGGCCAAAATGGCAGCCCTCTGTGAAAATGGATGAATTAATCTGCCATTTAAATTTTATTCCATAACAGCAATGGGGAGGCACATATTTAGTCTTTTTTTTGCTCACAGACATCGCATCTATCATTTAATTGTGGTCAGTGGTCAAGACTTTATGACTCATAAAGAGTGTGAGCTGAATGCCCAGTGAGTTTCTGCTGCTAAAAAAAAAATGTGGCGCTTCAGACTGCAAGTGACTCTCTCTGGTTGTCATGGGAACCAACATCAAAAAGGATCAGGGGTGTTTTTCCTCATGAAACATGGATGCAATTTAAAATCTTGTTTTCTTATCTCATAACATGACATGCATACTTTGGAGGGTGGCTTGTTTAAAAATGTGCTTATCATCGCCAGGGAGTTCTGGAGGGATCTGTGAAAAAAGCAAGTTGTACTCAGATGGGAAGAAGAAGTCTCTCAACACAGGGATTATCACTGTCCAGAACTACGCCTCCCACGTCCCCCCCAAAGTCTCCCACATCACCTTTGCGCACGAAGTAGGGCACAACTTTGGCTCCCCGGTGAGTAACTCGTGTTCTACATTCACTCGCAGCAAGAAGATTCAATGGAGCCGAGGTCACCTTTTGTCTCCTGGTCTTTGCCATTGTTTTAATTTTTTTCTTCCTCATACACAGCACGACTCGGGATCAGAGTGCACCCCGGGTGAATCCAAGAGCCAAGACAAAAAGGAGAAGGGCAATTACATCATGTATGCGAGAGCCACGTCGGGTGACAAGCTGAACAACAACAAGTTCTCCATCTGTAGCGTGCGCAACATCAGCCAGGTGCTGGAGAAGAAGAGAAGCAACTGCTTTGTTGGTATGTCAGCAAATTCCCGTATGGAAGCAATATTGGCATTAGCAGAATTAGTGCTGTTACTAATGACTTTTTTTCTTTTAAATCGAGTCGCCAAAAATAAAATACAAAAAATATATATATTTTTTAAATTCAATATTTATTTTAAGTCCACAATGGTTGAATTTAGTGGATATAAATACTCATTGTTCTTTATCTTCTGCACACATATTCACATACCAACAAAATTAGCCTCTGCTAAACGATTGACAATCGCGATTAGCATTAGGTCTCGAATCACTTATTGTACTTTTCCTGAAAATCACCTCATAGTCCAACATGTGAAAAATCCAATTTGATTGAATTAACTCATTCACTGCCATTGACGGCTATAGACATCAAAAATTCATTTGAACTATTTATTAGTTTCACATATTTCTCCACTTTTGTTAAGAGTATAAAAAAATTTTTTACTGTACATTTAGAACAGATATACAATTTGTCATTAATCGTGAGTTAACTAGTGAAGTCATGTGATTAATTACAATTAAAAAATTTAATCGCCTGATGCCCCTAATAAAAAAAGAAAAGATTATTGAAAATTAGGGGTGTCAGACGATTAATTTTTTAAAATTGTAATTAATCACATGACTTCACCAGTTAACTCACAATTAATCCCAAATTTTATATCTGTTCTAAATGTACAAAAAAATATATATATATATATTCTAGGTTTTCATACTCTTGTTAACAAAAGTGGGGGGTAAAAAGTCAACCCAACCGAGTTGGTTGACTTTTTTTTTTCCCCAGCCCTGAGTGCCATTTTTTACTGGCCTCATTTGACTTATTTCTAAATACCAGACGGAGAGTGTTTTTTTATTTCAAGTGGTAACCCCCCCCTCGTTTTTCTCTATACATTTCTCTGAGCACAGGATGCATAAGGTGAGCAAACTTCACATTTGTATTTTTTATTTTTATTTTTTCCCCTCCTCCAACCAGAGTCTGGTCAGCCCATCTGTGGAAATGGCCTTGTGGAGCCAGGAGAGGAGTGTGACTGTGGCTACAGCGATCAGTGCAGGGATCAGTGCTGCTATGACGCCAACCAGGCTGATAACAAGAAATGCAAATTAAAGCCCGGCAAAGTCTGCAGGTACGTCGCAATGCAGTATACGCCCGTTTGTAGTTTTCAGACCATCGTTTGCGACCGTGTTGAGCCAGCTGTGCTTTCGCCCTCAGTCCCAGCCAGGGTCCCTGTTGCACCCCTGAGTGCAGCTACAAGGGGCGCAATGAGAAGTGCAGGGACGAGTCAGAGTGCGCTCATCAGGGCATGTGCAACGGAGTGAGTCCTCAGTGCCCGTCGTCCGAACCCAAGGCCAACTTCACCGCTTGTCACGGCGAGACGCAAGTCTGCGTGAACGGGGTAAGTGACCGGCAACGGCAACATACAGCTGGCCTCGTGGAAAAGTACGGAAGTGTGGAACTGCCAAGTGGATTAAACATTTTTACTGGCAAATAACGTTAGAATGTACTAAAAGTACTTGCAGGCTAAATGCTACAAATTTAGCATTTTTTCCCATAATGCCACAAGGTAAAAAAAAAAAAAAAAGAAAGAAAGAAGTGATTTTCTTTTTTTTATTGACTTGTGCATGTACAGGTTAAAAAAAGGCTCTTTTTTTTTTAGCATCTATATGTCCAAAATTTTATGTAATTTGGCCAAATATAGCTTTAAAATAGCCTTTTTATTTGACCATTCATGACTGAAACATATTTTAATTAGTAGATTAACACCTTAGCTGTTCACAATGGGTACTCCTGCAAGCCTCTGGCCAGTAGTTGTCAAACTAGATTCGGGTTTGAATTTCCCACCTTCTGTCATTTACGTGTTGTGTGTGTGTGTGTGCAGTTTCATTTTTCGTCAACAGGTGGCAGTAGCGATTTGAAATTCTCTGTGTTCAGTACCTTTTAGGTAAACATTGTTTATTCATAATTATAAATAAATAAATAAAAAAAATTTCAGTCTTTCAGGACGATTACAATTTTAATCGATTTTATTTAAATATATATTATATATATTTAAAGTTTTCATTTATAGCAAAATGTTCAAACAACAATAATGTATGCTGATTCTAAATCAGTTTTAAAATAAACCTAGACTAAGTGCAATTTCTGCAGAAATTGCGTGGGAATGCGGAAAGCTAAATGCTGATGAAGTAAATTGAAAGATAAATTATGTGAAAATGACAAAGTATTAATTGTAGTTGAAAGATAAATTAATAAAAAGAACACTTGAACCCGGGCAGCGTGAATTTTTGAACCAAGTTGAAATTTATATGGAAAGGTGTTATCTGAAAGTACCCTCCAAAAAAAAAAAAAAAAGTCATGGAGATTGAGGGCCGTCACTACGTGCCTGACCTTCTCCCGCTTCTCACCCACAGGGCTGCTCCGGCTCCATCTGTGATAAGTACGGACTGGAAGCGTGCACGTGCGCCAGCCAGGAAGGAAAGGACGAGACGGAGCTTTGTCACGTGTGCTGCATGGAGAAGAGTGAGTGGTTTCCCGTTCTTGATACCTGCCTGGAGGTGGGCATCTCATTCGCCCATGTCCAAACGGACTCTGTCTGGTCTCTGCAGTGAATCCCAGCACGTGCAGCAGCACGGGTTCAGAGCGTCTGGCTCGTTTCTTCAATAAGAAGGTGACCACCCTGCCGGCCGGCTCGCCCTGCAACGACTTCAAGGGTTACTGCGACGTGTTCATGAAATGTCGTCTGGTGGATGCGGACGGCCCGCTCGCTCGACTCAAGAAGGCCATTTTCAACCCAGAGCTCTACGAGAACATTGCCGAGTGGATCGTGGTACGTGCAATTGACTTGTGTACAGATTTTCTATACACTTGGGATTCTGTCTGATGTACGGATATATACTCTCTCACTCCCTATGATTGACACATTTCCCTTTTTCTTTTCTTGAAATTTTTGTGCCGTGTCCTTCTTTATGTTATCCAGCCGGTGTATTTAGGGGGGGGCGGGGGTGGTAGACCAATAATCGGCGCCAATATTCAGTATTTTATGAATATCGGCATTGTCCTCTTTTTTGGTTTTAATAGCAGATATATTAAAAACTGTTATTCTTGCTCCGACTGCAGAAGGATTTTTGTTTGGTGCACCTTTTAAGGGTTTGTCGTTTGCTTGCTTTTATTTCCAGGCCCACTGGTGGGCAGTATTGCTGATGGGCATCGCTCTCATCATGCTCATGGCGGGCTTCATTAAGATCTGTAGCGTTCATACGCCCAGCAGTAACCCCAAGCTTCCGCCCCCTAAACCACTTCCTGGTGAGTTCCGACTGTTTGACCAAACAGTCTTTTTTTTTTTTTTTTTTTTTGCCATGTTGCTCATGTCTGATTTAAGTAATATTTTTTAAACAAACAAATGTTTAAATTTATTTGAATTATTATTATAGATTATTATTATTATTATTTATTTAGTAGTAGTAGTTGTCAGGTGGGGGTTGTGTTTTTGTTTTTTTAAATATATATATGCATATGCTGTGGGTCATTAGAAAATGGATGCCAGGCACAAAAAGTGGCCCCCAGGCCTTAGTTTGGACACCAGTGGCTTAAATTTAAAACAAAGCTGGTCAAAGATTAAGTTATTTTATTTATTATATTTAAATTATATATATTCATTCATTTTAAAATAATATGCTGACTAATTATTGCTGTTATCTGATTTTTCTTTCTTTCTGCCAAATAATGAGAATTGGCATAAGCCTAAAAAAATAATAATAGGTGCAATTTGTTAGTGAGTTATTTGTGCTCTTTGTAAATGAAGCCCCAAGTTGTTTTGTTTATTATGTTTAAATTATATATTTTTTCCCCCCTTTTTATATAATGGACTGACTAATCTGTTATCAGAATACAGTAAATTCTGGACTATAAAGCGCACCTGACGATAAGCCACGCTAGCTAAATTTGGGGAATACTCGAGTATTCCCGCACCCGACTGTAAGCCGCGGGTGTTTTAATGTTCCCGCTACTTTCTCTTCCATAACGAGAGCGCAAATTGTCTCGCTCTCGTTCTGTCTCTGCCTGACGCTCTTGCGCTTCCTTTATAGCGCGGCCCCTTGTGACCTGATGGATAAACCGCACCTTTGTATTAGCCGCAGGGTTGAATGCAAGTGGGGGAAAAAACAAAGTAGCGGCTTGTAGTCCAGAAATTACTGTAGTATAGAATAATGAAGCCCCAAGTCGTTTTCATTCCTGTATCACTTACACGTCCCCCCCCCCACCAGGCACTTTGAAGCGGCGGCGAGCGCAGCAGCACGCGAGCTCGCAGGTGCAGCATCAGTCCGGGCACGGCGGGCCGCGGCAGGCGCAGAGGCAGCCTCAGCGGCAGGCCCAGCAGCAACAGCAGCGACACCACCGTCAGCCTCGAGAGAACTATCAGATGGGGCAGATGAGACGCTGAGACAACCAACCCCTCCCGCCACCGCCACCACCTCACCCCGCCCCCTTCCATCTTCCCCCCCGCCACCCCCCCTCCAATGCCTTGGCTCCTCCTTGTGCCTACAGTGGGAAACTTAAAGCGTCACTCCATCCAAAGAAAAGCCCGACACGGTTGCTCGTCACCACCGCAGCCTCCATCTCACGGACACGCAAAGAAGTGAAAAATCCAGCGACTCGTTCGGCATTCTCGCCGCCGCTTCTTTTTTTTTTTCCCCCCCATGGTCATCTTCTTTTGGTTCATTTCAAAGGAGTGCCAAGGAGTGAAGGAATCATCTGTAGCTCGAGTCCGTTAGCGACGCGTTTTGGTTGTGTGGCGACGTCGTCTCGAGCGAGGCGGTGAGTGGTCGCGCGCTTTTCTAGCCACGCGAGACCAGACACTCGGCGGGGGATCGGCGGCGCCACTTTTGTGATTTCCACTTTTGTCCCCAAAAACGGCAAAGGACACACATGCGCCGGTTTCTTGTGCAGACAGTCTCCTGCATGTGACTGTACATATTTAGTGTATCATAAAGTCAAAACGAACTATTTCTTCTACTGTAAATGTGTAATTCTTCACTCTCTTTTTTTGTGTTTTTTTGGGGGGGTGGGGGGGGGGTTATTTTTTCGGTTAGCGCTCTCAGGACTTTTAACACATAACCGAAGGAATGACGGTCGCCAGGAGTTTGATGATCTGATGCCGTCGGCTCCTCTCTGCGGTCGTCCAATCAGGTGGAGCTCGTTCACGTTGGGTTGCTTGTTCTCAATTTGAACAGTCACCATATCTTTTTTTTTTTTTTTTTTTTTTCCAAGATCATCTTTCCCATCGTTTTATTTCTTGCTAACATGTCGCCTAAGAGAAGGTTGGCTGCTTGTCATACTTCTTTTTTTTGTTTGTTTTTTTGTCTTTTACCAATTTCCTTAAGCTATATGAAGAATGAATAACCACTAACTCAAGCTGAGAAGGGAAAGTTGCAGCTTAGTTAAAAAGTGAGCGTTAAGTTTAAAACGACTCGGTGTGGATGTATTTTTAAAAAAA
Source organism: Vanacampus margaritifer (assembly GCF_051991255.1). NCBI lineage: Eukaryota > Metazoa > Chordata > Actinopteri > Syngnathiformes > Syngnathidae > Vanacampus > Vanacampus margaritifer. The sequence goes on along the minus strand of NC_135437.1, from coordinate 20,617,646 downwards.
AAAAACTTCTCATTCTATTGCTCAGATAGCAAATCTTAAGAACTTTTGTGGGCATGCAGAGGCATTAATCAAATGTGAGTGTATTGGATTGACTTTGGTCTGTGATGTGTGTCAACACAATGCTGACAATGTTAAGGAAGGCTTTTGCTACTTCGCCATCCCGGACGGACACTTTCCAGTTTGCATCGCTCGTGATGTTTTTTTGTTTGTTTTTTTTAAATCACATAGAAGACAGGAAGCACCTGCAGGCATCGTCCGAAGGACACGTTTCACCTCAGGCGTTTTTTTTCCTTTCACAAAATAACACTTGAGCCCGGCATCTCGGCACAGTTCGGTCTTTGCTCGACACTAACAATGAAGCACATCATATTTGCATTATATATTTCATGCTTCTTTTTTTTTTTTAATGTTATTTTTTCGCCTACTGGTCTGAATTGAGTTGATCTTGGCATTATTCCGTTTAGAGTGCATGCAGTTTAAATCACAACTAAGGTCTTACAACACTGTCCTGAGGGTTGAGGATGAGGAAAAGATGAATCAGGCTTGTGTTGATGTCTGTACAAAAAAAAAAGTTTGTTTTTTTTGTTTTGTTTTTTAAACAATGTCATATTCTTGGCTCCAGAATCTAACATGTAAACTTGTACAGTACTTTGAAAATTTGCATTTCATTGAAAATTGAAAATTAATTTTGATACATCTGTTGATTGTTTTTTTTTTTCCTCTTTCATTTGACTTTTCCAATTCCAATTCAAAGATGTTCATATGTGACAAAGCTCTTAAGTTATTTATGTTCTTGTATGTGCTAGTTCAACTGGAGTTTGCTTATGATACTTTTTCTCCACTGTCATTGATGATATAAAAACAATTGAGTGTGATGGATTTAATGTGACATTCTCATTTTAGTCTTTGTTATCCTGTGGCATGGTTTGGCTAGAAGAGCAGAAGAATAATGCCTGTAAATTTACTTTTCTTTTGATTTCGTAGTATTGGTTTAAAAATTAAAAAAAAAAAAACGAAGAAGAAAAAAAAAAGGATTTTAGATAAACGTGCACTGCAATGTCCAAATTGATTTTGAAATGTTGTAGGTGATGTAGGCCGAAAGAACACACGATTAAAAAGTAATACTACTGTCTGATTTTAATGTTCACTGTGTTTTATACAGTATTGGAAATTTTTGTTCACTTTGAACATTTTTACTAAAAAACAAAAAAAATCAATTGTATTGTGCAAAGAGATGTAATTTTTTGGAGTACTTGAAATGAATTAATTAAATGACTCATTCAATAAAATAGACAACTGTTTACTGTCAGACGCTCTCTTTAGTCTGTAGGTTGTCAAGTTTTCCTTTTTCAGGGTTCATTCGTTAACAAAATGTAAGTGACGCGTATGCGATAACCCAACTACGCAAGCCACTATAATCAATATTACATCTCTGATAGTGTCAGTCAAATAAATTTCATTCGCAAACAATACCTCCTCAGTATTTTGCGGTCACTGGTTGATAAATGTAACAAATATTACAGGATTTTAAATACTGCCAACTTCCATGGGACAGATTTAAAAAATTGACATATTTTGCCCACATATAAAGTATAGGTATTGATATTTGGTACTTTACTACTAGTGGTATTTGAGCACCCTCTAGTGGTATGGAAAAGAATCACTGAGTACAGTTCAGTTGTATTTTACTGAGTTCATTGTATTTACAACTTGTTTGTACAAATATATGATAAAAAAAATAACTGATGTGATATACATTTGAATTAAATCATTAGTTTAAAATGTTACTATATTTAAGTTAATTAGGGCCCGATCAATGTGGGTTGTTTTCGGCCGATGCCGATTCCGATATTTGGCTGAATGAAATTCCTAATGGTCTCATTAATTAAAAATATATGCAGTGAATGAAATAACTAATATTTTTAATAATATTATACGGAAGCATATTGCATTCACTTGAAAAAAAAAGTCCTGTTTTTCTGACAATTTTTTTGGGGGGGCTTTGTTTTTTTGAGTATTTTTTTTTTGTTTTATTGAATATTTGTTCCCTGTTTTTTTTTGTAATTTGTTTTTCGGTTTAAAAAAAATATTTTCCTGTTTTCTAAATATTTTTTTCTGTTTTTCTGAGTAATTTTTAACTGAGTAAGTTTTATAAAATAATTGTTTTTCTCAAAAAAAATTCAGATTTTTTGGGGGAGGGACAGAAAAAAATATTCAAAAAACAGAAAATAATTTTTAAAAAATACTCAAAAAAACAAAGCTCCCCCCCAAAATTTGTCAGGATTTGTTGTTTTTTTCAAGTGAATGGAATACGCTTCCGTATCTTTATGCTTACAACAATAAAGATATGAATTACAGGCAGAACATTTGACATTTTTTGTGTTTTGCAATACTTTGTACTTTAGTATGTGTTTAACGTGTTTAAGATTTTTTTGTTTGAATGTCATAATCTTTGTCTTATGTATAAAGAAACCTATCGGGGAAAAATAAAAACGTATCATCTGATGATATTGTTCAAACTGCTTAATGGTGGTTTACAATAATATGAACTTTTTAGGAATAAAACGGCGTCGTTTTTGATGAACACTTTTTTTTATGTTAACGGTGCTACTTGGAGAGCTAAATGTTTTGTTAGGTGGTGAAACATTAGAGAAATTCTTGTTTATATGCCACATCATTTTATGTATTATTTCCTTCTCTTTTTATATAGCCTTTGTGTGTTTCCAATTTTACATTATGTTGACACCTGACGCCTTTTCTGAAACTGCAGGGGGCGTGTCGCGTGTCGCCTATTTATCCTCCGAATGAACGTATGTAAGTGATGATGCAATACTGTAACACGGTAGCCAACCAGGAAAAAAAGAGTGTGTCAGGCCATGACTTCATTTGCACATGCAATGGAATGTGGCCTGCATTGATTTTCAATCTGTACCCTCAAGCTGCTGCCGCTCACATAACCAACCTCTCACCTCATTCAAAGGTGGCAAAAGTTGTTTACACTAACATAAATGCATAAAGTAGGCTAAGTTATCATTCTTGAGACGTTTATAAGAACTTTATGTCCCATGTTAATTGTATTCAATGTCAGGAAATATGAATTTATAGTGTAGCGCTATGGGCTACACTGGCTGTTGTATGTTGTTGTCATGACGACCCTGGATCACTGAGCTGATTCGTGGGCCATTTAGTGATTTCCAACTCGAGTCCGTGAAACCGACACGCATGTTTTTAGAAGCCAGAGTAACTTGAGAAAACTAATGGAAGAACATGAACCAATATTCGGAAACTGAATGTCAAAACTGTCAGGCAGATGTGCTAACCGCTAGCCCACTCTAGCTAACTTCCCTCAACTGCAGGTTCCGGGTTCACGGACCCGCTACTACGTAGATTTTTTTGGGAGGTACAATTTGTAACTAATATTTTGTTGTGCCTCGATTTGATATGGATGTAATTCCGCTGTTGATCGCTAGATGGCAGCGCATTATTTTGTTCCACTTTAAATTAGACAGATGAAAGATGAAAACAGGAAGTACGGGTATTTTAGACCAACCTAGTTTTTGCTGAAGATTGTTCTGTATCAAATCCTCTGTAATCCTGCTTTTTACACCAATCCACTACTTCCTTTACTCAGTACCACTCCTTCATTTCCTGTCTTTCATGATTGGACAAACTGATTAATCCAGCTGTGCCTGACCTCAGTAACCACGACGACCATAGCCAAACACATCTGGAATAATTAGTTTGTCCAGTCATGAAAGACAGGAAAAATCATGCATATGTATTGTATTATATAAATATATATATATGTGATCAATATTTTTTATCAGTTGCTCTTAAAATATGTGTTTAAATGTATTATTTTAAAAGTGTGTTAAAAGACCTTTTAAAAAAGTGTAGTAAATGCTATAGAAACATGCATAGGGAACATTTAAATAAGGTATTTCTGTATTCATGTACTGCATTTCACTTATTGGACCTCCCCATTACACAAAATAACCAATGAAGATGTAAAATACTGGTAACTAGTTTGTAGAAATTTTAATTAAATAAACAGCAGGAATACATCTGGTTTGTTTAAGAAAATGAAACAAAGTAAAAATACTTCATCTACTGCAGAAAAACAGGGGCAAATGTGAAGGAGATTATCTTTGCCATATCTAATATCTGACAGTAAAATATTTACAACTCCTCCATTCATAATGCTCATTACATTTCCATGATGTCACGTTTGAACTCGAGCAGATGATCTCTTCTTGCTGAAGTTAGACAAGAGGACATACACGGTGAGTGAAACGGTTTAACTCATGGTGATCATCTCATATTTGTCCTTCAGACTACAGTCCTCATCCTCCTCATCTTCCTCCTCCTCCTCCTCTCCCTCACCCTCCTCCTCGTGCGGCTTCTCGGCTTCCGCGCGGGGGTGGTGGAGCTCAATGAGCAGGTAGTACAAGACGGCTGCGACCACGGCTCCCACCATGGGCCCCGCTACTGGGATCCACCACCAGTAGTCTGCCGTGCTGCAAAGAAACAATGCTGATACTTTGGACAGTATATTGGAACCATGTTGGATCAACAACAACAGCAATCGATCATGTCTGTGGAGTGCATGTGACATTATATAATAAGCCAACAATTATTTCAGTCAATATGTTTGTTTGTCCACTAGCCACTCACATGTGGTTGATGTTGAGCATTAATCTTACAATTGAATATATTATTTAAAAAATAATAATAATAATTTATCCCTGGCGCCCAGCGTGGGGTACGCCGCAGGACGACCTGCCCCATATTTTGTACTGGTTGCTTGGCAACCAAACCGGAAGTAGCCTGGCGTCTTTTACCACTGGTTTGAATGCACCGTAGGCCACACTTCAACAATACGTATTTGTCCTTCTTATAACCAAAACACTTAAGTCAGGTCACTCCCATCTCAAGGCGCCACTGTAGCTGATCCCAAATGTGTCCCATAGTCACCTGAAGACCTCCATCCCCCATCCAGCCACAGCGGTGAACAGTCTGGGTCCGAGGTCCCTGGCAGGATTCAGGGGGTAGCCACAGTTCAGTCCCATGGACACCCCAATAGCCATGATGATTAGCCCGATGGCCAGTGGCTCCACACCTTTAGGAGCGCCGATGTTTCCTCCGTCGATAATGGCCAGGATGCACAGAACCAGCATGCCGGTGCCCACCACCTGCAAGGAGAACAATAATATTGGATGGAAATACAAAACTCCTTTCATTGTTTATGCAAACTACTGAAGGCTAAGCTAACTAGCGGGGTTGAGCCCACTATCTAAACCTTCAACACTTTTCTAGCCCCAACCAGAGCCGTCGCTAGAGAGAGTTTGGCCAACTCGGTTTCAGCAGGGTAACAAGATGGCGTCCGTATGTCATGTGACCAGCAGTTGACCAATCTGAGTTGGCCAAACTCTCTCTATCAACAACTCTGGTTAGGGCTCGAAAAGCAGTTGCCCAATCAAAGCGCTGTGATTGGTCAACTGCTGGTCACGTGACATATGGACGCCATCTTGTTACCCTGCTGAAACCGAGTTGGCCAAACTCTCTCTAGCAACGGCTCTGGCCCCAACATGTTACTTCTGGATCAGTGCACCGATTTAACAGACTGGAAATGGTGTTGAGTGTAGATCTGACCTTCCGGTGAATCGGGTCATTAAACCCACAACCAAGCAAAGCAAAAAGAGGGGGTTGTTCTCTGGCTAAATGGGGCGATCAATTTCACTTAAGCGCCATTTCCTAGATTTTGCAAAATTTCAAGCCTGAAAGGGATTAGGAGCACAATAGGGAGGTGATTGGGCCATTATGAGCTGACTTCACCTGATCAATGAATCCGCCAAGAATCGACAGGTGTCTCGCCGGGTAGGATGCAAAAATGTGACCGGTCGCATTGATTCCCGTCACTGACAGAATCCCGCTGGTGAAGTCCATGAAAGCATCTGTAAAGGGTTCAGAACTTCAGAGTTCTCATTTGTCAAAGATCTAACTTTTAAACGTAGAGTATGTGAATGATTATGTGAGCGATTCATTAAGGTCCCACGACGCAAAAATGCAGTAAAATTCATAACAAATTAGAACTTGAAAAAATCTTTAGCAAAAAATCTTTTTGTGACATTTTTGTTCAGTGACATGACATATCAGGCTCAATAAATGCTGAGAAACATAAAACTTGACAAAAGCGCAAGTAATCTCACCGTAGTATAATCCAAATACTGCAGCAGCTCCAGCAAATGCGCCGAGAAACTGAGCAATGACGTAGATAGGAAACTTCCAGATCTTGAGTTTGCCGAGGATCACCATGGCCAGAGACACGGCGGGGTTCACGTGACCTCCTGTGATAGAGGACAAAGGCGAGAATGAGCGAGGCTAGTATTCAGACGTAGTACAGAAACTTTTTTTGTGTTCTCATACACACGACTGAAATTATTTCATATATTTTTTACGCATTTATACTACTGAATTTTTTTCTACTCTCATTCACTATATAGCACAAAGGGGGTTTCCAAAGTTGGACGTTGGACCGTGGGCTAGCTTAGCGCTAGCTAGCTCGTATGAAAAAACACGGAGGGATTTAAAAGTTTACCAAAAGCAAAACAAACAAGCAAAACACCTTGCATTCTGCCAGTGTATGGCGAGGGATCCTGGAAATTAAAGTAAGTTATTTTAAACTAAAAAGGAAAACCTTACTATATGTTGCACAGCTGCGTTAGCACGTTGATGTACATATAGGCTAAGTTGTCAAAAAGTGAATATTGGGCTAGGTCAGCAACATATCATGTAGATAAAGCACCATTTAAGTGTACTGTGTATTTGTTTTTTTTGTTTGCCACAGACACACGGACGTGGGCCCGCAATCGATGTTCGCAGGACATTCAGCGCCCCGGGTTATGGACGACCCGGGAGAGGCTGCGCCATGACGCTACCAAATCAATGGCCGGGTGGTAGAGATGGCTCGTTCCCGTTGGACATCCGGCAATGCATCGTGCATCATATATGAGGATTCCTCAATCATATTTACCTGATACTCCACCAGCCACGTAAGCCGCCATCATCAGTCCTACAGAGAAGCCGATGTGCACGGTGAGTGGCTCACCCAAAGTGTTTCGACTGAGGACCGTCTGGGCGACCGAGCCGCAACCAAACACCTGAAACATAGTACATACCAGTTTGTTTTACTATCTTTGTGGGGCCGTCTCATTGACATAATGCATTTCCTAACCCCTTACCCTAACCCCAACCATCAAAAATGATTGCCCACCCCTATTCCTTACCCCAACCTCAACCATAACCCAATTCAAACCTAAACTCTAAAACCCAGTCTTGACCCACAAAAAGAGGTTTAAACTTGTGGGCCCGAGCAAAATGGCCCCATAACTCTGTCAAATTCCGAAATGTTGGCCCCACTATGTAACAAAAACAAGACCACACTCAGTCTGTGTGTATGTGTGTGTGTATTAGGATTGTGGATTGTGACGAAAACCAATTTAAATCAGAAATTTGTTTTTGAAAATAATTTGAGTGCATTGGTACATTATTATTATTATTATTATTATTATTTTTGATCTCTTTCTCAATATAGCTTGAAATAGTAAAACAAAAAAAAAAAGATAAATAAGTTAGAAAAAGGTAAAAATTGGTTTGATGTTGCTCTTGTTGTTTTAGGGAATTTAATTATCTTGATTAGTTTGGTATTAGAAGGCTTTTACATTTTTGGTCACGTGTGTAATAAACATGACAAAGCTACAAATATACGTTGTCATGTTTGTTAAATCTCTGAAGAAAAATCCACTTAGTTAATTCATGCTCTGAAAAGAATTGACGGTAGAATTTACAGTAAATAACTGGCAAAAAAAGTTGCCAGTTTTTTAAACAATTTTTTTTACAGTCTATAAATTTGTTCAAATACAGTAACTGTAATTTATACAGTAAACAAAATTGTAAGCTATTGTAAACTTTCATTTACATACAGTAAAACATATATATATATATATATTAGTTACTTAGAATACATTAAGTGTAATTTATGCACAGTAAAAAATAAAAAAAAACTTTACAGTAATATGCTGTAACAGATTTTTACAATAATTAGCTGCCAATTGCCTCTTGCTTCTAAATGCTGATTCCCCCCAATGGCTCTCGTATTGTATAATGAATAATTATAAATGCAAAGTGCTACTTACAACCAAAACAAAGGTCCCGAGGAATTCTGCCAGGAATTCCTTAAGTATCCCATGTTTGAGCGCACAGTGTTTCCTCATGCTTCTCTTCTTTCAACGTTTTCCTCCACTGACTGTGATTAAAAGTCCCTCGATGTCCTGCTGCGTTCACTTCTGAGAAGTGGATGTCACGTCAGATCTCCACCTCTGCCCCAGCGCAGCCATTCAGCGCGCATGATTGATCTGCTAGTATATCATCAGCAAGTTTCCAGGCGCAGTGATTGACACGAGTGGTTGCGATAGTGTCGTGACCGCCTGTACGCATGATTACGATGACGTGTACAAGCCACAGTTGTATTTCCATTTTTATTCAATACACATTTTGAAAAGTACAGGACATGGAACCATTAGTTAAGAGATATTTCAGATAAACGTTAGTGAAACTGAATAGATATGAATTCACAGAATGTAAAATTTATGTTTTAGTTCATTAGAAAATGGATATTTGGTATGCATGTAATTAAAAATATCGCCACTAGAGGGCAGTGTTAATACAACGCCAGGGTAATAGAAGTTGTTACTGAATTACTGAAAGCAGCTCCTCATTAAGTCCAAACGTGATGTGAGTTATTTATCCAGTTAATCAGAACCGGTGTCATCCAGGCCGCTGCCATCCTCCGCCACTTTAATTACAGGAGGCGATTTCCGTTTGCGCCTGGTGATGCAAATAAAAAAAAAAAAAGACAAAACAATCCCAAAGTTAAGTTAGTCATTTGTGAGAAAAACCGACGGCACACATTCACCTCATGTCTTTCCTCATGGTGTCAACTTGGCCGTGAAGCTGCTCGTTAGCCTCCAGCTGCTCCTCCAGCTCTCTCTGCAGCTTCTTCTTGGCGTGCTCCAGGCGCTCGATCTCCTCCTCGGCCTCGTCCATCTGCCTCTTGGCCGTCTTCAGTCTCTGAGTCAACTGCGCCGTTCACAAACAAGTCAGAGACGGCGGGCGGCCCGAGGCGAACGTGACCGACGGCGACGCGGGCGCTCGTACCTGGTCCCTGTGTGTCTGCAGGTTGGCGTGATCCTCGTCGGCCTGCATCTTGATCTCCTTCACCTTGCGATCAAGCTTGCGGTTGGCTTGCTGCAAGTTGTTGTTGTCCCTGAGACGAGATGCGCCAAGTGATCAGATCATGCAGCTTCCTGTAATTTTACACCCTCCCACTGTGATGCTGGCAGCCTTGCAAGCATAGGGAAAGTGATATCGCAAGGGGGGGGATCACCACAGAACTGATGTAAAATATGTCCTCTGTAACGTTTTACATTATGGGACGGCACTTCTTAAGCAAAAAAAATGAAGCCGAGTGCTTACCTTTCCTCCCCTTGCAACCGCTCCTCAAGTTCTTGGATGCGGCTGTTGAGTTTGGAAATGAGAGAATCCTGGTTGGTCCTCTGTGATCCTTCTAAATGAGTCACCGTGCTCTTCAGGTCTTTATTCTGATGCAGGAAATGAAACAGTGGACTGTCACAAATGAGGCAAAATTAAATTAAATGCTGGATTTCCAGTACAGGTCAGAGTCAGGTCACGTACGCAAAATAATGAGGAGACGTCACTTAATCGATATACGCATCAGTGAAGAACCGCAAAATCTATGCTTAACCCCATCAAACACCTTTGGGATGAACTAGAATAGACAGCCAGAGCAGTCTTTCAGATCCAACATTCCAAGTGTTCTTCTGGATGAGTTGTTTTAGTGAGCAGCGAGCTAAGTAGGCTGAAGCATATTCCTTCTGACCCTGGACTGGTCATCAGCCAACGGCTGCACATACACAGTATATTTTTCTCTTAATGACGGGTTCGCCCTACCTGTCTTTCCAGGCTCACGTTGTCACACTCCAGGTCTTGCCTGGCTGCTCTTTCCTGCATCAACTCGCTCCTCATCTGATCCACCTGACATCACATAAGGCTAACACATCAAAATGCACACTTTGGCACAATACAATCACATTGCATTGTAATATTAGGACACTGGCTAGTGCAATAGCGCGAAACAAGACGTGCAATAGGGAAAGAAAATGTAGGCTCTGGGGGCACACATACAGTACATGTATATTTCAGCTAGATAGCTAGGTAGCTGGATGGATGGATGGATGGACGGATGGACAGATAGATAGATAGATGGACAGATAGACAGACACTAGATAGATGGACAGAAAGACACTAGATAGCTGGACAGATAGACAGACACTAGATAGATGGACAGAAAGACACTAGATAGCTGGACAGACAGACAGACACTAGACAGACAGGCAGACAGACAGACAGACAGACACTTGATAGACAGACAGATAGATAGATAGACACTTGATAGACAGACAGACGGACAGACAGACACAAGATAGATAAACAGACAGACGCTAGACAGACAGACAGAAGATAGATAGATAGACACTTGATAGACAGACAGATAGATAGATAGACACTTGATAGACAGACAGACGGACAGACAGACACTAGATAGATAAACAGACAGACGCTAGACAGACAGACAGAAGATAGATAGATAGACACTTGATAGACAGACCGATAGATAGATAGACACTTGATAGACAGACAGACAGACACTAGATAGATAAACAGACAGACGCTAGACAGACAGACAGAAGATAGATAGATAGACACTTGATAAATAGACAGACAGACAGACACTAGATAGATAAACAGACAAAAATACAAGACATACAGAAGAAAAAAAAGTAGGCTCTGGGGGCACACATTCTTGTATATTGTATATTTCAGCTAGCTAGCTGGATAGCTAGGTAGCTGGATGGATGGATGGACGGATGGACAGACAGATAGATAGATAGATAGATAGACAGACAGACAGACACTAGATAGATGGACAGATAGACAGACACTAGATCGATGGACAGACAGACACTAGACAGACAGATAGACAGACAGACACTAGATAGACAGACAGACAGATAGATAGACACTTGATAGACAGACAGACACTAGATAGACAAACAGAGAGATGCTAGACAGACAGACAGACAGACAGATAGACACTTGATAGATAGATAGACACTTGATAGACAGATAGACAAACAGAGAGACGCTAGACAGACAGACAGACAGACAGACAGATAGACACTTGATAGATAGATATGCAATGATTAGACAGAATTTATCCCTTAAATCGGCTGAATGGGTTTGTGCTACCTCCCATATTGACATGAAAAAAAAAAAAACAAATGAAGAAGGTCACTTTCAGTTTAAACTGACTTCATTAAAAAAAAAGAAAGAGGAAATGCTGTCTAGTCTTAGCAGCCTCTCCTCTCTAATAACAACCAGAGGCCCAGTGAAGGGAAAGCGAATCACCACACACAATAGTTTGCTGTTTTGTGTCTTTGTGCCGCACCCAAAACAGTGTTTTGTGTCAATTAGGCCCCAGCGCTTTGCTTCTAACAGTGGCCTATTTTGAGAAGAAAAAAGGGTCCCATGCTGACTGATAGTAAGATAATAAGAAACATATGACATGATGTGAGGTAGAGGCATAAATCAGCGTGGCTACAAAGTGAACACGATGAAACAAAAACACACTTTCTACGAGACGACTGGACAGCTGTGGGGAAATCTGAGTACGCAGCACATCTGTTTATGGTCAAAGCACAACTTGAGATAATATTCTATAACGGGCAGGTTGACCCTTGACGGAATCTATACAAATAATAAAGGCGAGAGTTCGATGTAAAAAGCGTGTAAACTTGCCTGCTCTTTGGTTTTGTCTAATCGCTCCATCAGGCGGTCGGCAGTGCTGCGCTCATCGTTAACGTCTTCCTCGAGCTGACCAATGCGGCCCTGAGAAGGAAAAAAGAAATTGAATTTCCTTTTGAAAAACAATAAACTTACCCTGGTTAGGATAAGCGGTTAGGAAAATTGGATTGGATTGAAAACATTAAATTTAAATATGAGCATTTGAATTTTATTTTGGAGTCATTAAAAAAATAATTAGCTGATATTGGCTACTTTAAAATCAGATTTTTTTTTAAAACACATTACAACATAAAACAGAGATAAAGACAAACGCCCTGACCAAAAAGTAAGCCAATTTTTATGATATGAAAAAAAATTACACCAAGATAAAGCATTTGAAAAACTTTTTACGCCATTAATGTGACTTATGAACTTAACGAAAACAAATCTTTTCACAAAGTGAAGTAAAAAGAAAGAAAGAAAGAAAGAAAGATATAAAGTGGTTGTATAAGTGTACACACCCATATATGACTGGGGATGTGAACCAATCACATTCAAACTTATGTTAACTCATTCACTGCCATTGACGCCTATAAACATCAAAAATTCGTTAGTTTAACATTTTTTTTCCACTTTTGTTAACAATAGTATGAAAACCTAGACATTTTTTTTAATAATCTTTTTTTTTCTCAAGAGATTATTAAAAATTAGGAGCGTCAAGCGATTAAAATGTTAAATTGTAATTAATCGCATGACCTCAATAGTTAACTCACAATTAATCACCAATTTTATATCTGTTCTAAATGTACAATAATTTTTTTTCTAGGTTTTCATACTCTTGTTAACAAAAGTGGGAAAAAAATGTTAAACTAATATGAATAGTTCAAATTAATTTTTGACATCTATAACCGTTGATGGCAGTGAATGTGTTAAATGGGATATTTTAGGATCTTGTTGTGACTCCAGCGTATTATATTCATCACTGTAGCTGGATGAGTAAGCAGATACAAGATGGCTGCTCAGTTCCATATTAAAACTTAATTCCAGTTAGATGTATTTAAAAAGAGATTGCTTCTCCCTTGGGCGTCGGTGACTGTGCAATGCTCCAGTGTAAGTTTCACACTCAAGACAGGTCGGTGAACTTTTCCCAGTAAACACGAAGCTTCCTCGCTCGACGCGCAGTGTCAACACACTGATGTCACTGTGTCATGTTTTGTCATCAGCAAGACAAACAGTGGCGAGACGTGAGATGCTGCTGCAGTGGCGCCGTTCGCTACCCTCATCGCTCCCAGGGACGAGGCAAAGACAAATAATGGTGCCAGGACACATAAACGTCCCATGGCATGTGATCAAGTGCGATATCTGCTTGTTGTTTTTTTGCTTTGGCTTGCGAGCAAACATTTGAAATATGAGCGCTTGTATGGCGGCCGTGACCTCAAGTCAACTCACGTCACAACAAGCAGCAGTTTGTCAAGATAGTAAACAATTCGAAAATGAGGCTTGAGGCACCTCGAGGAGTTTGACGTGCCGCTCACGCTCTTCCACCGTGGTGGCGTTCCTCTCCTCCAGCTCGTCCACTTTTTGCTCCAGCTGCCGGGCCCTGGACTGGGCCTCCTGCTGCTCCCTGTGACACCTCCGCAGATTCTCCTCCAGAGGAAGCAGCTGAGCACAGAATAAACACAAGGATTAGGAAAGTTAAAGAAGTGATACTTCTGATTACTTTCTATTGTAACTTCAAATTCTTTTTGGTCTTTTTTAGGGCTCTGGAGTCACATGTGGCTCTTTAGTCCCTTTCCTGTGACTCCCTGTGGAGCTTTAAAAAAAAAATGGTAGAAATTTCTAAAACAAAATTTACATATTTATTTGTAGTTTTTATTTAAAATAATCTTCAAATGAATTAATGCTTTAGATAAAGATGAAAAATTTAATATTCCCAAAAATGTCAATGTTTTAGTTGTCAGAAAAAGATGAAACGATTTTTTTTATTACCTAAAAATATTTAATAAGTGACCATAAAATGTCAAAAAATGAAAAAAAAAAAGAAGAAACTGCCAAAAATGCCAGAGAATTGAATTTAAAAAAAGGCAGAAAAGAAAATATTAAAGAAAAGAAAGGCAGAAAATTACCATAAAATATTTTGCCGCCCCCCCAAAAAATCGGAAAATGTATTAATAGTAATTAAAAAAAAAAAAAAGGCAGAAAAAAAACATTTAAAAAAATGTCCAAAAACAAAAGAAGAAACCCCCAAAATAACATAAAATGGCCATAATATGTGCATAAAATTGAGAATTGAATAAATTAATAAAAGACAGGGAAAAAAATTTTAAGAAAAAAAAGTAACATAAAATGTTTCCCAAAAAAAAGAAAGGCAGAAAATTATTATAAAATATTTTGGGAATTGCAAAAAAAAATCTGAAAATGAATTCATAATTTTTTATTAAAGAAAGTAAAAAGGCAGTAAAATAAACATAAGAATGGCAGAAATTGAACATAAAGGCAAGAAAATCTAAAAAAATTATGAAAAATGAAGTATGAACAATTAACACACACAAAAAAATCAAAAACGAAACATGTAAGTGTGAAAAAAATGAATGTCAAAGTATTTGATGCTGCATAATTTTGTGTGATGGTGCAGCTCTAATTAGCTTTTGCGTCCTTAGTACATTAGGCTAACATTAACACAGTTTGCTTCATAACAATCTTGAAATGTCTTGCAGCTCCAGATTATTTTTCATTTATTTGGCCTCAAACGGCTCTTTTCTCAAGAAAGGTTGCTGACCCCTGGTCCATTTCATCAGTGACTTTGACATCTGAACCCACGTTCTGATGAGTCAGCAAAACCATTTGCCAGGGCCACACCTCATCCTGAAGCTTTTTGGCCGCCAGTCGGGATTTCTCCAGCTCAGCTCCCTTTTCCTGCAGCTGCCTGCGCAGCTCGGCCAACTCCCTCTGACTCTTCTCTTTGGCCTCGTCGACCTGGCCCTGAAGAACATCTGTGGACGCCTCGCAGTCCTCCATGATGCTATTCATCTGAGCGGGCAGATTTACAAGCAGAGGTGAAACTCCCCCCTCCCCTTCCCGATAAGGTTCGGGGAGGGAGGCTCGTACCTTCCTCTGAAGCTGTTCCACCGTCCTGTCCTGCAGCCTTCTCTCATCCTCCAGCTCACTTTTGCTCTTCCACAACTCTTCAGTTCGTTTCCGCTCCTCCCTGAGCTTCTCTTTCATGTCCCTGTGCTCGTGGTTGAGTTTGGTCAGCTTACTCTAAAACAACCAAGAGTGTAACTTTTACATCCATGTCAAGATACTTTCACAAAGTACTCCATTTCTTTTTCTTTTTTTTTTTACTTGCACTTCCTCCAGACGCGTCAGTAGCGAGCGGTTGGACTGACACATTTCCTCTTCATTCCTCCTCACATCCTGCAGCGTTTCCTCCAAATGCTGCTTTTCCCTCTTTAGAGCAAACAAACGGCAGGAAAAGCAAAGGCAGCGTGACATCATTTCACTCGGTGAACAATAATGAAACAAGTACAAAACAGTTCCTCTTCTAATAACATTAAACGTTACTTTTATTATTATCTTTTACATACAAGTAACATTAGCACCTTTTACTACCACAAACAGTAGCATGTATTTTAATATAAAATTAAAAATAATACAAAAAAAACATCGTGATCACTTAAGTCACTGAACAAATAACTATGCATTATAGAACACGTAAGAAAGGGAAACTCTGTTATCCGTCTGAGGGAGTGACATCATCGTTTGACGACTCATGTGTCCATAACAGCAATGAGAGAGATTCACGTTTTCAAGCTTGGAGTACAGTCACTATTTTAAGTTTGTGTCAGTTAAAAAAACAAAAATCAGAAGGCTTATTGTACACTTTGTGTTGTCAAGAGGTCATGTAGCTTCAATAACACGTCAAAAAAACTAAACAAATGGATCGCAATGCAGTTTGCATTGATGAAAAAAATTCAGAAAATATTTCTCGGACGACGAGAGCGCCACGGCCACTTACTGGAGTGGATGCGTAATTACACGTTATTCTAGTATGGGAAAAAAAAAAAACATGTTTCCTGAGGTCGCATGTGCCCCCTCTGGCATTGCACCGTGGCCCCTAAAAAAGGTCCGCCCCTTTATTTAGGAAGCACTGGTTTAAAGAGAAAGTCACACCAGATTTTGTGAGTGCAGGATGACCGTAAATTAGTTATATTTATAAACAATGTACATTATAAATTTTGAGTTTTGCCATTACAACAATAATAGTTAAATATGTCAAGTAAAAAAAGACTGCCTTTATTTTAGATTTAACTCATTCACTGCCATTGACGGCAAAAATTTATTTGAACTATTTCTATTCGTTTTTTCCACTTTTGCTAACAGAAGTATGAAAACCTAGAATTTTTTTATTGTAAATTTAGAATAGATAAAAAAAAATGTATTAATCGTTAGCTTAACTAGTGCAGTCAAGTGATTAATAACAATTAAAAATTGTAATTGCCTGACGCCCCTAATAAAAATAAAATTACGACGAAAAATTTTAATCGTCTGACGCCACCTTTTTTTAATTAGGGGCGTCAGACGATTTAAATTTTTAATCGTAAATAATCGCATGACTTCAATAGTTGACTCACGATTAATCACAAATTTTATATCTGTAATAAATGTACAATAATTTTTTCCCTAAGTTTTCATAAAAAAATGAAATGAAATGAAAAAATGTTAAATAGCAGAAATAGTTCACATGAATTTTTTACGTTTATAGTCGTCAATGGCAGTGAATGAGTTAATTAAAAAATGTATTTATGTTAAGCGAAGTCTAGAAAGACTGTCTTTTTATTTTATTTTATTATGAACAAGTAATATATTCGATTTTTTTAATTTAAAAAAATAATGTCAAGCTTTATTTTTAATAAAAACAAATGCTAAGCAGGGTTGTTTGTATTTGGTGAGAGTAGCTATTAAAGTAACTTGTAATCAAACTTAATTACTTTTAAAATCAAGTCATCAGTAAAGTAATTAAGTAACTTTTAAAATCAAGACGTCAGTAACTTTTTAGTGTAACTTCCATCCAGGTTGGTATATTAAAAAAAGAAAAAAGCCAAAACATCTTCCTTGGTAGAGGTAACAAACCTCGAGCTGCTTGGCCCGTTGCTCTTGCAGCCTCTCCGACGCTTTGGACTCCTGAACGGCTCGGCTCAGCTGATCCACCTTGTTACTCAGTTCCTGCACTTTTCCTTTGAGTTGGTCTCTTTGCTGACTCAGCTCCTGCATCTTCTCCTTGGCCGCACCGCCCTCCTCCAACGCCTCCACCTTTTCTCGGCCCAGCAAGTTGTTGCTCTACGTTTGAACGAAGTGAAGGTCGTTGTGAAGGAGAACGATAAAAAAAAAAAAAATAGTTTGGACTTACCTCTTTTGTCTTCTCCAAATCCCTCAGGAGATGTTGAAGTTCGAGTTCATATTCTTCCTTCAGAGCGGCGATGTATTTGTCGTGGGTCTCCACTTCGTCTTGGATGGCCCCCTTCAAGTGGCGGAGCTCCTTCTCCTGTTGATGTAGAAGCTCCTCGTGCTCCTCCTTCACCAGCAGCACCTCCTGAAAGTCTGCACGCAGCTGGGCCATATCCTGAGACACGACACGTGCTCGTCACTGTCCACTTGACGTGCAACGTGGACTTGGGAGACAGAAAGAAGCCTTACTTCCAAAAGGACTTCTTTCTCCGCATTGATCATTTCCGCCTTCTTGGATTGGTCCAGTTCATCGTGCATATCAGAAAGCTGCTGTTGGAGGTCCTTCATCTGCATTTTAGAACGTTCCCTGTCGGCGATCATCTGAGTCAACCTGGGGGGATATAAAATGTGTAAGTACACTATTCAGGCTTATAAACAGAACATTTGTTACAGATAGTTTTACACAGGTCAGAATATTAGGCACACCTGTGTATTGTACTGTAATGACATCCAGTACGTGACAAGAAATGTATGAACTCATTCACTCCCAGCCATTTTCACAGAAGCAATACCCTTCTCTCCCGGCTGTTTTACTAGATTTTGACTGATTTTGCAAGGCCCACAGAATATTGTGTTCTATTGCTCTAAAAACATGGAACCTACCAAACGAAAGATTCAAGTCTATTACATTTCTATCTGTTTCCGTTTTGCAGCAATTAGCATTTGAATATAGCTAAGTTCCATCATTAGTCACAAATCTATTTAGAATTTTGAGTAATTGAGGTTTTTTTCAACATGGCCCTGGTTGATATATTTTGCTCTGCTGCCACCTGCTGGCAGTTTGTGTAATAACTACCATTTGTTCAACCGTTTTTTGCAGTTGAGAGGCTGCATCAAAGCCTTCTGTATGCTCTAGCATTTAAAACAAACAAAACATTAAAACGTATAAATACGTCTTTGGGAAACTGAAAACATTTACGTATTTACACGTTTTGGAAAGTAAATGAGTTAAAGGGGAAGTCCACACCCCAAAATTTCTTCTATGCAGCTCCACTAGTCTAAAGACGGTATTCTGGTTAATATTACGTTAGTGGAGTATAATCCAGCAATTTTTTATCACTGAGCGGCCATTTTGCCACTTACCGTCGAGTGAAAATGGCATCACAGTTGCTCAGCTCTCAGGTAACAACCAATCACAGCTCAGCTTCAGAAAACAGTTGAGCAACTACGAGCAACTCACTCGTCTTTGGTAGATTGAAGTTGCGCCTCAATTTCCATCAGTTTGTTCCTAAGCTTGGAGAGCTCAAGCTGACTGTTGACCAACTCTTCCTGTATCTTCTTCTTCTCCGTCCGGGCCTTCTCGCAGGCTTTGGCGAGTGTCTTTTCATTCTGGGGGACAAAGACATCTGTCTCATAACGAAGGTTTTAGTTATTTGGTCGTATCAAGTTTTAGACAAAAAAAAAAAAACGCCCAAAACCTTCATCTCAGTTTCCAGTTTTTGCTTCAAGTCACAGACTTGCGACTCCAGGGTTTGCCGTTTCTCCAGCAGCTGTTTGGCCTCTGCTGTCTGATCCTACAGAAGGGAAAGTTACAACCCAACATGCTTACATGAGTCAATGGTGAGCTACAATGGGGAACGTTTCACTCCTCCGCTCACTTTCACCTCCTCCTCCACATTCTCAGCCGTTTTCCACTTTAGTCTGTTGATCCTTTCAAGCAGAAGGTTGACTTTCCTCCTGGTGACGGACACTTCGTCAGTGGTCCTAGGAACGAAAACCGATGCTTTATAAACACGTTTTGTTCGTCGTGCTTTGACTGTGCAGGGATGAAAACATTGGCCGAACTTCACAAGACGTTTGTGTGAGCGCGTGTGTCGAAATAGCTGATAGATCTTTAAGACATTCCAAGTGAAGGAGTCATTTTATCTGTAAAAGAAATATCCTGCTTTACATTCCTGAATGACTGACTGCCTGTGTGTATTTGTGAGCAGCTGTGCCAGCAACGCTGTTATCGGACTATCACAATAGCGTACGTTGAAAAAAAAAAAATCATTCTTACACTTTATTCTATCATCAAACCAATCCGTCAAATGCTGTTTTGCTGTTTCACTTTTAAGATATACTGTAAATCCGCAAATCTAATTGAATGATTTTTAATGCTGTTTTGAACGCAACTTTAAATAAATTTAATTTTTTTTATCATAAATAAATAATCACATGAGTTGACTCGCACACATTTTATAGCTGTTGTTATAAAATGTTTTTTCAAGTTTTACACTCTTGTTAATTAACAAAAAAGTGGACAAATATGTTTACTCAATATGTAAGTTAAAAAAGATATATTATACATTCTTTTCTGCCACTAGGTGGCATTAGTGTTTCATGTTAGATGTTGGGAAAATTACATTTTTCTTTTCAAATTAAGAGCAAATTAATTAGAACATGTAAGAACTCATTTTTATAGTAGTTATAGTTGATACAGGTGCGCATTGGCATTAGTAATGTAGTTTTCCAGCAGACTTGTCTTACCTTGTCCTTATTTAAAATAGCATTTTTGTCATGTAACTGGTCAGGCCCCAGTACAGATGATGAAAAATTGTGGGCCGCTCACCCTTCCTTGAGGTAGGTGAAAAGCATTTTTTTCGCTGCATCTTCATTCGGGTCGACCGACACCTGCTGTCCTTTCAGAAGATCAGGAGTGACCTGGTTAGAGAGCATCATTAAATAGAACCTTTTCAATGAGAGCAAAGCCTGTGAGGACATCACTTTACCTGAGCGTCTCTTTCCTCAGCGCCATCTGTGCAGGCGCTCTGCGCCGATTCTTTTGTTCTATGAAGTACTTTTGCTGCCGGGTCAACCCCATGATGAGCTTTAAGCTGCATGCCGGGTTTGTTGGCCTCTCCGCCCAGGAGTCGAGCCCTGGCTGACCCCGGGGGATACACCCCGCCAGAGGTCACGCCGCCGCTGCCCCCCTTCAGAGACGACGTCCTGCTGGATGAAGAGGAAGACGAGTCGGAAGCTCGGCCGCTGTCCACGCTACGCGACCTCCGCGTTTCCTCCGGGTCCAGCCGACTCCTGGGACCGCCCCTTCCTCTACGCTGGCTGCTGTTGAACTGGTTGATGAGCTTGCCCACGGACATGAAGGGCTCCGAGTCGACTGAGTTTGGGGCTCTAGCGGGGATGTCGGTGGGAGGCGTGTTCTGGTCATCTGTCGGGCCTTCTGCCGGAAGCGGAATCCGAGCTTTGGCCCGGTCCGCTGGTCTTCCGGGAAAGGTTTGCGAATTGTTGAGATGGTTGAGGTTGTTGCTTCTGGGGTCGTACGGTTTCAGGATCTCCGGATGTTTCTGATAATGAAACTCTGACGAGGAGCTAGTCTCATCCACGGATCTCCTCACCATGCCCGCCTCGTACCCGGCCTGGTGAGTGATGACCGATACGTCTCTGTGGCTTTCTTCTCCAGAAGTGTTCAGAACTACAAAAGGTTGACCTTTAATCCCTTGAACCCGCACCCGAACTCCAAACAAGTTGTCATGGCCGCCCCTGGGGTTGTGTGGATCAACATAACTCTTCTGCATCATCATTTCTGGGGAGCCAGCTAGTCCGGCCATCGTGGCTCCTGTTGCATTAACAGATGGACCGGGGGGGGGGATAGAGATTGTGATTTACAACGATTACAAATAGCAGGCACTAAATTGTGTGTTCACGGGTGATAAAGAGGTGGAGACTTTTGAATTATTTTCAGCTTAAGGCCTGCCGCACAGTTTGAAGTTAAATGGAGTGTCAACATGGGATGGACTTAAACATTTGACTCCGCCCATACGGATTTTCAGCACATTTTTTAAACTATTTCCTTAGCGGCTTTAATGATACACTGTCTTATAACGTCACTTTCTTTTTAATACTTTACATAACATGCAAAATGACAAATACTCAACCCTCAGTTAGTCAAGGCGGAACTAACTGAACTGTTAGATGAAAGTGGTCAAACGCTCATTTTGACATCTATTTTCAGTCGCAGAGCCACGTAAGCATGTCCAGCGTGTTCAAGGGGACCTAAACATGGGGTAGTCAATGTTGGTTCTGACTGTCTAGGCCATTGGGTACAAAAATTGTCAAAAGATGTCCTCATGTAGAAAAGAGTGGGATGGGTGCAGTACCACATATTCCCGGCAGAGGGTGCACTCCCTGGATGGTTGAGGTTAGTATTTAGGTTTCAATCAGTTGATGGTGTAATTGTCAATGTTCAATAAAGCGTTAAAAAAAGAAGCTTGCTCAGTAAATCGGCCACAGAAATAGTAATAACATTTTTTAAATTAATAATAATAAATATTTTAAAAAACATATATATATATTAGGTGTGTTGGAAAAAAATCTATTCGGCAATATATCGCGATATTACAGTGCGCAATTCTCGAATCGATTCGATATGCGGCCGAATCGATTTTTAAACATACATTTTTTTATGGGAATATTCAACAAAACGTCTTACTTAGAGTTAGGATTTACACATTAAGCATGGAAGAATGTTATATTAATGGAACATTAAGCCTTAATATTTGATTTCCGTGCTGTTCAAACATGAAACAGAGTGCAACCTGATTTTTCAGATAAATACATTTTCATACAAATCTTACAGTGTACATGTACAAGTTTACTGATTAGTATTTTCAAAATTTGAGTTAAAAAAAAAAATCGCAATAATCAATTTATAGATTCGTATCGGGATTAATTGGTATCGAATCGTGACCTATGAATCGTGATACGAATCGAATCGCCAGGTACTAGGCAATTCACACCCCTAATATATATATATAAGATATGTAGATATTTCTTTATGTTGGTTTCTTTATTTTCTATCACTAAAAGTATTAGTGGTATCAGTATTTGGCATCGCTATCAGTGACTACTCAAGAGTTGAGTACTCGTACTGCCATCGGTCTAAATAAAGGTGGTATTGAACGTCCCTAGTTTTAACCACGTAAAATTTGAGTGTTACAAGTTACAATCGCAAAGAACGCTGAACCAGCATGGTAAATCGCACACGGATGTTTACACAACATTGAAGTCGTAGTGGGAGTAGGACACAGTGACCGACATAAGGCCACCCAAAGGTCTCCTCTCTCACGCTCACGCGCAGCTGCACTCACCCCCCAAAATGAAGACACAATTGATGGACAAGAGTTTGATTTTGCTGCGCAATGCGAACAACTCGCTCTGTGTGTTAATGACACTGTCGTATTGTACCAACAACGCTTAGACAACTGCATGACGACTTACAACTGGATGAGGTCTGCGGGGTGTCGTCACCCACTTCATGGAATAAAGGAGCAATATTTGTCAAGAGAGATGTCAACACTGGAGGCATTGTCATCATCATTATACTCAATTTAAAATGTAGAGCCATATCTGCCATAGGGTTTATAATTAGGGGTGTGCCCAAAAATTTATTCTCATAAGAATCGCAATTCTCATTTAGTACGATTCAGAATCAATTTTAAATGTCCCAAAATCGATTTTATTTAAATTATTTTATACTGTCTTGCCTCTGTGTGTGCCTTTATTTGGAGCGCTGTTCATGTTGTACCCGGGTTGGCCACTGAGGGGCAGTGTGGTTTCACACGGTCTAATACACTGTTAAGTTGTTGCCACATTAGAGAGTAGAAGGAAAAAGTCACGATCAAGTTATTCAAATTAAAGTTGTTTTTTTGCAGTGTGGAGCCGTTCTATTTAGTGATAAAAGTGCCGCGAGTAGCGTGCTAATTTGCTTTAGCGAGTCAGACTGGAGTAGATCATTACGATTCCTTGTACATCTATAAATTGAAGCAGAAATCTGTGTCAATCAAATCATTTTGAATAGAGAATCATTCTTAATCGAAAATCGATTCTGAATCGAATCGCAGACTCAAAAATCGGAATCGAATCGAACCGTGAGGCATTCAAAGATTCCCACCCCTATTTATAATGTCTTCATTGTAGAAGATGAATAAGATAACAAAAATATTAGAAATTGCTCTCAGTATGAAAGCGCATTCTACATCACTGCAATCCATAACCAATTAACCATATTAATAGTTATGCAGGTTGAGGTTTTGGGGTTGCCAGGTTGGGAAGATCCACCCTTAGCATATGAAAAAGTAGATTCTTACAGCTTTTATGTTAGTTAGCATTAGCTAGTTATCGTGTTCCACAGGGTAAAATAACACCTAAGCAAACAACAAGCTTGCCTATCGTTACGAGGCAGGGCAGGGTTGCCTGCAAAGGACAGCAACATTAAAACGGGGAGGCTGCCTGTCACAGAAAGCGAGCAGCTTTGAACGGATGACAAAAAAAGTATTTACCGAGGTTCCTTAAACTCACCACAAACACGCCAAAGAAGGGTAGAAGCCGTTCCTTGCTATTCTTTCACAATGTAAAGGTGTACAATCGCAATAATGAGGGAATCGTACCCACTGTGAGCGTGAAAGTGAGTGAATGTGAGTCCAGTGCGTTAAAGTCCTCCTCTTCCTCCGAACTGTCCCGCTGTGCTGCCTCTGCCCAATGAGGCGTTCACTGACGCCTCGGTGTCCGACATCACAGTGTCACGTGACAAGAGCAGAGCTTCGGTAAATTCTTGCGTTTTCAATTAAAAGTACGAAACAGAATCATTCCGAAACATTTTTGATTGGTGTGTGTTTTTTTTAGTTTTTTTTTTAAGTTACGTTCAAACAGAAAGGTGAGCTGGTCTATGTTGTTACAGTGTTAATAAATATCACAAAACTTAATGTTCCTATTTTCAAGAAGAAAAAGTATAATTTCAGAGAAAACTTTGTAATGTTGAGAGACTAAAATTATATTTCTGTAAAGAAAAAGTTGTCGTCTTAACAACGTGTTTTTTTGTTAGAGTTAAATATTAGTAATAATATTGTGAGAATAAATTGATATTTCTCCTAGACAGAGTTGCAGTATGGATATAAACTTTTAATGGAGGAATTCATATTTTAACAAGTAAATTTACAAAATACAATGAATTCCTTTTAAATATTATGTCAAGAAGTCTACAATTGTTTCATTTGTGTGTGTGCATGTGTGTGTGTGCGCGCGTGTGCGCGCGTGTGCTAACTGACCCCCTTCTGGGGCCCCCAAATCTCAGTTTGTGGGCCCCCAAATCTCAGTTTGTGGACCCCTGTTGGGAAAAATATTAATAAGCAATCATTTTGTGTGTTTTCTATATCAAATTACAATATTTAGAGACAGTTGCATGCATCACTGTCTAAAATGTCAAGTGTACTATCGTTTATTATTTACAATTTTGTTGCTTTCGATGACACAGCTCCATTAAAGATTCGTCTTCATTGATTAAAAACGTGCGATAACCCATGATCGCACACAAATCCCAGAAAAAAAGAGAGCAAGAAAAACATGTATTGCTATATGCAGGCTACTTTAAACTGTACACGTACTGTACATTTTATGATAGCAGAACTTTTTATGATTATTCGAGATTTGTTCAGAAAAGCAATATACACGTCATTCCGCATTGCTCAAAATATGAATTATGTCTAAAACTGCACAGAACGGTTTCCTTTGTAAAATCAAGAGTGACAAAAGCATTTACAGACATTTATATAAAAGAGAACTTACATAACTTAGGAAAAAAAAAAAAAAGTCCTAAACATGCAAAAGAAATGACGCACATTTGGCTAGAACTGAAAAGGAACGATGTCAGTGACAAATGTTTTGTTTTTGCCCACCAGTGTTGTTCAGTGCTAAGCATAGAAATCAAACAACAGCTTCATTAGATAAGATGCTAATTAAAACATTCTTGGAGATCTTGTTCATTCACAGAATGGGCCAACTCCTGAAACACACACACACACACACACAGCAAACACACAGCACCTCGCACACTCACAACGCTACAAAACAAATAAATCTCCCGTCCGAGCGCATACAAGGAAATGTCATGTCTGCCATCGAGAGAAAAACGCTATCAAACCGTCTGCCAAAATGCAGATGACACTTCGCCGCAACTGAGTTTCACCCATCCAGGAAAGATAAATAAATATACCGGCAACAACAACAAAAAAGTACAAAACATCTGCGAGTTACAATGCATTTGTCTGTTAGAAGTCTACTTTTAGGCACAAAGTTCGAAGTGTGTTGGAGAAGCAAAAGGGGATGATTGTTCAACTGCATCGACACTTTACAGAGCCTTTGATGCTCTTCGTTTCGCTGAGAGATCCAGAGGAGAATATTTATTGGCTAGTTTGATCAAAAATATGCTCTCACATACAGTACACTACTCACAGCAATTTGGGAATAGTCGGCTTCTTGGGTGAAATTCAAATGCACTTTGACCTTTACTGGTGAACGTACTGCATTTAAATGTGAACTGTTCAATGTTGCAGTTTTTGCTCTCTAACAAGAAGCTGAATGACAACATTATGTGCGGTCGGGTGGAAACATGCCACAAAAAAATAACAGTGTGAAATGATTTTCTCTTGTATGGCATTTCTATAGTGAAATGGCGCCCCCTTGTGGCGTCACTTTCTACAGAAGAGATGATAAATTAACTCATTCACTGCCACTGACGACTATAAACGTCCAAAATTCATGTGAACTATTTCTATTAGTTTAACATTTCCTTTTCATTAATTTTTTTATGAAAACCTAGAATTTTTTGGGTATTGTACATTTGTAACAGATATAAAATTTGTGATTAATCGTGAGTCAACTATTGAAGTCATGCGATTAATTACGATTACAAATTTTAATCGTCTAAGGCCCCTTGTTTTTAATTAAAAAATAAGTTAGGGGCGTCAGGCGATTAATTTTTAAAAATTTTAATTAATCATATGACAAATTTTACATCTGTTCTGAATGTACTATAAAAAAATTCTAGGTTTTCATACTCTTGTTAACAAAAGTGGGAAAAATTATAAATAGAAATAGTTCAAATGAAATTTTGACGTTTATAGCCGTCAATGGCAGTGAATAAAAAAAATTGGGGCCATCAGGCGATTAAAGTTTTTAATCATAATTAATCGCATGACTTCACTAGTTAACTCGCGATTAATCACAAATTTCATATCTGTTCTAAACGTAAAAAAAAGATAATCTAGGTTTTCATACTCTTGTTGATGAAAGTGAAAAAAAAGTTAAACTAATAGAAATAGTTCAAATGAATTTTTGACGTTTATAGCCGTCAATGGCAGTGAATGAGTTAATAAAAATGCTTAACGCAATATTAACCGGAATACCCTAATTAGACTAGACACATTATTGTCAAGAATTTTTTGGGGGGGTTGACTTACCCTTGAACTTCGACCCAAAAGCCCAATTATCCCAAACTTTATGTGAGGAATGTACTCGATATATCTTCCCACACACAATTTAGAGCTCCTTTAACATTGTGTCAACAATCAATTGTTAATAAAAAATATATCCTCATAAAGATCGTTTTGGAAGCATAAAGTCCACGTTGGAAATTTGTCGGAGCCTCAGAGATGGCCCATTGCAGGGTCGCTCAGACCTGGATGAAATGCCACATGCATGGACTGCGGATCTGTCATGGCGGCTGACACCTTTTCTTCCTCTCTCCTCCTCAGACACGCCGCTTTCGGGTTGAGGTTCCTCTCTGAGAGACGAGCAGTGGTTGGGTTGAGGATCAAGACGGCTCCCGAGCGGCGTTTGCGATGGTCGGCGTACGGCGCTCACCTCGGACTTGTTGTTCCAGGCTGAGGATGACGGCCACGGCCTGGTGCAGCACCAGCAACTTGGTCTGCGGCTTCTCGCTCTTCAGGTGCAGCTGACACATGTGACCCAACTCCTTGAAGGCCTCGTTGATGTCGCGCACGCGCAGACGCTCCCGGGCGTTGTTGGCCATCCTCCTCTCGCGCTCACGCTCCGCCTTCTGCTCCGGGCTCAGATCTTCATCCTCGTGGATACTTTAGCGTTGGATGAGATGAGAGAGTGGGAGGTGGGATTTAATGTGGAATTTACTGCCCTCTACTGGCCACTGAGGAAAACAGACCTACACTGGCCTTTTTTTTTTTTTTTGTCCAATCAGATTTCAGCCTGTATGTGCTGCCATGTCAATTTAATTTTAAGAAAGAGTAACTCAAAATATATCATCAATGGAACTCTTCGGATTTCAGATTTACCATACAATAATATCAGCATTTTTCCATCCTCTGATTGGTCAAAGTTTAACTAGAAAATCTTCAAATCTTTGACCATTAACTAATTCACTGTCATTGCTGGCTATAGACGTCAAAAATTAATTTGAACTATTTCAATTAGTTTAACTTTGTTTTTTATTTCATTATTTTTTTTTATGAAAATCTAGAAAAAAAATAATTATAGTACATTTATAACAGATTTAAAATGTGTCAACTATTGACTACTTTACTGCCTTTCTGTCATATTTCTGACATTTTTGGCAATTTTATGGACACATTATGTTCGTTTTCTGCACTCTTCTTCCTTTTTTGGACATTTTATAGCAATTTTATTTTACATTTATTCCTACCATTTTTGCTATCTATTTTATTACATTTTTGGCAATTTTCTGTACATTTTAATTTAATTTCGGGATTTCTTCTTTTTTTGGGGCTATTTTATAGTTACCTTTTGAACATTCTCTTTTCTGCCTTCTTTATTCAATTCTCTGGCATTTTTTGGCAATTTTATGAACATTCTATTTTGGGACATTTTTTGGTCACCTTTTGGACATTTGTATGTCATTTTTAAAACTTTTTCACCTTCTTTCGTCTCTCTCTTTTAAACATTTGGACTCTGACATTTTTGGGATACTTAATTATTCAATGGATCTAAATCATTAATTCCTTTGAAAATCTAAAAAATGATATTCATTTATACAAATTTTTCCAGGGCCGCAGGTTGCTCTCTTTTCATCTTTCATTATTAGGTTCATGATATAAATGAAGGGCTACTAAGAAGTGAAGTGAAAGCATCAGGGTCTACCTGTCTCCTAGCGTCTTGAGTTCGCTCTCCTCATCTGACCTTTGACCGTCGGAGCTGTGACTGGTGTGCATCATGTCTTCCCTCTCGCTGCTTTCCATCTTCAGATCCACATTTGCTGGAATTCCCAAATTCCCTGCAAGGAAAGAGGGAACGTTACGCATTGTGACATCATCATCATCATTGTAAATACATAATGCTATCAAAATCGGCAATCCAGTCACCTCTGCATCCGCCCGACATGGGCTCCCGCGTGGACCCCTGTCTAGCGGGGTACGGGTGTCCATTTTGTGTGCGGCCCTGGAAGGCTGAGTGGTTGTTATTCATGGTGACGGCCTCAACCTTTACGACAAACAAAGAACTCGATGAGATAAGGCCGATATTTGCAATATGTGTTCATTTTAGCGCAGCACAAGAGAATCCTTTCAATAATGGTGGTAAGCGATGCTTTAAACTCATCCGGACTGGACACAAAATCCACATCTGCTTCTTTGTACCCAACGCCCTCCTGAGTGGATCACTTTCCGTACAGACCCGATCTTAATCCCCCCCTTGAAACTGCTATACACTTTCTATTACACCAGTAATTCTCTTCAGGAATGATTCTCTACTAATCGACACATCCAAAGTATGAAATGTAATACAGCTCCCCCCTAGGGGATTAGTATATACTTTCCCTCCAGCTAGGCCCAAATCCTCCCACTCGGCTAAAATGGAAAAACATGCCATATCTGAGACAAACCCAAGCCCCTCCCACATTCAATGCACTTCCTATACAAAGGTGACGTGTCCCTACTCTGACCCATTGTGTTCTGCTTCCTATTTTGCCGATAACAACACAGTGGAAAAGTCCAGCAGCTGAACAGCACACGCAAACGCAAGATGACATTTGCATAGACGCAGCTCCATGCTTCAAATGCTTCAAAAGTCTCACCATAGTTGAGGTGTTGCAGGTGAGCGGCAGCGTGCTGGCGGGGTTTGGTCGGCTATGGAGGTTCTGGTTCAGCAGGCTGTGGATGTCGGCGGGCAGGCTGGGCATGGGACCGACAGCGTGGTTCCTTAAAACGTGGATCACATCGTCCAATCTGTCCAGTCTGTCTTCTACCTGAGACTTACAGGGGAAACACAATTTGTTTAATTGCGAGGAATAAGCGGTTAAGAAAATGGATGGAGGGATGTGTCTGAGCTCAAAAACAAGGCAATGTGTTACAATATAAAAAAATAAAAGCACCGGCCTACTCTATCTATCTATCTATCTCTCTATCTCTCTCTCTCTCTCTCTCTCTCTCTCTCTCTCTCTCTCTCTCTCTCTCGCTAGCTAGCTAGCTAGCGCTTGGTTTAGCTTAGCCTAATTTAGCTTAGCCTCGCTTATCTTAGCTTAGCATGGTATAAAAACTTGAACATAATGAATAACTGTAACAGTGCTTAAAGGCTTTTTGTAAGAATTACTAAATTCTTATATGTATCGATATTTTAGAGACTATTATAAATGATAGTGCTGGGAACTGAATTATCTGGCAGATGCTAACATACCAGCTGTACACTTGATGATCACTTCATTGGGTACATTTTGGGCCCTATTTTCGTGCCCAGTTTAAGTCTAGCGCATAGCGCGGTCTCACTGTGTGCATAGGTGACGTTTTCTTTCCATTGGTACTTTCGTAGATGTGAGCAGTTAGAAACTGAAAACAGCCGACTTGCTTTCCAACTAGTGGAAGCGGCTCCTCTAAATTCCCTTTAAAACCTAAGCCTGTCCACTCTGTCACAGAGAAGAAAAAATAATTAAAAAAAAAATATATATATATATACCCTGTCTGCTTGCAGTTGATTTATATTAAAAATGATGGGACCCCCATTAATATTAATTTCTAACATCTAGTTCATACAAATGAATGTGAAGTTTATTAGAAAGTCTTTCAAAGGCATTTTATGGTGATACTGACTCAACTGTATAAACAGGTCTTACCATGGATATAAGTGAGGACTCATAATGTGGCGACACAGGTGTCTGTGCCGTGCTGCGGGGCCACATGTTGGTTCCTGGAATACATGCAAAGCAAAAACAGATTCAAAACACAGAACAGTAAAATGCAAAAAAAAACTAAAATAAAATCACTCTCCCACTGGGAGTAGCAGATTTTAGCCACCTCGACAATTTACCTGCGGGTTCGCTGGCGTTTGGCAGAGGCGACGGGGACCTCGCAGGCGTGGACGAGCTGGAAGGGAAGCTGCTGCTGGTGTGATCGGGGGAATAAATCTGGCAGCAGGCGTGGAGGGAGAGAAAAAGAAGAGGAGGACGATGAGTGGGACGAGGGCATGGATCATTTTAAAGGCACTTGTCATTTCTGCGCCGGCTGCCGTTAGAGCAGCCTCACAACCCAAACTAACTCATCAATTGTGCTCATATTACTAGTCAGCAGCTAATAAAAAATGTGAGAGTAGTGGCCCTTTCCCGATACACACTCGCCTGCTACTGCCAAGAAAGACCTACTATTTCCTGTTTGCATTGCACCCCCGGGGCCCTCGCTTTAGTTTTATAGTCTTGTTTTCAATGTCTGATTGTAACAGGGAACAAATGAATTGATGCAATGGGAAAGCGGTGCCGCATACTTACAGAAGCCAGCGCTTTGCCCAATGTATCGCCGGTCTGTGACCCTCCTGGCACATTCGGGTGGTTTCCTGGGACTGACAAACATCAGAATGTGTTAAAATGATGTACAGGTAAGTGGTTAAATTGCCGCTTGCGCAATCCCCGTTGCATCTTCCCCCGTGTCACAAATGCTGGCGGATCCTGATTTTCGTATCAGAGCAAGGCTCGCGTGTGTTTGGCGATTTAAACACGCTGGGTGGGCCGGCGCAACAGAAGAATATCTTGGGGATGCGCCTGGCGGGGTGCCAATTTGGTGGAAGAATTTTGATCTAAACCTTATGCCTTCTCAGAACAATTTACGAACCGGCGCATGGTCGACAGTCTAACACGCCATATTTCATTCTTATTGCTGCTTTGATAGAAGTCGGCTGTGACCACTCCCACAGCAGTGCAGCCCCCCCCACTCACAGATCCGCCGGTCTGCGAAATTTCCCTAGCAAGATTTACACTGGCCACAAAAATAGTTCAAGAGATCGTAGTTCTAGTACTTATATGAAAATGTTGTACTTTTGAACAAAATGTTTTTTTGAAGTCGTCTACATCAACGAGCTCTTCAAAAGTAAGTTTCAGTAAAAGTTTTTTTTTTTTTCAAAATGAGCCTCCTATTTGCTTAATTTATATGAACTTAAATACCCAGATTTTTTTTAGCTTTATAACCTGGAACCAGAAATGTGTCAAATCCGCTTTTGCCTTTAAACTCTTCAATTTCTCCCTTGCATTTTTGTGCAACCTTGAAGGAGGACCTTGAGATCTACTCGTTGTCATGACTACCCGTCCACTGCCTCACCTGTGGAATTGTCTGTTGTGTTGATCGACGGGGCGTGCGATGATGCGTTGTTGCGGTGAAAAGTGGACATGGGAGGGAGAGCCCTGTTCATGTCAGCTGCCATCACAGATTGTGGAGAATAGTCCTAAACGTGAAGAAAAAACACACCGTTGAAGCGTCGGGTTACACAAGACGATACGGCACGATCTGGATGTAAACCTCACCAGGTGGCCGTGGGGCTGCAGACTGCTGTAGTTCCCCGTCTGCGTTTGGTGGCTGCCGGTCGCTCCCAGTGCACCTTCATAGCCGTGCTGGTTCAGCCCGTTTACGGCACTCCAGATGTCGGGCAAATTGCTTGCGCCCTCTAAAATGGATGACAATATGTTGCATGTAGCACTGGAGGAGCATCTCAAGCAGACATGACTCGAGAGAGCAGCCTGCACGGGTGTCACATTAATTAAGTGTTATTTACCACTTTCGCAGAGTCTTTGTTTTCAAAACATAATTAACTTTATATTCAAGAGAATAGGCTGAATGACATCCATGGAAGGTGTTGAGCTGATTAAGCGGATTTGGGTGCGGGGTGGACTTGATTGCATTCACGTAAAAAAAAAGCTGTTTGAATGCAGAAAATTTCTTTTTTCTTTTAATGAAAATAGCTAACTAGTTGGCAAGTCAGTTAGTTAGTAGGCATTGTGTATGGCAAAATGTCGAGTTTTCAATATAGCCTATGTTAGGGCTGGGAAATTTTTCAAAAATGTAATGCTGATTTTGAATTGATTGCTTTACTACTTAGCATTAGCAATTAGCTATGCTATGCTGCTTTTCATATTTTCTATTTGTTGTTCAAAATGTTTATTTGTTTATTATTTATAATGTGTGTTTTAAAATTACTTTCATAATCACCAGCAGTTTGGAATTAATGAACTTTTTTTCCTCTCCAAAAAAGACATAGCTTAACCTTTCAGTCTGCTAGCTTAATGCTAATGTTAAACGAAAAGTATAGCTTAGCTTAACCTTTCAGTATGCTAGAGCTTAAGGCTAATGCTAAATGACCAGTATAACGCAGTTAATTTGAAATCCCTCTTACATGTAGGCCTATAGGCTATAACATAATAGATAGATATGAAAATTTTAACTGACATAAGAAGAATAAACAACCTTCATTTTTATCTACCTAGAAGCAAGCATTTGGTGATCTTAATTTCTTTGGGTTATATTTGTACAAAAAAAAAAAGTATTTGTCCAACAGCAGAGTGTTTTTTTTTTTTTTATCACTGCTTGGAATAGATATACAGTCGTCATCATTTTGCTTACCAAAAAAAGTGCTGGCAAACACATTGCTGGAGGCCTTGCTGGACGGATGTAAAGATGAGTTCTGGCTGAAGTCGTCACTACCTGGGGACTGCCCATAAATCTAAAAATTAAAAAAAAAAAAAGAAGACAGGTTGGGAAATGTAAACCTGGTCACATGGCTGCATGAATACTCTGACCTGAAGCAACAGTATATTCAAAACAAAGCAGAGAGCTGATGCACACTTAGAGCAGTTGCGATAATCCATAAGCTGCAGATCCGTGCGCCTCCTCATCCGGATTTAGGAACCATTCAGCATGAGAAATCCCTGCCCTAATCGTGATCAGTTCTACTTGCTTCAGAGGGCTGAGATACAATTCCCCTTCTTAATGAAACTGAGTTACAGGAGAAAACCAAGTAAGAACTAGTCTGACCTTGTTGAACCTTTTTTTCATCCAAGAAGAAATTAATTGCAAAACAGAATCCATCCAAGCTTCCACTTGTATTGCGTTTTTACTATGCACACACACACACACAACCCATGCTTCCTTACTCACACACAAATACACACACCGAGAGGTCTGGGCTGCACCTGCACCTCCCCTCCAGTGCTTTGATGTGGCCCAGGAAATGAAAATAAAACTCCCTGCGCAGCATCAATGGGGTGTCAGTTACCCGGACGACAAGTCCTGTAAAGAAGGCTATTAAAGACTCTCTTGAGCACGCTTGCGCGACAACACACACACGCGCACGCATACACACACACAGAGCCGTGACCCTGGTTGGCACGAGTCCCAGGGCGATTGCGGGCCAGGCCAAACAGAGGAGCCCCTGCCGACACTGGGCCCGTCTGAGCCGCCACGGGCAGCATATGGCGAAGGATAAAGCCAATTGTCCTCCTTACCATCAGCATAGCAGGCGACCCGTTAATAATGGTCACACCCCCGCCCCAGCACGCCTCCTCTGGCCCCCGCTGGAGAGGAGGGCCGTCACCATGGCATCCTCTTTTAGCGTAGCATTGATTTAGAAGCCATCAATCATGGCATCACAAACGATAAGGGACTCTTTTTTTTTTTTTCCTGCAGCAATTAAAGGTCTTAAGTAGGAAAGGATTAGTATGAAAGTATGTTTCATTGTTGTCAATATACATTTTGCAAAAGTGTTTTTAACATTGGCTTGTTAGCCTAATAGCAAACAATCAACCAATTTATGTGCTTGTTAAAAATGGTGTTTTTTCTTTGTGTAGATTCTCAGTCATTCCAGTCATAATGCACAAAGGTTCAATCGAGACAACTTCTTTCTTCACGCTGGTGAATTTTGTTATGTTTTCAGTTTTAAAAAAAATGACTAGCAATGAATTTATGCTAATAGGCTAACTATATTTGCTGACTTAAATGAATGCCACAGACCTCACCATGTCAAAAATGATAACGCTAAAGAAAATGTATTTAAACCTAATAGTGGTGATATTTGGTATATCATAATTATATTAATGACATACCACTACACAATACGTTTTTTTTTTTTTTAACATTTCTTAAGTTAGAGAAAGTTAAAATCTGTTACATTTCAGGTTACACTTTTAATTTCCAACTATTTCAACTAGGTAAACAAAATGGACACCAGTAAACAACCAAGTACTGCACTGACAGATTTTGTCCTGGTAACACATCATCATTTTAGATGAGAGCAATATCAACTTGCACTTGAGGGGGGCTGCGCTGCGCTGCGCTCCTCAAGCAAGCCACATGCAACCAATTTTCTGCCTCTGTGATCCATGATGTCTGGATATGGTTAGCCTCAGCGAGATCAAAGCTGTCCTTTGATAATGGCTGAAGCGATGGAGGGACGGCCTAAATCAAATAGAAATAGCGAGCAATCTGCTTCATGTCAAGATGCTTGCTTGCTTGCTTGCTTGCTTGCTGCCAGGCTGCTTGCCTTAGCTAACAGGAAGCAGGAGCGCTGCCAGTGCATTCAAACCCAACTTTGTCAATATGCAAACACCACAAGTGTGCTGTGATGTGGGACTGGCAAACATGCTGTGTGTTCAGTTATATATACAGGGTGTCCATAAAGTCTCTTTACCATTTCAAAAATGTATTAAAAAATGCAATTGATTAGATATTTTATTTAGATTTGTTCTATTGTATTCAGCATTTATTAAAGTTTTCTTTAATAATTTTTTTTATGGGCACCATTAGTTGCACGAAGCACATCAAGACGGTACTCGATTTCTTGCCATGTTCGCTGTAGCATAGCCTCATCAATTGTGGGAATGGCATCAGTAATCCTTTGCTTAAGGTCAGTAATGATAAACACTGTGTGTGTTTTTTTAAAACACTGAATACAATAGAACAAATCTGAATAAAATATCTAATCAATTGCATTTTTAATATTTTTTTTAAATGGTAAAGAGACTTTATGGACACCCTGTATATATATATTTATATATATATATATATTTAGTTAGAATTATGCTCCTAGTTCTAACTTACCACATCTTAAACATGCATGACTTGTAAGTCATAATAATGCCACCACACCAGTTGCAGACCACATTTGTTCAACCACTGTAACAAACAAACCAAGCTCTTGAGCAAGGCAGTAAACCAACACGACGGTACAGTAAAACAACATCACACATAAACACATTAACTGGCTCGCCTCAGGTAAAAAGATGCAAATAAGAAATGTACTCACGGGCTTCATGTTGTAGCAATACATCAACGAGTTGCCGGTTGCGCCTGAGACTGGATGAGCACAGTACATAACTCTGCTGGTTTTCACAGTACAGTCCACACAGCGTCAGTTCCGTCAGTCAGTCGATAGTCTCTCGGTGCCGCTACTCATGTGTATACAGTCCTCTTGCACTTCCCTCCCCTAATCTACCCCTGCTGGTAGTGCGGCTACTCACAGGCGTATGCAAATAAGGGCTGGACCATTGCAGGGAGTAAAGAGGGGGTGGCCAAGAGAGGATATTATTATGACTTCCGTTGATGCATGGTTGGGACTATGATCGGCATTCCCCTGTTTTTCTCCTCCTCTAGACTTCCATAGCAACATGGACATCTTAATTTAGCTTAGGTGCAAATAATATCCATCCATCCATTTTCTTACCTCACAAGGCTTCGCGGGGGTGCTGGAGCCCATCCCGGGCAGTAGGCGGGGTATAGCCTGAACTAGTTGTCAGCCAACACAGGTGTAAATAATATATACAATATAATAATAATACATATAAATAAGAGATGATGTCATACTGAGGGAATTCTCCACATAAACATAATCAACACATTGACTCCATTATCAATATCAGAATTGTGTTACATCGATATCAATGATCTGTCACCGTTGTCAAACACAAGGCTTGGGGGCCAGATCTGGCCCGCGACATCATTTTAAGTAGCCTGCGAAAGCAATGTCATGTGTTATCTTTGACTGCCAAAAACGTTAAATAACGTTTAGTAAAATCCTATGGAGGAGTGCCAAAGACGTTAAAAAACGTTGTTTTTTTTTCAAAACAGAGGTGAAACTAACCATTTTCTATTGTTGATTACTGAAAAACGGAATAAGGTAGAAACAAACTTTTTTTTTCTGATGAAAGATGAGAGTCCAATCTTTCATTTGATAGTATCAGTGTTTCCATAGTCCAAACACATAATTTTCTCTGGACCTTGAAAGATCAGTCAAAAATGCTTAAATCGGCTGGCACTGGCGACATCCCGTTTCTGAAAACGTCTGGTAGTCAAAGAGTTAAGTTTCTTGGAAATTGTGTTCGCTTTTATATGAGATATTGCAAGATATGTATATTTTGTGTTACCAATCCGCCGCTGTAAAATAAATTGAAAAATAGTTGAACAAACAATTTACTGGCTTCTCAATTAAAACTAGTTGTTTCAGCAATCTGCTGTGTATATGCGATAACATAAGGCGATTATACATTTATATGGGTTCACAGTCATAACGGCCCTCAGCGGGCAACCATAACTCTGAGTTTGACACCCCTTATTTTAAACACACAAAGAAACAACACAAAAGCAAGAAAAGCTAAAACTTTCATTTTTATGGAAGGACATTAAATACTTTTCATTATGCTACAAAAACACACAGCAGACTTTGATAAGATTATTATTACATAACAATGTTATGGAAAATATTGTTGCATTAAATTAGCGCAGTTTGAAAAATATCACATGGTCGCATTATGAGTTACTCTGCAATTCCCAGCCCTGCAAATCGTGCAGAAACAACCTTGAGAAAGCCGCCCTGAGAGCAGCGATGACGACACACAAAGATTAGCCCCTTTTAGACAGGTAAACGGGGGATAACGCAGCCTTGTCTGACCCACATTTACAAATAGAATCCGGTTTGTAGGCACGTGTGCGGCGGTTGGGTAAAAGGCGCCGCACGCTGTCTGGGTGAGCGGCAAATGGGGAGGCACATTAGCACGCAGACTTCCGCAAGGAGGTTAAACCTCAAGTCTGATGACTTGCTCTTATGTACACTGACATGTCTTGTTTGTAAATTCTTATCATGGGATGCTAATGAATACATTTTTTGCATTGAAATCAAATCAAATGTATTATCAATCAATCAAACATTAGGTAAGATGAAATTTAAGAGATCACTGCATTTTAACTGATTCACTGCCATTGACGGCTATAGACGTCAAAAATAAATTTGAACTATTTTTTTCCCCCCACTTTTGTTAACAGTATGAGTACGAAAACCTAGAAAGTTTTTTACTGTACATTTAGAACATATATTCAATTTGTGATTATTCGTAAGTTAACTAGTGAAGTCATGTGATTAATTACAATTAAAAAAATGTAATCGCCTGATGCCCCTAATAAAAAAAAGAAGAAAAAATTATTAAAGATTAGGGTGTCAGACGATTGCAATTTTTAATTGTAATTAATCACATGACTTCAATAGTTAACTTACGAGTAATCACAAATTTAATATATGTTCTAAATGTACAATAAAAAAATTATAGGTTTTCATACTCTTGTTAACAAAAGTGGGGGAAAAAGTTAAACTGATAGAAATAGTTCAAATGAATTTTTGACGTCTATAGCCATAAACAGCCATACTCAAGAGTGTAATTGAAAATCTTGGGCAAATGTAAGCTTCTGTATAGTCGCATCATGTTGCTGGCGTCGGGCCAAAACCTTGTAATTATGACAATTGCTGTATCAAAAAAAAAAAAAGAAAGCATTCTCCCATCCATCCATTAAAACAATATACATTATGAAGAATAACAATAAATCAATTATTTTATCAAACGTTTTTGCAATGAAGGAAATGAAGCCACTTCAATGGTCATTCTATCAGGCTGTGTTTAATGTTTGATTTATTTTTTTTGTATGCGTGTCAGCCACGACTGACCTTCAGGGTAAAACGAAAGCGCATTTTGTTTGCCAGCACTGTTGTCTGGAATCAAACCGTGCCGCGTTGATCTCAATCTCGTCAGGAGGTGAGCTGTGTCGACCACAAATTCTAATCCCGACTCTTCACGCTAGTGTTAACTGGGTTAGCGGGTCAAGCGCTCCATCTTTATCACTGGATTTCATTGCCGAAGAGTACTTGGATCTTGTTTTGTTGTTAAAAACAGAACTTAGAATAAGAGTTGTGTCCGAATTAAATGTTCAGTTAAAGTCAAGTTTTTCTTCCTCATCAATGATCCAAGAATACCAGCAGCTACTGAATGACCTTTTCCACTGACAGAGATCAGTTTTCCCATCTTAGATAGACACACACAAACAAACACACACGCACACACCCAAACCTTGTGGATAAACGATCCAAGAGCAAATATATACAGTCCCCTAACCCTGAACTTTGCATCAATCTTAGCTAATTGCAGTCTTGTCAGGAGTGCGATTATTCACACAGGTAATGCAAATGTTAATGAGCTCAAATTTGCATATCTTTATTTTCCCATGGCTGAAATGTCATTGGTTATGACGCTCTACATTGAAGAATGTCACTCCTGATGGCCCCCCCGATACGTCGCTGGCCATTAAGAGGCCGAAAAAATGAGCATCTGAGATGATGGAGATGGGGGGGGGGAGTAAAAAAGACGGTGTGGTGGCTAACATTCAGTTCAATCGGATTAAACCTGTTTAAGAACAACAGATAAAAAAGTACATTCCCAAAACAACACCATCATTACAATCAGATTGTTGAATTTTGGCAAAAAAAAAAAGGGGGAATGTTTGTTCTTTTCTTTTTTTTTTTAAATATTGTGAACACTATGCTTGGCACGCTGCTCTTCGTCATGCGCCTGATTTGACATGGCTTAAATAAGTATCTTCCTGCCAGTGATTGGCATCCGCACAAGAAGGGGTGAGTGGGACTGGGGGAGCAGATGGTGACATTCCACATGACCAGACTGATCAATCAGCATGCTGGGACGCAGGTGCAGCGCAGGCGGGCAGCACCGCACCGTCTATTTCACCATCTACAGGGCACACACACACACGCACGGGCACCAAACGTGGCACCCTGAGGGCCCGCATGCTCCAGCATCCCACCGCGCCAAGGTTGATGACATCACAATTTCCCATCCGCCCTTCCGCGGAAAGTCAAGAATAATGATCAGGCGCGGACTGGCGTGCTTGCGTGAGTGACGTCAACTAAAGGGACTCCCATATTTCTACCTGTATTCATCTGATAAACCAACAAGGTGTGTCAGGAAAGTTCAAGGACTGATGTCACAAAATACTTACATATTTCAAACCCAAACCATGAGTTTTACTTTTCATTGGGGGAAAAAATCTACCAGCACGTCCACAAAAAGCTCCTTCTGCAAATGCTTCATTCGATGTGGAAGAAGAGACAAGAGTTGTGGCAGCTCGCTCACAATAAATACCGTGTTCTAATGTCATCCAATACGCAACTTTACCCTTTACAATGATACAATCATTACAATTGATTTAATTTAATTCATTTAATAGACACAAATCTAACACAAATGTTCAAATAAAGCATTTCTGCATATTCCATATTCCCCAGATACCATGCAAATACGCCCCCTAGAGGGTGTTAGTAGCATATGGATGAAGTACAGTCCAGTAAAAAATGGTAAGTGGAGTGCAAGGAAGGAAGGGTGGAGGGAGGAATGGATGAGAGAGGGTTAGAGGGAGGGGCGATGGATGGTTGGACAGAAAGAAAAAATGATGGATGGGTGGCTGTTTTATGGAAGGAAGGAAGGAAGGAAGGAACGAACGAAGGAAGGAACGAAGGATAAACAAACAAAGGATAAACGAAGGAAGAAAGGAAGGAAGGAAGGAACGAAGGAAGGCAGCAAGGAAAGAAGGAAGGAAGGAAGACAGAAATAAAGGAAGGAAGGAAGACAGAAAGGAAAGAATGAAGGAAGGACATGTTTAGGGAATGAGTGAACAGAAAAAAGAAATGATTGATGATGGCTGGAGGAAATGAAGTAAAGGACGGAAGGAAGGAAGGAAGGAACAAACGAAGGAATGAAGGAAGGAAGGAATGGAGGAAGGAAGGAACAAAGGAAGGAAGGAAGACAGAAAGGAAAGAATGAAGGAAGGAAGGAAGACAGAAAGGAAAGAATGAAGGAAGGACATGTTTAGGGAATGAGTGAACAGAAAAAAAGGAATGATTGATGATGGCTGGAGGAAATGAAGTAAAGGACGGTAGGAAGGAAGGAAGGAACAAACGAAGGAAGGAAGGAACAGAGGAAGGAAGGAACAAAGTAAGGAAGGAAGGAAGAAAGGAAGGAAGGAAGACAGAAAGGAAAGAAGGAAGGAAGGAAGACAGAAAGGAAAGAATGAAGGAAGGACATGTTTAGGGAATGAGTGAACAGAAAAAAAGGAATGATTGATGATGGCTGGAGGAAATGAAGTAAAGAAGGACGGAAGGAAGTTTGGAATAAAGAATGGTTGATGAATGGTTGGAAGCAAGGAACTCAAGGAATGTAGGTTACAAGGATGCAGGGTTGCAAGGAAGGATGGATGCTATTAAAATGGTCACAGTTTAAAGGAGAGGCTTTAAAATTGATCATCATTATATTTGATCCTCATCGTGTTTGCTTTTCAAATGAACCTAAAGTACTTAAAATGTGAGTCTTTTTTCCCAGTATTGGTTACGCTCAGGAAGAATTCGATTTAATTCTTAGTCCAAGCGTATGAAACTGAAAAGGCCTGTCGTACAATTTTTGATACCTGTTGGCGTGACTCTGTGCGGCGTCTTTGGGATAAGACGCGAAGGCGGTGATCTGATCTCGCAGTCTGGCCCGAGTGCTTTAAGAAGTGGGGGTTTGTTCTGTAAGAGGATTGAAGGCGCCACGGAAGCGCACGTGCGAGCCACACTCATCCACCTCCGTGCACCGCCGTGACCTCGCTGGCCCACATTGAGCGGCGCACCTATAACGGGAAGACGAGGCTTTAGGTCGCTGCCTGTCTATCGTGTGACCCGCTTGATGTCCAATGAGCACACCAGGGGACAAACACGCTGTTATGTGATCTCTCAAAACACACATTGTATTTTCTCAAATAGTGGATGTTGCCATACAAGGTGTGCCTCAGCTGACTTTTTGATTCCTACTTGAGATGTTTTGCACACAAATAAAGCCTCATTTTTGTCATCTGGGGAATACAAAATGTTTATTTCACATGCTGGCTGTGATTGCTATTACTCTTACTACTTTATTATGAATGATATCTTCCTAGATAGTGTAAATAGAGTAAAAAAAAAAAAAACAGCTAAACATGTCCGCATTGAGCTGAAAATAAAAAAAACAACTTGATATCGTCTGACAAAAGGCGAGATAATCCATCCACCTCACAGGTGCTGATATGCTGATAAACATATAAATATAAACAATATCTGGCTTCAATAACACTACGTCAAATTAAAAGTAAAAAATAATAATAATAAATCATGGATCGCAGCACAGTACAGATAAAGCTCCACCAGATTGTGTGACGTAAATGATTATTATCATAAACAATGCACATTGTAAATGTTACATTTTGCCATTACAACATTAATAGTTAATTATATCAAGTAAAAAAGGCTGCTTTTATTTTATATTCATTCAAAAAACTGCATTTATGTTAATTAAGTCTAGAAAGACTATAAAAATCATTTATGTTAAGTGAAATCTAGAAAGGACTCATTCTCTTTTTTAAATAAAAATTATGGTATGTCAAAATGGTTGGCTGTTTTATTTTTCTAATAAAAACAAACCATTCTTAAACGTCTCTGTTAAGAAAGCATTAAGCGGAAAAGCCGGGTGTCGTTTTTAATTTAAGAAGAGCTGTCGGCATCTGCTGAATGTAACTATTAAAGTAACTTGTAGTCTAACTTAGTTAAGTAAAAGTTTAAAAAAAGAAAGTAAAAAGTAACTAAGTTACTTTTAAAAGTAACTAAGTTACTTTTAAAAGTAAGTCATCTGTAAAGTAACTAAGTTACTTTTTCAGTTAACTGTTGCAACACTGGATGGGATAAGTAGGGCCAGTGATGGTTCTTCTTTTCTTTTTGTATTCTACTTTTTTTTTTTATTCCAAAGATTCTCAATAATATTTTTTGCATGTCTTACGTCACATAGAGTTGACACAGATGCAGCCATGGGAGTCGTTTCTCAGTAAAGTGTGAATGCTTGTTTGTCTATTTGTGCCCAGGGCTCGGCTTCAGCTCATCTGTGGCCCCAATAAGCCCAAGCCATTTAAAAAAAGCGGACATTTTGTAACGGGAGCTGCTGTATTGAGGGGAGGGAAATGGAATAACGAAAACACATCAACCAATGAAATGACAGAAATGTAGTTTCGTTGGTTTGTTTCTTGCTTACTAATTGGACGATCTTCTCCACATAAAATCACAACCGCAATGACCACGATCGCCGCCGATGTCTATCTAAGCCGTCTGACGGCCGAACAGGCTGCACTCAAGAGATACGGCGAGACGTTGCCATGTTACCGTCGCAAACATGGCGGCCGCGTCGGCAGAGGTGTTGCGTAAATCTTCACATTTGGAGGAAAGAGCAAGGGCAAGGACCGCTGAGATGCGACCTTTCGACCCAAATGGGAAGTGACAGGAGATTGACAGTAACATAAATCAGTCCAGAATAGCCGGCGATGCCAGGTCAAAAATAGAGTGAGAAAACGATGATCAAACGAGGAGGTTGAAGAAGGAGGAGGAGGAGGGGGAAACACATTTTCTTGAGATTCAGAAGAAGTGTCATGGTTTCACACCTGCGGTGTTGTTGACGTGTCAACAAGGTTGGACAAACGAGTGTGACACGTTGTGAAAATCACACAGATTCAAGTCTGGCCACCGGACACATATAGGAGGAAATACCGTCAAGTCTGGAGCACACACAGGAAGTGTTCCATCACTTAAAAGGCACCAATATCCAGAATAGTTCATGGTTGCCACATGTCAAGGTTCCGCATCATCAGCGCTAAATCACTCGATTGCTTTACGGCGCACCTAAAGCTCGCCTCTGTGACAAAGGATCGCACACATGCGCAACACATTTCAGACGGCTACACGTGGGTGCTGCTGTACATGCTAACAATGTCGCTTTTGTAATGTGCAGACGTTGGGAGATCAGAGGAATGTCGGCAATCATAAAAAGACTCTTTCTTTTGAAATGCCTGACTGGAAGGCAAAGGTCTGTGAGGCCGAAAGTTCTATAATAGCGTCACAAGAAAAGTCAGGTTTCCTACTGGGGGTGCCACTAGTCAAGTTAGCTCTTTAGTTAGCTTTAGTTAGCAAGCTAGCTCTACTTGGACTGAAAATGCCGCATGCCTCATAATAAGACAGTGAAATAATTTGATTTTTCTAATGATAAAGATTAAACATTTTGAACCTCAAAAGTCTTGTTTCTTTGGTTTCAATGTTGAATTTCTAAGTAAGTAACTTTTTTAACTAAGTCTTTCTTAACTAAGTAAGAATTTCTAACTAATTAAATTTACATTCAAATCAGAACCTCAAAACTTTTATTAGTCATATGACATGAATTAATTCCTCTCTGACAATCAAAATAAAAACAGATGTTAATGTTTTATCTATCTCCGGGAGCGGCCATTTTCTCTTGTACTATACCAGTTGCTGTCGACTTCAAATTACATCACATTTTCAGTTGACAGCAAGTGACAAAATGAGATGGAAAAACGGGGGGATTTTGCTACTTAAGTAAACTAAGGGATATTCATCATTACCTGTTTTCGAACTCAAAGACCCTCTTTCTGTGTCACGGACATGCAGTTGAGCAATTTGTATCAAGGGGAGGAAGGAATGTGTAATAGATTCCCTCATGTTCCTTAAAGTTTGAAGTTATTGCCGTGCTGTCATGCGTTATGATTCTTAGCACTACCCGCGTCCATCAACAGATGGCACTATAAAATAAGTCATGTATTTAGGACTTGTTTTTCTTGACCTACTGACTTCGTTCTGAGTTTGCGCTCAATTGTTTCCCAATGAGATCTTGAGACCGTATGTTTAATTCACTGCTCTCTTATATTGAGTCTAAATATGCAAACAATTACTTTAAAGCAGCTTTGCAGATAAGACATTAGGGTATCATTTTTATTTCAATTTACCTTACCTGGTAAGTCTTTTATTATTAATTATTAACTGTTTCTCAGATTACACAAGTCAAGTGGAGGAAAACAGGTTGAAATGTTGACAAGAGAAAATTGTGAAGGATATCCAGTTGTTGTTTTTA
This sequence comes from Vanacampus margaritifer, assembly GCF_051991255.1. Lineage (NCBI taxonomy): Eukaryota > Metazoa > Chordata > Actinopteri > Syngnathiformes > Syngnathidae > Vanacampus > Vanacampus margaritifer. The sequence goes on along the minus strand of NC_135437.1, from coordinate 20,572,906 downwards.
GCTTTTAACCTCCAGACTTCATGGTCACAAGTAGCCCTCATATTGGAAGTTTGCTCATGGGTTGTAGAAGTATGAGAAGGTGGTGCGATGTATTAATAATATTTCATCCTGCCTGTTTATTTGCCCATCATTTGCCACGATCTGATTCAAGCGCTACCTGCAACAGCGCCTCTATTGTTTGATAGCGACATTACAATCAGCAAATAATGTCATGCTTCATACAAGGAAATGCCAAATTCCGGTTTGGATTTTCAAAATGTGAGCATTCGTTATTTACTGGCGTTCATGTTTCCGTTCACCAATGTCATTGCTTAAATGTAAATTGCACTTAAATAAATATGTTATTCATTTGTTTTATCTGCTTTTTTTGTCTTTTCTTTTTTTACAATGTCTGATTTGTACTTCCTGTAAGGCGCTTTGGATCCAGGTAAAATTGTTTTTGAAGTGGCCTTTGAATAAAGTTGCGACGAGTTGAGTCGAGTCGAGTTGAATGGGTTTTGAATGGTCTTGAAAGTAAAGGAAGATTTTGAAATGTATTTAAAATATATAGGATCCAAGCAGAGCTGTTTTAAGGCTGACGTGAGATTTGAGCATCTGAGTTCTGTGCCAGTTGGAAATTAAGGAGGGATTTGTGAGGGAAACCAAAACGACTCTTTCTCAAACAAGCACATACTAATAATACTACTAATAATAATTATTATTTTATTAATAAGTGGAAAAGATTAATCTGTCCAGGCAGGCACCCATAGCCCTCCTCTGCACATCCCTGCCACCAGTTAACTAATCACGTGTTGACGTGATCTGAATGTGATAAATTCACATTCAAACGCGAAAATGAGGTGCAAATCAGGTGCAAAGTGATGTGATCCTCTTTTTTTTCTTGTGTGACAGCAATGCTTTTCTAATTTTCTCTTAAGATTCTTACCCAAGTATCGGCTTCAGGGTAGCTATGGAGCTAAATGGATCACCAGCTTGCTAGTGCTATTTACCTTGTAATATACTTTTCACAGATCTTATTTGGAAAGGAATCCATCGTGTGATCAAAAAGGATATACTGTAAATCAGAAAATTACCAAACTAAAGCAAATTTTAGACAGTTTAAGACAGGGATCACCAACATGGTACGTAGCTCCATGGGTGAAAGATTTGCTCAAGTAGTATTCTACAAGGTGACTTTTTCTACCACTTAAGTTATTTTCTGTTGAGTAACTTGTACTTAAACGCGATATAGAGCTACCTATCACGTATTATCTACCAGCCATTACAATCTAGGTCTTATTTTGAAGGTAAGAATGAGGAATGTTTTCGGTCGGGATTGGCTACCAGCGTGCAATCTGACGCAGGCAGCTCGTCCTCGGCTGCCGCTGGCTGCTGCAGGCGTGCTATTGGAGGTAGCGGAGGGACCTCTGCGAAATGCCTGGTGCATGGCCGACCTCCGTATTTTCTCCTTCTTTTCCTTCGGCTTTCCCTCCTCCCGCTGCCCAGTATTTGTAGGCACCATGCTCCGCGGCGGGCTGCCCTAGCTGCCTGAGGCCGCCCCAGCCAGCGGTGCGGTGGGTCCGGTGCGGCGCTGTGCTCTGCCGGGGATGCGGCCTGTTTGTTAAAGCTCCCCCACCACCCCTCCGACCGCGATGGCTGATGATCAACAACAAGCTGACCAGAAGCCTGCCTCGGGACTCGGCTTTCTTCCAACGCTGGTGCCGGGACTCCTGGGACCCGAAGCGAACGCGTTACAGTTTAAAATCAAGAATTCAATTAGGTAAGGATGGAAATAAAGCCCGACGTAGCTGCGGTGTCCTTTTTTTTTCTCTTCTTCTTCTCCACGCTAGCTCCGTCGTTAGCGCATCTACTAGCTGCACAAAGCGGCTGCGAATAAACAACGCGTGTTGGCACAATTCACACGGAAATGAGGCAGCAGAGAAGGGAGCTGCTGGATGTTTGCATGGAAATAACACACCGGCGTTGCCTTCGTTCAGTAGTAGCTGCTCGCATCATTAGCATGGAGCCACTGGAGGCCATGTTACCGATGACAGTCCACCCATGGGGCTGATGACAGGTGTCACAGCCAAGTGCAACATCTGGGGGGGGGGGGGCATCACTTCAAGAGATTTTCATGCCATATAGGATGCATTTTAATTGCCATCGAGTGTAGTGGCGGCGTAGTACATAGTAATACTCGCTGATTCAGTCAGCCATAGCGTGCACAGGTTCACTGTTAGTACACTGCAAAAGCAAAGCTTCATAAAAATGAGAATAAATGTCGTGACATGAGGAATTTTGTGCTTAGTTTAAGCAAAAAAATATCTAGCAGTAGAATTGGAACGTTTGACTTTGCAAGATTTATTCAAACAAATAAGCCAAGTCTGTAAAAAAAAAAAAAAATCTTGTTTAATGTTGGTATTTTTAAAGCTAAATTTACTCATTATGAGTAATAACGTCTTATTAGTAAGTGAAATAATACCCTTACAAAATAACGTGACTGGTAGGATTTTTTTTTTTTTGCCATGATTTGTGATATTTAATATTGGTTAGTTGCTGAAGTGTTTTTACTTGTATTTTACTGGCATTAGGCGAAACTTTCCATGTCCAAATTAGTAAAAATAAAAAAAAATATATATATTTTTTCACAAATCGATAATTGGTGAATCTGAGTCAAGTTATTTTTTTATTAATTTTTTTACTAATTATTGACCAATCTAACATATTGAAAATGGCTTGTTTCCTTTGACCATGCAAAGTTAATAACTCGCCTATTTTTTTCCACGAAAGTGATGCCTTTTTATTCTGCTCGTGTAAACAGCAGACTTGTAAGAAATTTAAAATATACTGCAAAAAAAAAAAAAAAAACAGCGCGGACCAAGGTGCTCCTCAAAAAAATTCCCCTTAAATTGGCAGGCCATCAATGCACTCCTACCTTACATGTCTTATTATCTTTAAGATTAATTATAAAAATCTTACTTTGCAAAGAAAAATGCACTTTACAGCCTGTCTTTAACATATTGAGAGCTAAAAGGGTCACGACATTTGAATTAGCTTTCATTATGCTGCAGTGCAGTTTGACATGAATCCCAATAATAAGCATACTACGCATGATGCAATAGAAACAAGTTGAGCTGAACCGTCTGCCGCCTGCAGTGTGTCGTAGAGGCCGTCATGTTGTTGCTTATGTGAACATTGGCACAGAACAAAGGGCAGTAAATTCACAACTGCACAGTGTACAACCCTCATCCTGTTGCTTGCTATGCCAATGCATGTCATTTATTGTGCTAATATTACTCATATATTCATTTTTCCAGTTTATCATGACACAATAACTGTTTTGCACGTGAAAGTTATTGAGTGACGCTCTTTTTTCAATCTGCTTTATCTACCTTGAGGAGTCATTTGAAACAGGCCCATCTGCTGTTAACACCCTCTGGGAGTCAAAACTTTTATGATTCTGCAATCAAACAGTTGTTTATAAGTAGATATTACTATAACTCGTCTGCAGACTTCAGAGCCCTACTGTGTTAATATTCAATTAGCATTTTCTTAATGTGTTCAGGACCCAAACCAGTCGGTGATTCATAGATCAGTAACAGAATTTTAAAATCTATTCTACAGATGACTGGGAACCAGTGTAAAGCCTTTAGATAATATATTTGGATCTCTTTTGTTATAATGTTTAAACGCATAGTTGTTGCAATCCAATATTTATTTTGTTGTCTTTTTCATTGCAGCAAATCTGTACAATCAAAAGTGGACAGCATATTGGTGAGTATCCACAATGCCACATGATTGTTTACCTGCATATTGCTGCATATACGACAGCGGAACATCTGAAGTCAAACGCAATCCGGGGAAGGGATGCATTTCAGATGGGTCTATGTTTGTGTCTTTGTATTCTCGAAACTATTTTTCAAATTAGAAATAATGGCCGTCAAATTATCTTCTCCAGAGTCAAACATATGCCATGACTAATCCATTAACCACAAGATTCTTTAATGACATTTTCTTAATTGTCATACACAATACTCTATTGCGTAAAATAAGTTAACCGCTGTTAATAATAGTACATTTTCACAACAACAACAACAAAATAACTAAAAACCCTGTAAAGTGAACAGTTTTCCACATTTTTTAGGCATGGCTAAAATGGTGCCAAGTGACATTGGAGTCCCGCTTCCTTCACTACATAAGAACTTGAGCACCTTCGTTTGCATCAGTTGGTATCCAGCAAAATCGCAATAAGAAGTTAGCTAGCTTACTGTGTTAACACCCCAAAAGTACATCTTCCAAGTCCTAGCCCCTATCCACAATCTGGTGTGACCACTTTAGAGTGACTCATTGTCACAGTGGGGAAAAATGGAAGTGTCTCTTCTATTTTTGGCAGTCTATCTGTTGATATCAGGAATGGAGAGATTTGCTGTGGGGTTGATTATTTTGTAAATTTGCCCGGTTTTGTAACAGTGAGGCGAAAGTAGAGAGCGTCTCCCTCACAGGCACGTTTTCAGAAATAGGCAGATAACAAAAGATTTACTCGGTTGTTTAATTTCACGCTTGATGGGTGGGCAGGCACACCAGAGACCCTACTATTAGTTTACAATCCATTAAAAAGTCAATTTTACGTTATAAGTCCCCTTGTATTGACAACATTCAGTCTTAATGCTTTCAACTTAATGAGGCTATTCCTTGGAGTGTTGTTAAAACGAAAGCAAAAGAGCACAGTCAGAGGGTACGTCTCAAGTCGCACGACTTCAGGCACATTTGACGTTTGAGGTTCCACGTTTTCCTGGCAAAAAGGCAGACAACTAGGGATGAACAATTCATCATGTTTAAATTGACGTCACAGTATAGTAGAATGCAATTTTCTAATCACAAAGGCTACAATTTGGAAAGCAAACAAAAAACAATGCTTATTATCTATTGGTTGGTAGGCTAAACTATCTATCTATCTAGCTATCTAGCTAGGTTTAGCTTAGCCTAATTTAGCTTAGCCTCGCTTATCTTAGCTTAGCATAGTGCCAATAGATAGCCCAAGACAATAACTAGCTAGCTAGTTAGCTAGCATCCATCTACAAAGGTATCTATCGCTAGCCATAGCTACAGCTAGCTAGCTAGCTAGTTATTGTGTTGAGCTATCTATCGGCACTATAGACATACATATACACTCTTTGACTGCCAGACGTTTTCAGAAACGGGTTGTCGCCAGTGCCAGCCGATTTAAGCATTTTGAGTGATCTTTCAAGGTCCACAGAAAATGTTGTGTTTGGACTATGGAAACACACATACTACCAAATGAAAGATTGGACTCTCATCTTTCATCAGAAAAAAAAGTTTGTTTCTACCTTATTCCGTTCTTCAGTAATCAACAATAGAAAATGGTTACTTTCACCGAAATTCTCTGTTTTGAAACAAAAAGCGGAGAAAAAGAGCTTTTTGTGAAACGATGTTATTTCATGCACTCTAGTGAATTGTACACTTCTTTTTGTCCATGAATGATGCCACAAACACCTAAATAGTGCTTTACTTCTGTAAAACGCTTTCACCAACAATGAAAAAGTGTTTTTAGTTTGCAAAATACGTTTATTTCCATTCAACAGTGTAACAATTTGACAAAACAATTTCGCAAACTATTTACAAATGTGTGCAACTGTGGTACTACTTACAATTATGTGGATGTTTCAAATACAGTTTTTCTTTTTGTAACGCTCTCCTGCGTGCAAGGAGAGGGACCAGGATTCGCACAACAGATTAGTTTCACTTTCGCTTTGTCCGTTTCGCGTGCAGACGTTACACTTTCTTGACGGCCTTTTTTTCCGGGGAATAAATAGCAAGTAGCAGACTGTACACACTCCTCCGATGAATATGCATTGGACTCGGGGCACTCTTCGTCGTCCGATTGAACGTCCGCCTGAGCGTTGTGCTCCGTGTTTTCCGGTAATCAGCATCGCTAGCCCGTGAACCTTTATAACATCGTCATAGCCGCCTCGTCAGCGCTTCCAACTTCGGCGTCAACCTCGGAGTCACCATCATCATCATCATCAATGATGATCATCGTCGTCGTCAATGTGCTCTTTATCGTTGGTCGATGTCTTTGAAAAAAACGGCTCGACCGTGAGCTGCTTGCAAGCGGCCGCCATTATGGCTTCTTCAGCCATTGTCCCCTCAACACTCTAGCCCCGCCTCACGTCTTCTACTGACGCCCACCCAATCTTGTCAAAAGAGAGTCATCGCTGCCCTCTAGGGGCCAAAAATAGTCATTAGGCTCAACAGACCTGCTTGAAACTTTCACCACAGCCGCCCGCGGAAGGCTTGCCTGCACCCGTTTCAAAAAAAAAAATTGGATGACGTCTTTTAACGTCATTGGCGGCCCTGAAAGAGTTAAGAGCAGTCAACTTTTACATATTGTTGTTTGATGAAATGTGAAAAATTGAGGTGATAAAGCCACTGATTTGTTATCATTAGTGTTGTACCAGCAATCTAACTTGTCACTGACTTCTGTAAAAGGCTTTGTTTTTTTATCATTCGGCCCAACAGCCAACAAACATACTAAATGTGCTGTGCTGAAGTCTTTGCAGTGCTGTAAAAATAGACATTGTTATCATAACATACTGCCCATCAAATACCTGATCTTAGAATATTTTTAATGTGTAAATTACATCAATGTGGTCTGTTGTGAATTTAGCAGAGTACGACACACACGTTGTCATATCAAAGCTACTTAAGAAGGTTTTTGTCTGTTTCATTTAAGGGGGCTCTGCGAGGGTGTCGGGTGTTTGACAGATTCAGGTTGGCAGGATGAGTCCTCGTTAAGCACACAGACAGCACAAATTGTGCTCCAGAGGGTTTATTCCACTTTAAACCTCCTTTGGAAGTTTTAAGAAAAAGTAGTTATGACACTTAAGCTTGACAAATATTGGCTCAATAAGTGATGACACAGTACATTAAAAAATGGCGTTGCACAGATGCCAAACTTCTTCATTAGCTGAGCTACTATGTTAAAATATGAATGAGCTCTCTGAATTTGTTATGCACATACCCAGAGAAACTACAGTTAGTCATTGACTACAAATTTACATCAATTAACAAAATAATTGAACATGGTATCAATGTGTTTTGACTACAAAGGATCAAAGTACATAGAAATAGGTCAATTCGGTGTATTAATAGCCATTTGCGTACGTTTTAGAATATATTTTTACCATTTTTGTAGATTAGTAGGATTTGATTTTGAGAAGTTGCAAATGTTCACTTCTACATCATTCTTAGGAAATCACAATGCCCCATCACTGGTGAGCTGTTTTTCGAACACAGCGGTGGGCTACTCATGTGGTCATCATTTGAACTATTTCTATTAGTTTCACTTTTTTTTTTTTTGTATGAAAACCTAGAAAAAAATATTGTACATTTAGAACAGATATAAAATTTGTGATTAATCTTGAGTTAACTAGTGAAGTCATGTGATTAATTACAATTAAAAAAAAAATTATCGCCTGATGCCCCTAATAAAAAGAAAAGAAAAGGAAAGATTCTTAAAAATTAGGGGCGTCAGACAATGACATTTTTTAATTGGAATTAATCGCATGACTTCAATAGTTAACTCACGATTAATCACAAATTTGATATCTGTTCTAAATGTAGAAAAAAAAAATCTAGGTTGTCACACTCAAAAAAACGTGAAACTAATAGAAATAGTTCAAATGAATTTTTGCCGTCTATAACCGTCAATGGCATAAGCTAATAGGGTTATTTGACCAGGACTATCGTCTATGATCATTCAATATCATACAGCCTCCGTTTAAAAATGAATTATCATTTTTTTAATCGTCACCCATATCACAAACCGCTGCATTGATCTCATCAGCGTTTGCTTTCTTTTGTTTTCACAGCAAGATGTTGAGAAGTTTACAGACATCGAAAAGCTCTACCTCTACCTTAAGTTGCCTTCTGGTCCAAGCAGCGGCAATGATAAAAGGTACTGCTTCTATTTCACACTCAATCACAAACAAGCGCACTGGAATCAAGATTTCCATATTTCCCGCCGATGCTTCTTCGTCTGCTCGACTCATGATGATGTTTTTGGCACTGTTTTCTCATTCCTTGTCCGAAACGATCCTCTGCTACATCACAGACGCTCCAAAAAATCGGAAAGAGGAATTTTGTGATATTGTTGGGGATGATCACACGTTCATGCCAGCTTGTGTTTTTAACTCAAACATTGACATATGTAGACTTTTGCTATACCTCGCTGTCTGTGTTTCATTTGTTTCCCCATATCTATTCATCACCCCAACCCCCAAATTGTGCCCAATTGGACTGAGAATGAGAGGGGGTCGTCCACTCCTGGATTATGGTATTCAAGTTTCTGTCTTAACAAGAAATGATGCGTCCCAGTGGAGGACCGACCGCCTCACCACTTTGCTTTCTCCTCTTGCGCCAACTGCAGCGATCAGAGTTCCATGTCATCGAGTCGCACTCAGCAGATGTACGCGTTCAACTGGATACGGAATCACCTAGAAGAGCACCCGGAGACGTCCCTCCCTAAGCAGGAAGTGTACGATGAATACAAGTGAGTGCGCTTTTGAGGATCATGTCCGATGTGGCACCGCGCCACATTATTCATATTTGTAAGCAAATGTCTGGTTAACAGTAGTTGCTTTTCTTTCTTTCTTTTTATTTATTTTTCAATAAAGAAGGGTTCGGTGACTGTGCAGAGGAAACTGGTGATGACATCAATGTTGCTCAGGGCTCAGGCAACGACCACTCACAGCTCACCTGTTTTCTGAAGCTGAGCTGTGATTGGTTGTTACCTGAGACCTGGCAACTGTGATGTCATCTTCAGTCGACAGCAAATGGAAAAAATGGCCGCCCCCTGAGATGGATAAAATGGCTGGATTTTGCTGCTTAACTTATATTCCATTAACGCAATATTAACCACAATGCCATATTCAGACTAGTGGGGCTGCATAGAACATATTATTGTAAAAAAAAAAAAAAAAATGGGTTGACTTCCCCATTATGTAAAATTAGAAGGAAAAAAAACGAAATAATTCCCTGAGATTTATCCAATTTTAATATGATCTCTTATCAGCTGGCAGATTCAAAAAGAAAAAAAAGTTTCCAAAATGCGTCGAAATGCCAAATATTGGCGCTGATTATCAGCCCGGCTCATAATCGGCCCGGCCAATATAATATATATATCACTAAAAGTATTTCACTTTAGGATATGATAAATATTTGGAGCTTAGCTCATTTAAAAATAAACATTTCCGTATTGCTAGGTAACACTTGTTGACTATTATTTATCTTAGTACTTTGTCTAATGCACAGGTTCTAAAAATAGCTCATCTCTATTTTTATTAGATTTTGCTATTGTAGAAAAAAACAGCACTGCTCACTAGTTAGTGAACGGCATCTCAATTTTTGTTGCTACTCTTAGAAATGACACTCGCATCTGCGTAATTTTGGAAAATACAATATTTAAAAACTAATAACACAAGCATACGCCAAAGGTCAATATTGTAGCGCAATACCAAACCATAGTTTTCATAAAGACAAGTCAACTGGTGCAACGACAACAATGGCAAATTAGGTTTTTTTTTTTAGAATTTGTATCAAACCGGTAGCGCTCCACATTAATTAGTACCCAAGGTGTAGGTATAAACGGGAATTAAAATTAATTTTGGAAGTATCCTACTAACTGCTAGCTAGCTAGCTAATAGCACAAAGATGCCAAAATGATAACAGGCTACAATTTGCTTGTAGTGCACCATGACTTTTTGCCAACAAATTGTTTTCTGTTTTATTTTGGATGGTCTTTTTAGCATGTCACTAAGTTTTAAGTGTGTTATCAGAACTTATGTGACTCATCTCAGTACATAAACGCTCGTGCATTTGATATTAATCTTATCAGGATTAAGTTATTGTTTTGACTTATTTAAATAAATGTTTTTTCCCCCCCGTGAAGGTAACTGCTTTTGTTCTTTTGCAGGAGCTATTGTGACAATCTCGGCTACAATCCATTGAGTGCAGCAGACTTTGGGAAGATCATGAAAAATGTCTTTCCAAACATGAAGGCACGTCGACTCGGGATGAGAGGAAAATCCAAATATCCTTTCAACAATTTTCCCATTTTCCGTCTCCAAATGCTGTAAAATTAGCTTGAGCACTGATTCCAATTAATTTGGTTACCTTTCAGGATGAATTACTTCAGGTGCATTTCAGATTTAGTAACATATAATAATAATAAAAAAATAGATGTATTTTATAGTTTTACCACCTGGGGGCGCTCACACCTTAATTTCTCTAAGCATTGGCTCTCTGGCTCCAGCTCATGTGGCCAAATGAGGACAAAATGAATGAAGGCTTTATTAGACAGCTTTCTATTTTCGAAAACTATTTCTATTTGTGGCTGCTTTTTCCTAGTAGGTCACGGCTTGCTTGAAGTAAAGAGACAAAAAGGAGAATATTGTAGAGATGAGTCGAATTTCAGAACTAAATTCAAAAAATGCAAACCTTAACTCCTTCCAACATATTGTTATAGCGGGTTAAGAAAGAAAGCGTTTGTTCACATGCCGTCATTACCCAACTTGGATCTGCAAAAATCAGGCGATGGGGTACGTTCTTCTTCTGTATTAAGGCGCAAATATTGTGATGTCTTCATTCACTCACCTGTTGTCTGCTTTGTTTCCATCTCAGTGTGAACTGATGGAGCCGGCCGGACAGTCCCCGAGCGCTGAGGACGAAATGAGGTCAGCAGCCTGTGGTTTGGTATGCGAGTGGGCCCAAAAGGTCTTGAGTCGTCAGTTTGACAACGTGGAGGATCTGGCGCGTTTCCTGCTGAATAGCCACTATATCGGTACCAAGTCCATGGCTGCGCTCACTGTTATGACGGGAACACCCACAACAGGTACGGAGGATGTAGCCGTGGATGAAGAAAAAGTTGATTTGAAGGCCATGTTTTTTAAGAAACAAGTTGAAATTGTATTACTTCAGGATATACATTAGTTTTATGTCATTCATAAAAGTTAATAGTTGCATTTGGCCTGTAGGGGGCAGTCGTGCACTGGTAATGTGCACCATGGTAGAGTCTAAAAACGTTGAGTTTGACGATCAACGATTGAAATTTTGTGGCTATTTGACTATTGAATTATTGTTGAACTAATTTTGTGGCTATTTAAACACGTGAAAAAAAAAATGTCAGTAGAAAGCTGATTTTTCGTTACCAAAATTGAGCTTTGAATTTGAATACTAATTGTGGTCATGCTATTCCAGTTCTCCATTTTTAGTGATTCTTTTACCACATGTAAACTGTTAAATGACTCTTAAAGGGTAAGTCAAAATTTTATTTATTTGAAGCATTAGGCTCAAGAGCAACTCCACTATAGCCATTAAAAACACAGATTTCTGTTTAAGTGAGTTGCAGTTGTTTTTGTGCTTTTCATGAGTAGATTTTAAATGGTTGCATTTTCTACTGTAATGGCCTAGATTTTTTATTTTTTTTTCCCCAGCAAATGAAGCGAAAGATTTGATTTAAAGCAAAAACATACACAACATTAACTTTTCTCTAAATTCAGTGAGAGTTGATTATTTGTTTCTTAATTCTTTCTTTTCTCACCAGGCATGAAGACGCCAACACCCGCCTCTGCGTTTGTGCCCACAGCCGAGGCCAACTCCTTCCAGCCCCAGGTGAAGACCCTGCCCTCGCCCTCTGTCGATGCAAAGCAGCAACTGCAGCGAAAGATCCAGAAGAAGCAGCAAGAGCAGAAGCTGCACTCTCCTTTACCCAGCGACGCGCAAGTCAAACGAACGGAGGCAAGCACCCCCGGCCCGACCATCCCCTGTGGCAGCCCCGCTCTCCTGTCCCCTCAGCCCACCATAGGCATCGTAGTAGCAGCTGTGCCCAGCCCAGTCACGGTAGGTAAACGTTGGGGAATGAGCTTAACTATTTTTTTTTACTGTCAGCTGCAACAGAAAGGAAACAATCAAATTAAAATGAAAAGGCCATTTATAGCCCGCCATCCATTTTTTTTAGCAGCCTGCGGCATATACTCAATACATTATATATTGGTTATATATACCGCATAGCTTTTTTAACTATGCAAAGACACAAATTAACTATTTAACATCTTGTAAAATCTTATTTGCCTTATAAAAAAGCTGTTCGGGAAGCAGTTAAAAATAAATAGATAAATAAATAAACAAAACAAATATATAAAAAATGTTTGACTAATTTTCGTGTACTAAATACATTTAATATAATGATAAAAAAAGATAAATTAAAGCAACAAAAAAAAATCTATATCAATATTATATCCTTCAGGTTTTTTGTATATGGCCCTCAAGCGAAAAAGTTTGGACACTCCTGCCCTAAAGGGATGCTGAGCCATTTTCAACAGTAAGAAGATAAATATTTTGTCTATAATTAATGTGATTCATTATTTTTTCATGTACTATTAATACCTTTAAGAACTAAATTTGCCACGTGCTGTCAACTGAAGATTTTTTTTCCTTTCTGAACCCGTGCTCATGAAACAGGTAACGACCAATCATGGCTCAGTTTTACGACCAAACCCAAAAAATAGGTGAGCCGTGATTGGTCGTTACCAATTCTTCAGCACGGGTGGTGTCATCTTCAGTCGGCAGCAAGTGTAAACATTTATTTTTAAAGGTATTAACTCATTCACTACCAGCCATTTTGACTGAAGCAACCCTCTTCGCTCCCGTATGTTTTACTGGATTTTGACTGATTTTGCAAGGCCCACAGAATATTGTGTTCTATTGCTATAAAACATGGAACCTACTAAAAGAAAGATTTAGAGTCTCTTCTTTGATCAGAACAAAAAGTATATTTCTATCTGTTTCCGTTTTGCAGCATGTAGCATTACAATATAGCTAAGTTTCATCATTATTCACAAACCTGTTTAAAACAGTTGGGGAAAGAGCTTTTTGAAACATGGCCCTGGTTGATCTCTTATACTCTGCTGCTATCTAACTACCATTGCTTCAAGCATTCTCTTCAGTTCAGAGGCTGCATCAAAGCCTTCTGCATGCTCTAGCATAACAAACGAAAACAAAAACGTATAAATACGTCTTTGGGAGCAAATGAGTTAGTTGTATATGAAAAATAATTAATTAATTTATCAAATTAATTCCGGACAAAATATTAACTTTTTACTGGTGAATATGGCTCAACGAGTCAAGTACCCCTTTGGGTAAAAAATTTTATGGAAAAATCGCCGGGTCTTGGTTTTATGCACAAGTAAAATGAAGTAATCCAAGATACCGCTGTGTTTTGTTGTTCTCGCAGGTACAGAGAAGCAGGCAGCTAATGACTTCTCCAAGCCCTGTCGGAACAACTGAGGGAAAAGTGCTGCCTGTGAACTTATTGGTCACCCAGTCACTGAAACAGTCCCCCAAAACCCCACAGAACATCCCAGCCAGTCCCGTGGGAGACCGCATGGCACGGCACGGCACCCGGTACGCTCAGATCCTGCCCAAGCCTTCCGCCACCAGTGCCATCACACTCCGGTCCCCTCCCACCCTGCTCATTACCAACAGCCCCATCAAAACTGTGATGCCCACTCCGCACGTCAGCTCGGTCAACGTGGTCAAGATGACGGCCATCGCGTTAGCGCCCAGCAGCAGCAGCACCACCAGCAGCAGCGCCGTGGTACGCTCCGCCTCGGCCGGGATGGGCGCCATTTCCGCCTTCGACGAGTCTCAAGGTGCGAGCCTGAGTGCTGCAGTCAGAGCTGTTGCCTCCAGTTTGACCCCTTCCACTGACATCAAGGTGTCCGAAGCCGGAAACTACAGCGGCGGCGCCGGTGCGGAGGAGAGAGTGGCAACCTTCAGGGCCGCTAGTGAGCCAAGCTTCTCTGTTAAGTGTTCTCCAGGACCAGACAGGGTCTCGAGGATGAGGAGTGACTCGGTATCCTTTTCCACTTCGGTAGCTGTAGCTGGGATTCAGGACAGCAATAACAGTAACTGCCATGACAGCACCTTGTACTTGACTATTGATAATCACAACCCGATTGGTAGCATGTCAGCCACTGGTTCCGCTATCAGTATTCCGGCTTTAAAAGACCCTTGCACAGGCGGAAAGAGTCCCAGAAAGCGCACAGGCCCGACCGGAGAATCTCACGTTATTCCCGTAAAGCGAGTTTTTATATCTCAGCAGCCGCTCGCTGCAGCTGACAATCCCAAACCCGGAATCAGTGCTGCGGTGAAGAGGATCCCTCGACCGGGAACTCCAGCCCGACCGGAAAGCGCCCCGTGCAAAGTGACGGTGAAACCCGTCGTAGTCGGCCCCACGCATATCCTGGCGCTCTCCGACTCGCCCATCACGCACATCCAGGGCTCCCCGACTATCGTCAAACCGCAGGCCTTGCCGGTGAAACGGGAAGACCGTTCCCTCGGCGGCGAAGCGGCGAGGATGTCCGAGCAGGCCTTGTTGCAGCAGATCACCACCAACACGCGTGTCATCCAAAACAACTCAGGAGCACACAATGCCTCCGTGATGAGCGAACTCAAGAGCACAATATGGGAGGAGGGGCAGCTTGATGAGCTACGGAAACACGCGCAGATGCCGGCGGAACACAAGCAAACCCCCACAGACCAGCTTTCTCTCATAACCCAACCCTCTGACACGCCAGGCCAACTCGTCCTGGCGCAGGAAATGGTCGACTTTTCCGGTTCTCAGCCCAACATGGACTACTTCCCGTTCAACGACGACGACATGACGCAGGACAGCATCGTGGAGGAGCTGGTCCAGATGGAGGAGCAGATGAAGCTGAAGGGTCTTTTTGGCAGCTGCGTGGACGCCTCTCTCCAAGGCCAGCTGGCGGCCAGCCAAAGTTCCGCCCTCAACGCTCACCAAGCAGGGACGGCGTTCTACCACTCGGCCCACAGCAGCACCACTCCTGTCCAAACTCCCACGCCCACCCCCACGCCAACTCCCACGCCCACGCCGACATCTGAGATGATCCTGAGCCACAGCCTGACAAGAGAAAGCCCCTGCTCCCGCATGGCTCCCATCACCCCTGTGGACGGCGCGCTCGGTCGCCACACCCCCATCAGCACGCCGCTGTCCAACTGCAGCAGCAGCGTGCCCCCGAGCCCGGTGGAGTGCCGGAACCCTTTTGCCTTCACGCCTATCAACTCGAGCATCACCGGTTACCACGACGCCAGCATCGTCTCCAGCAGCCCCGTCAAGCCCATGCAGAGGCCGATGGCGACGCATCCCGACAAGGCCAAACTGGAGTGGATCAACAACCGCTACAACAGCAATTCAGCCGGCCCCTTGTCCAATCACAGCATCGGAATCCTGCCGAGCTACCAAGACCTGGTCGATGACCAGTTTCGTAAACCGCATGCTTTCGCAATACCCGGCCAGTCGTTTCAACCTCAAACCAGGCCGGATTCCGCTCATTTCGGCGCTTTGACGCCTATCTCCCCCGTCACTTCTGTGACCACGCCCACTAAGCAGGAGAGTTTCGCCGTGCCGGCCCCGTTGGACAGCAAGGCGGCGACCTCGTCAGCGTCGGGTACTTTCCGCTGCCGCAGTGTTAGCCCCGCCGTGCGCCAGAGGAACTCCAGCGGCAACACCGGCCCTCAAACCACCGCCACCGCCAATACCTCCAACGCCACCCTCACCGTCGTCTCGCCTTTTAACTCGGCCATCACCTCCGAAGTGCTCAGCATCCTGTCCAACACCCAATCTGCCGGTTCCGTCCACAGCATGGTCCAACGCAGCCAATCCGTACCGCTGAGCATCATGATGCAGAGCGAGCTGTTGCCCGTTCAAGGCCCGAGTAACACCGCCAAAATCACCAACGTACTTCTCAGCAAGATGGAGGCGGACGGGGACGAGTCGGTCCGCGGGCTGGGGGTCAACAACCTCCCGTCCAACTACACGGCACGCATGAATCTCACGCAAATCCTGGAGACCACTCCGGCCTTCGCCGTGGGAACGTCGCACCAGACCCCGCTGCCCGTCACCTCCAGCCCGGCCGCTTTCGGCTACCTCGCCAACGCCGGCGGGGATCAAGTGAGCTTCTCCGCCGGGGACAGCCAAGCACAAGAGGGCGCCGGTGAGCAAGACCAGCAACAGCCGCTCCAGGAGATCCCCGTGCAGACGCAGCAAGAGGCGGAGGACGCTCAGCAGCAGCTGGATTTCAACAACACCGTTAAGGACCTGTTGGGCGACGACACCCTCAACCCCAGCTCGCAGCTGGTGGGCCAGGTGGCCTCGGAACTGAACGCGGTGGCGTCCGACTTTTCAAACGACATCCGACTGACCACAGATCTGTCCAGTAGCATCACTGACCTTAACACCTTGGACACAAACCTGCTGTTTGACCCCAACCAGCAGCAGGAACAATATGAAGACTCGACACTGGAAGAACTGAAAAACGACCCGCTATTTCAGCAGATATGCAGTGATACTGTGAACTCCGGCTTCGATTGGCTGGAGAGCAAAGACCAGCCCACCACAGTCGAGATGCTGGGCTGATCGTACCTTTTGATTCTCTAACACTTCTGTTCTGTGTCGCTCGTTCGTTTGGTGCGTATCTAGTATATCTGTTTTTGAAACTACAGTTCGTTGGGATCCGTCTGGACTTTTTGCCGTTGGGTTTGTTTCAACAACAAAAAAAAGTGCCAGGCTCGCCCTTTTCTCTCTCTCTCTTTTCTCTCGTTCTGCCGATGTTCCGTTCCTCTCCTTCGTTCCCGTTTCCCGCCGTTTTCCCGCCGTCCCCTTACTCCCGTTTCTACAATCAGAAATGAAAGCGTTGGAAATAAAGAAGATTGAAGTAGCTCAGCATGCAGTGGTGTGTGAGCATTTGGAGAAAAAAAATACATCTTCCACGTTAGAACAAATCACGAATGCAATATTGAACAAACACTTGGAAGTGAACCGAGATTTGGCACAATATGACATCACCAAAAATGTTGTAAACTATTTTCCGTGTGTGCAGTTCAACCAAATGTAGATAATAATACGCTGGTAGTGTCGCTTGTTGGACGTTTGCCTGCCATATCGAAATATTAAAAAGGGTAGCGATTCCGGCTGCCGGGTGCTGAATTTTTGACAAATTCTTTCTACTTTATCGTAAACCAAATCAGTGTTGGAACTGATTGACGCCTGAGCGTTGTTGACATTTTTTCTTTCTGAAAAGCCTAAACTCGTACTGTTGAATAACTTCTAAAGGGAGTCGATGAAACGGTAGAGACACGATGGGATTCCAGGCCACTTGTCGGACGAAACGTTGAAAAGAATCAACAAGTGGCTGCCTTATTCCTTACGTCAAAGGCCTTATGCCATCTGAAGAGAGACTGTACATAGACAAATGTTACGATAGAACCATCCAGAGCGTCTTCGTCATATCAAGGCAGCTGTTACTCTTGATATTTTCAGCACTATTCCTTCATCTGTTTGTTTGGCAGTGTTACCGCATAGATGAGTTTTTATTTGATTTTATTTTTTTATGTACAGGCTAGCGATTACACTGTGCGTCGCATTTAGAGGAATTTGATATACCGTCACGGAACCAATGGCAGGCACGCTTTTACGTCATTAGGTTTTCATTTTGTTCCTTTTTTTGCATGTTTGAATAGAAATAAAAAATAATCAATGGTTTTGGAGAAGGCTAAGCGACGAAAGTCAAGCGGCAGAAATCACGCTTTGATGTCATCTGGAACGAAATGTGCGATCCAGCCTTATTTCCATACCAAAGATTTGGAAAAGAGATTATTACACGTGGTCACTCCTAGCGGGGTCGATCCTACGGAAACCTTTTATTGCATCTAAGGAAAAAAGGATTAAGTTACATGAATTCTGTGTACAGTGTGTATATTGGGGAAGTGGTCACACGCCAACAAGTAACCACGGACCTGCAAAAAGCATGTTGAAACCGTCACGACGATGTGATGCAGTAAGAGGCTTACTTGAGTTTTTGGCAATTGTCAATGTTGTACAAGTCATGTTTAAGCTCCATTTGTACATAGGATAGATACATAGAGATTTGATGTATCCCGGACACTATAATATGGCCATTATTATAGCTAAGTATGTGTCATTTAAAATAAAAATGAAAAAAAGCGTAACAGATGTATAGTCGGCGAGATACTGTATGTTGTGTGTTACATTTCTGGCTTAGAGTGTCGTAAAAAGTAATGCTGTCTGGTCTTCGCTTGCTGATTTTATTTGACTTTTGGAGGAGGAGAAGCAGAAGGTTGTGTGCTTTGAACAGGAGGGGGGGGGGGCGGGGGGAGTCGCGATAACTGGTTAGCTGGTTGCAAACATTTTTGCGCCAAAGCCTTTCAGCAGACACTGGATAAGAAAAACCATTCGCTCATGTTTCAACAAAACTTCGGAGGTTGTCATTATTGCACTAAATTTTTACGACACACGCCTTTGCCACGTCTTAACGGACGAGTGTAACGATGGACGGCCGCAACATAAAAAAAAAATATTTTTTATGACAAGGTGAGTAATGAAATTAACTGTCAGAAAATGACTAATTGTCTTGTAGCAAAATGTGCATTAATCTCAGTGAGATACACATTTCTTACGCGTTCTCATACATGAGAATATGACGCATTGAAGGGGGGGGGAAAAAACGTAACCTTTAAAAACCTACGTGCTCATTGTGTTGATAAATGATTGTACGCACGCATGTGTGACGTCTTCTGTTGTACTTTATATATTCTCGGTGACCGCCGTCTGCTGTGATGTGGGCAGGTTCTGTTAACCGGACAGGCAGTGCCAGTTTTGTCAGTTACTTCTGTCGTTTGCTGTTTACTATACGTTAACATTGTTCTGTTGTCTTACGTTGATGACTGCTTTACTGTTGATTTTATATATATATATATATATATATATATATATATATTTATATATATGTATATATATTTATATTTATATATATGTATATATATTTATATTTATATATGTATATATATATATATATATATATACGTATATATATATATATATATATATATATACGTATATATATACGTATATATATATGTAGATATATATGTAGATATATATATACGTATATGTATATATATATGTATATATATATATATGTATATATATATATATACACACACACACGTCTCAAAGTTCAGTTGTGAAGACATGTTCCTGTTTTTTTTTCTTTCTTAAAGGCACTGATATTTGAATTCTTATTGAAGGAAATGCACCTCTTCTGATCTCCATCAAGCAGTAATTTTACCTTTGACTGACCCGGCTCCAACTCTGTTTCACTCTTTAATTCATTTCTACCAGTAGAAGAAGAAAAAAAATACCCTCCTCTGTGGTGTTGTCTGGTGTACTGCTTAATGTACAGTAGCTTGTTAATATTGCAAACGCATTGTTTTTTTTGTTTTTTTTCAATGGAAAGTACTCACTGGTGAGATTTTTAAAGTGGTTTTAAAAGCCAATAAACTTTTTTTAAAGAATGGTTTTGCTGTTTTGAATGCTGTTGTTTTTTTTTTGCTATGCATTCAAACCAAATTGTATGATTGGAAACTATATTATGGGTATGGTTTGTTTCTTCAGATTTCAATGCAAGCGTTGCATCCCTTTTGACAAAAATATTAATGCTCAAAACACAATGTAGATCTAGAAATACATGGAAGTATCACAACAAACTTAATTTAATCAGCTGATCTTAGCCCGTTTCAAATCAACAAATACTGGGACGTTTTTTTTTCTTCATTTTTCTTCCAATTATCACATCACAACATAAGACAAAGATAAGGACATTTAAACAGGGTTGCCATTTGTTTTCCTCTGTTGTAAATACCAAAGTATTGTAAAGCAGTCACATGTTCTGCCTGTAATTCGTATCTTGGTTGTTGTGCTAAACGACCAAAAACGACACTATTTTAAAGTGGAATTCAACACAAAAAAATTCTCAATATGTTCTGTTCAGCCCAACTAGTAACTATGAATGGTATTCTGATTTACAGTATATTGCATTTGTGGAATATGAATTAAGCAGCAAAATACACCCGTTTTATCCATCTCACTGGGCGGCCATTTTGCCACTTGCTGGCGACTGAAAATAGACATCACGGTTACTCAGGCTCAGGTAATGACCAATCACAGATCAGCTTGATAACGTCACATGACCAAACTCAGAAATCATTTTCAGTCGACAGCAAGTGGCAAAATGGCCGCCCTCTGAAATGTGTTTAAATATGTGTGGCACTTAGAGCATATTGTAAAAAAAAATATATATAATAATTGGGGTTGGCTTCCCCTTTTTAAATTGATGGATTGGTTTAATTGGTTATCTGAATTTTATTCTATCAAATGTCGGAAATGGAACAGAACATGCATACAGAATGGTCGCATATGGGTTTTATGTGTACAACTTAAAAGCCCAAAAAACGAACTTTCCATTTTAACTCTCTTGTAAACTGAATTGCTCTCCATGCAGCAGTACAATGAACAAAAGAAACAAACATTAGTACCTGGCAGCATTTTTTTTATTTTTTTTTATTCAGCTCTTGTATTGGCTCATATTGTGTGACGCAAGCGGTCATAATGTTGCAGCTAACCAGCGTAATAATTTGCCAATCAAACCTCTCCAGCCGCCTCTTAGCATAAGGTCAGAGTTCATCAGCGCTTCCAATGACCCCTAAGGTCACCGGGTTCTGGCCCCTCCTAGAAACGAGGTCCAACCAATCAAAGCTCAGCTGGCTCCTCCTCTCCGCTACTTTCCCAGGCCCCTGCGATATTCATAACATGTTAATGACCTTAACCCCATTGATCACGTTTGATTGAGCAGCCTGGCCTTAATCGTGTGGAGTGTGGCGGTGACCTCCACGTGCACGCCACAGCATTTGGCAGCATGAGTCGACAGATTTCACTGGAATATTAGTATCGATTCTCCTCTTCTGGTCAATATGTAATCAATAAACCAAATATATGGAAAGCCAGGCAACTAATGCACATGTGGCCATTACGCAACCAACCTTGCTGTCATTTTCACACAGTTAGTGGAATGGAGTAGGACATTATAGAAGACGTGTCGGCCTAGCTAATTTGGCTGTTTCATGTTACAAAACTAAATTGCAGAATCACAAATGTGATGCCGACAGAAATTGTGATTATACATATAATTGACACGTCAATAAAATGAGGAGATATAAGCAAATGACAGCATGCTGACCAAGCCATATGGGAGAGTTTTAAACGATTAAATCAATTGTTAGCTTTCATCAATACATAATTACACTGGGCTCTCATCATTGGTTTGAATATTCACTCATTCACTGCCATTGACGCCTATAAACGTCAAAAATTCATTTAAACTATTTCTATTAGTTTAACATTTTTTCCCACTTTTGTTAACAAGAGTATGAAAACCTAGACATTTTTTTTATAATCTTTTTTTGGGGGGGGGAGGGGATTGTTAAAAATTAGGGGCGTCAGGTGATTACATTTTTTAATTTAATTTTGTATAGAGAAAAACGAGTTGGGGGGGGGGGTGTGGGGGGTTTACCACTTGAAATAAAAAAAACACTCTCCGTCTGGTATTTAGAAATAAGTCAAATGAGGCCAGTAAAAAATGGCACTCAGGGCTGGGGAGAAAAAAAAGTCAACCAACTCGGTTGGGTTGACTTTTTACCCCCACTTTTGTTAACAAGAGTATGAAAACCTAGAATATATATTTTTTTTTGTACATTTAGAACAGATATAAAATTTGGGATTAATTGTGAGTTAACTGGTGAAGTCATGTGATTAATTACAATATAAAAAAATTAATCGTCTGACACCCCTAATTTTCAATAATCTTTTCTTTTTTTATTAGGGGCATCAGGCGATTAATTTTTTTAATTGTAATTAATCGCATAACTTCAATAGTTAACTCACGATGAATCACAAATGAAATGTACTTTTTTTCCTAGGTTTTCATACTCTTGTTAACAGAAGTGAAAAAAAAATGTTAAACTAATAGAAATTGTTTAAATGAATTTTTGACGTTTATAGCCATCAATGGCAGTGAATGAGTTAAAGTGTGGAGTGCAGTAATGTCGTGGAAACTGGATGTTGCTGAGAGTAACATTTTAGACAATACGACAAATGTATTTGGGGGGATGTGTCCACTCCAAGTGTGTGTGCGCATGTGAAGTGGCCGATCTTACAGCTGGTGGAGCTCATTGTGTTGCCAGGACGTGGGAGGGCCATTGTCAAAAGGCACGGTCGCGGGATGGATCAATATCAGAATGAATTAGGCAGCTGACCAGTAGTCGTCAATATCTCCTCATAATTAGCAGCTTTGGTGGTGGGAGCAGATGTTGTACAGTGTGACCTCATTACCACTGGGCCTTAACTTCTAATTAAATTGATCTTTTGTCTGTAAATACGTTTTTTTTTTTTTTTTTAGGTTAATCATGGAGATTACGGCACGGTGCACTAGTGGTTTTGCAATAACGTTTAACAACAACATACATTCATGTTGTCTTTATGGGGTGTTGTGTGCGAAAAATTTAAAGGGAAGAAATCAACTTCATCCTATTTTGAAACAAGGCTTTAATATAAGAAAGTTAGGAAAGTAGTCTTGCGACCATAGCGTGCTTGACGAAGATTGAATGTAAATAAACAACTGCAATTTTTTAAACAGCCGCTAGTTTGTCAGTTTTGACGGCGAGTAACCTCACATTCCCCATTATGATCAATCATTATGATCAAATTATTACTTCAGGCTGAACAATTAATTGAATTCGAAACCAAAGGCTGTATTATTTATTATTTATTTAATTGTTTAATGTTAAATCCGGTATTATTTCTTGAAATACAGATTCATTAGATTATTAGATTTATTGCTTGGTTGTTTAAAAAAACAATAGACTGGAATATGACCTTGAAGAAAATAATCACATATTAAATCTCAATAATGAAAAAGAAAAAAATTGCAATTATATTATTTTTCAAAAGCTACTACTTTTTATTCTTATTTTTCTATATTTTTTCTTGCCACGGCTGATACTGTAAATCTAAATATACATTTACATAAATGGACGAAAGATCATAGTAGTGAAAGCAATACAAGCCAAATCTGCTGCATCAAAATTAATCGTTTATTGTATTTCTACACATAATCGAAGAGGTAACTTCCACGTAGCTCATGCACGGTGATATTTGCCAGCTGCAGGAGCACTCCGCCCCAGGCCTCCCGGTCCTCGGGTCGCCGCCGGTTCCCGGCCTGGTGCGCCGAGAGCACCGTGCTCAAGACCAGACTCTCAAACTGATCCCGAGTCAGTGGCTGCTTCCTCCGACTCTTTAGCATGTCCAGCATCTGCTCCATGGAACTCCGACTCCTGGGAATGTTGTCGTTGATCTGCGAGAGGAAGGCCCGCCCACTCCTCATTGATGCCATCTCCTCATCAAGGATGATGATGTTGTCGTCCTGGTTGAGTTCCACACCGCCCAGCAAAAACTGCGAGAACAAACAACTTGTCTTAAACGGAACCAGAGTGTTGTAATTTATGTTCACTGAAATGTAGCATGGCAATGGTACCTCGAACATCAGGTTTGCATCAACGACTGACGAGCCACTTGGACTTATACCTGCAGATGAATCTAAAGCAGAAAATATTTTTGCTGGATTCATTTCAAACAAATGTATTTTTCCAAAATGCAGTACGGAAAAACGGTGGTGCACATACTGATAAACAGGTAAACAGCTCCCTTGTTTCCAGTGTGGTCAGTTTCATCACATATTTGACAACTCCGTCTCAATATATTCCGAAAGATTCCATCCAACAACTTACCTTGCAGCGCTCGTTGGAAACACATCCACATGATGACCAGCTGCCAAATTCTTAAATGGAGTTTCATCTTCATACTTCATTTCCAACATGACACTACTGCATCCTTCTCCCTTGTCCAGTAGTGAGTACAGGCAGAGGCAACTCTGTCAGAATACCTCACATTTTTTCCCTGCCTGGAAAAAGGAATCCTAAGCCAGATGGCCGTGATGCGGAACAGCAATATTTGGGATCTTGCCGTTCTGATCCAAAGTGTTCAAATCCTGCAGAAGTAATCGAGGTAGAAGAATTAAAAGTAACTCCCTTGACTTTTTATTGAAGAAATATAGAAAAAATAACGGAGGTAATGTGGTTGCAAAAGTGTGCACACCCTCTTATACTTGCGATGTGGCTGTTCAGAATTAACCAATCACAATAAAACTGAGTCACCTCACACCTGTAACCATTTAAACTGGATCTGATTAACCGAAAATGGCAGATGTTCTGGCAGGCATTTCCTGTTTTCTTTCCAGCAGAAGCCTGAATGTTTTGTGCTAGCTAACACTAACTGCTATTTTTACATGTTCATAATTAATTGACTAAGACCACAGTTCCAGAAAAAGAAAAATATCCCCAAAATATGATGATGCTACTGCCATTCTCCATTTAAGTGATCAGCAGTATTATGTTTGCAACATAAAGTACTCATAAAAAGTGAGGGATAATTTGGCTTTTAGGTGAAATTATGGAAAATGTCAAAAGTTCACGCTACAGTGATATCATATCATGAAAGAAGGACATTTAAGTAGAAGGATGCACTAGTGATTTCCTCATCTCAAAAAATGTAATGAAAACAGTGTGAATACACTACAACAAAAAATTTAAACGTCTCAATAACTGGTCATGCGCCCTTGAGCATCAATTACAGCTTGACAATGACGTGTGGCTGAGGTCCTGTAGTTACATGTAATATACTTCTAGCCTACGAGAGGCAGTAGCGTACCTACGTCATCCAGATTTACATGACAGAAGAAGACGATGATCAGCTGACCGTTGCAAAGTTTATTTACTTCCGGTGAGCAGTTTCGTTGTATCTTTACGCTTAAGTGGTTAAAGGTGATTGTCCTGATTTAATAATCGTATTCTAAGCAATTATTTCGTTGAAAATATTGTTCTTAATAAATGTCAACTCACGGGTGAGTTAGTTTCTGCGCTGGACAGGGAGCTGTGCTAACATGCGCTAACGCGAGCGTCCATACAGAACAGCTAAAGTTAGCATCACTGGAATGTCACATACAGTAGCATCTAAATATTGTTGTTTATAATCTAGTGCATGTCACTACTTTGGAATGTGTTAGTTTTAGTTACCTTCTACTTGTTTGTGCCATGAGATATAAAGGTCACCTTGTCGTCCTGGAGCTAGATTCTTGTGTTTCAATAACAATTATGTTTTTCGGTCACTGTTTTTTGGTCATGTTATGTGCACATATCTTTTACGAAATTATCTAATAAATCCAAATGAAGCCGGGAGTTTTGTTTGGCTAATAGTGAATTATTTTGTTTGTTTGTTTTTGTTTTGCCCAGCCAGGCGATATGGAGTCCAGTGAGGAGGGTGGCCTCAGTGTCGGGGGAGAGGAGAACTACTTCCAGGGCTACACCTTCACCGACCGCTCCCACTCCAGCCGGGTGGCAAAAAGCATCATGGACCTGTGCCTGGAAGACGGCCTGTTTGCCGACGTTACCATCACGGTGGATAGCAAAGAGTTCCACTTACACCGACTCGTGCTGTCAGCGCAGAGCAGTTTCTTCCGCTCCATGTTCACCTCCAACCTCAAAGAATCTCACAACCGCTGTATCGAACTGAAGGACGTAAGCGCTGGTGTCTTCCAGCTGCTGGTTGACTACATCTACCACGGCGCCATTAAACTAAGGGTGGAGGAGCTGCAGGACACCTACGAGATGGCAGACATGTACCAGTTAACCGCTCTCTTTGAGGAATGTTCTCGCTTTCTCTCGCGGACCGTGGAAGTCAAGAATTGTCTGCAGGTGAGTTGGTGTTCCGCACATGTTATTAGGGCCGGACTGATATGTTTTTGTGTTGTTTTTTAGACTGATGCCAATTCTGATATTATATGGAAAATAAAATATGACAAATAATTTTCCATGAACAGATGACTTCAAAATAAAAAACAGAGATGTCTTTCTCAAATTGCCAAAACATGTCATTTTTTACAGAGTTGCATTGTTACGCACGGGCCGATATTAGATTCTGATAGTATATTAATCATGAGCAAAAAAGAAACAAAAATGACAGCTCTAAAATGACCTTTTCGCTTCTTTTTTTTTTTACTCAATATTTGGGTAAATAAAATCAGCATTTTTTTGTATTGAAAATTTATTTTTTGTAGAATATTTATTAGTACAGGACAATCATGTATCAAGATAAGTTTAAATAAATAAATGTTGACATTTTCCCTTGTTTCATTTAAATTTTAGTAAGTCAACAGTGTTCCATCACTGGTGAGCTATCTTTAGAACTGACCCACTGGGCTACTCACGTTGTCCTTGGGGCTCACTAGTACAAACTGACATCTGTGTTTCAGTATCTCATCCTGCCCCCATCCCTCCACCAGCACGCGCCAAGTTAATTGGAGAAAATGAACTTAAGAGAGGAATCCCATTTATTGAATTCTCTGATCAGCCTCAATAATATTGAGCCCTGTTTAAAAAAAATAAATACATTTGTGATTATGTCCTTGTCCAGGTGATGTGGCTTGCAGACAGGCACAGTGACCAGGAGTTGTACACATCTGCCAAACACTGCGCTAAAATCCACTTGGCCCAACTTCATCTGACTGAGGAATTCCTCAACCTGCCGCTGTGTCTCCTCTTAGACATCATCAAAGGTAGTACTGCTGCCACAGTCTGCTTTTTTACTTTACTTTAATCCTTTTTTTTTTTTTTTTTTTACCATAAAAGACAACATCTTCAAATGCATATTAACGATCAAAGTCGTTATGTTTGTTCTCCCCAGATGGAGTTCCGAGCTCCCAGAATCCAACTGTGGCCATCGAGTCATGGATAAATCACAACAAGGTGGAAAGAGAGGAATTTGCTTGTATTCTCCAAGAAAATCTTAAGGTACGATTTAAGCACATACAATCAAAACCTGACTTAATCGATTATTGTTAAATTCAGTTCCATTTTGTTTCACTCATTTACTGCCATTGACGGCTATAGACGTCAAAAATTCATTTGAACTATTTCTATTAATTTAACATTTTTTTCCACTTTTGCTAACAAGAGTATGAAAACCTAGATTTTTTTTTTATTGTACATTCAACAGATATACAATTTGAGATTAATCGTTAGTTAACTAGTGAAGTCATGTGATCAATTACAATAATAAAAAAATTATCGGCTGATGCCCCTAATTTAAAAAAATATTATTAAAAATGAGGGGCTTCAGATGATAAAAAATTGTAATCGTAATTAACCGCATGACTTCAATAGTTGACTCACGATGAATCACAAATTTAATATCTTTTATAAATGTACAATAAAAAAAAAATTGCTAGGTTTTCATAAAAAATGAAATTAAATAAAAAAATAAAAAAAGCTAAACTAATAGAAATAGTTAAAATGAATTTTTGACGTCGATAGCCGTCAATGGCAGCGAATGAGTTAATGTTCAAGCTGACTTTTTTCGTGATGTCCGCGTCTGAACGAATAATAATTCTATATTCCGGCCCCAGGAAATCGGTGAGAACGTTCACATTTATCTGATCGGCAAAGAGGACACGAGGACTCACTCTCTGGCCGTGTCGCTTCACTGCGACGAGGACGACGCCATCAGCGTCAGCGGCCAAAACAGCCTCTGCCACCAGATCACCGCCGCTTGCAAGCACGGCGGTGACCTCTACGTGGTGGGCGGCTCCATCCCGCGGCGCATGTGGAAGTGCAACATGCACACCATGGACTGGGAGCGTTGCGCGCCGCTGCCCAGAGACCGCCTCCACCACACCATGGTGTCGGTTCCCGGCCAGGACGCCATCTACTCTCTGGGCGGGAAAACGCAGCAGGAAACGCTGTCCAACGCCGTCATCTTCTACACGGTGAAGGACAACGTGTGGACGGAGACCAGCCAGCTGGACACGGCGGTTTCGGGAGCCGCCGGCGTCAACTTGGGCGGTACCATCTATTTGCTCGGCGGCGAGGAGAACGACATGGACTTTTTCACCAAGCCGTCGCGCCTCATTCAGTGTTTCGACACGGCGTCCCAGAACTGCCAGATGAAAGCGTACATGCTGCCGTTCGCCGGATGCATGCACGCCGCCGTCCACATGGACGTCATCTTCATCGTGGCGGAAGGAGACTCGCTGGTTTGCTACAATCCGCTGCTGGAGAGCTTCACCCGCCTGCGTTTCCCCGAAGCGTGGAGCTGCGTGCCGTCGCTGTGGAAAGTGGCCAGCTGCAACGGCTGCATTTACGTGTTTCGAGACAAGTGTAAGAAAGGCGACGCAAACACCTTAAAGTTCAACCCGGCCACGTCGGTCGTCTCCGTTATCAGAGGGTTGAAAATCCTCCTGACAAACTGGCAGTTTGTCTTGGCCTAATCATTTCTCTTTGTTGCTCGAGAATGTATGTACATAGAGACACAATTGCTGAGAGACGCGAACTCTTTGGAAAAACAGTTTGGGAAAAGCCCTTCAGGGTCCATAATGGCAAGCTTGGAGAGGAAGAAGATCAGTGGTGGTGAACCGGGCCTTCTGGTCCATCCATTACTGTTACACACATTTCATGGCCCTTTTTAAATGGTCTTTTCCCACCTTAGGCAACATCTAGTGTTTTTACTCAACCAGTTTCTGATGTTTTTATGGCCAGTCCAGTTATTTGTATTAGCGCTTGACTTGTCTGATTGTGGATGTTTGCAGATAAGTCACAATAGGCCACGATTGTGTAACTAGTGATGTTTATTCACACGCATGCACTTAATATCAAGTATAGGGGTGAGAATCTTTGACTGGGTCTGCGATTCGATTCAGAATCGATTTTCAATTAAGAACGATTTTTGATTCAAAATAATTTTTGCTTCAATCTATAGATGTGCAAGGAATTGTAATGATCTACTCCAGTCGGACTCGCTAATGCTAATTACCGCGCTACTCGCGGCACTTTCATCACTCAAAAGAACGTCTCCACGCTGCAAAAACACAACTTTTATTGGAATAACTTGATTGTGACTTTTTCCTTCTACTCTCCAATGTGGCTACAACTTAACAGTGTATTAGAGCGCGTGGAACCACACTTGCTCCTCAGTGGCCAAATCGGATACAACATGAACAGCGCTCCCAATAAAGGCACACACGGACAAAGGCAAGACAGTATAAAATAATTAAAATAAAATTGATTTTGGGACATTTAAAATCGATTCTGAATCATACTAAATGAGAATCGGAATTCTTATGAGAATCAATTTTTTTTGGCACACCCCTAATCAAGTATACACGTTTTACAGTACAATTTATTGTAAAGAAATGTTTCATAGGCTTCTTAAGTGTCAATAATTGATGTACATATACATATAACAGGAGATGCTTTTTATCTTTTAAAATATGTTTGTCTTCAAAATGTGTGTGTGTGTGTGTGTGTGTGGGGGGGGTGGGGGGGTACAGTATTTCTGGTCAAATATATTGCTGTATCAACTTATGGTGCTTTTTAATTAAACTTTCCTGGCCTTGTAGCTTTTGTGACATGACTATCACCACTGATGTTTTATTATGAATTGCAGATGCCTTTAGCAACTCAGCATTACCCCTCTTATATTGATAACGCCTTACTGACGTGTGACTTTCAAACATGGCCATTCATTTATTCATGCGAGTAAAAGTGTACAGTCAGGATCAATAGTCACAGAGAAGAGAATGCTGTCCAGCTTCAACAAAATAGCAGCATTAGCAATACTGAGCTAGCTTTAGCACTGGAAACAGGAGTAGGCTACGTAGCCTATAGCTGCTACATCGGTAGCATGACTTTTTTTTTTTGTAATGAAGTGTTAACTATAACACTATTAACACTATTTTTTTTAGTATGTACATTCAATTGAAAATCAAAAAGAGGCGATGAACGCACCTTTTGAGCAGAAATGTCGCTAATTCCGCGTCACTTCTGAAGTCACATGCTCTGTTTTGTGTTGTTTGTCTGTTTATGTTCAGTTATTAGCAAATGAGGGATAAGTAACCTTTTTATTTTATTTATTTATTTTTTTCTTGAGGTGAATGTTTAAATAACGATTCCACATAGCTAGCTATTTCCCTACAGGTACAAGATGTGACCATTAATGTACTGCCATCAGGCCAGGATGACAAAAAGTGTTGTTGTTTTTTTAAACTACAAACTCCTTCCTTTGAATTGAGTGCCTGAACATTCTAGACTGGAGATGATTTTTTATTTTTTTTTTTACAAAGCAAGACATTTGTGTCCATAGTGGACAAAAAGGAGAGTCGAAGGAGAGAAAGCTACTACAGCGAGGCCGCAACTTTGATCTCATTGATGTGCTGCAGGAGGCTGTGCGACTGAAACCCAAGCCCAGTTACATGTCAGACTTTGCGAACTATTCTAAGCGTCAGTTGCTGACGCTGAGATGAGCGCGGTGGGGGTTTCTGGAAGCACATATGCACCTCCATAAGAACTCCCGATCCGAGACGTCCAAGATCGCCGTCTGGCGTGCGGCCTCTGTAAACCCCAGGAAATCCAACTTGTCCAGTGTAGGAGTCGGGCATACTGTACTTTGTCGTGTTTGTGATCCGGAGGCAAGTGATGTTAAATGACGGAGATCTGGATCGAATGCGAAGGTGGATCGCTAGGAGCGCTAGTGACCTTGAGGCTGCTTGTTGAGGACAGAGCAAAATTCCTGAAGGGACACATGGTTTGGAGTGACAAGGCCAACTGCTGTAGCGCCAGCACTACGAGGAAGGTGGAGGGGGTTGGACAGAGGTGGGGGGGTGCTGAGAATTCCTTTTGCTCGGGTGCGGAGGGAGTAGATATTCTGGGATATCGCAGCTAGCCCTCGGCTAGGAAACGTGTTTCTTTGGAGTTTTTCGGACGGGTATCCCAGGAAGAACTTTGGAACGCTTCATGCTAAAGGGGGGGATTATTGCAGAGTTAAATGGGGAAGCGATTTGCCCGGCTCTCGGGTTTGCCACCAAGCCACCGGTGATAATGGTCTCGACTTGGTTGGATCCAGTTTCCTTTGCCTCCCAGCGCCGCCGGAGTTGAGAGACCTGGATGTGTTAGGCCTTCTGGCACCGAGCTCTCGGGGGGGATCATCTTCAGGGGGATCTTCGACGTTTAGCATGGCGGACGTCTGCTTTCTCGCTGCCCCGCCCAAGTCCCATGGCCTAAACAAATGAATATTTTTATGAGGCACCTCAGTACAGAGATGGGCCAGGACCAAACCAAGCAACAGATAGAGAAAGGACTGAGGCTGTACCAGTCCAATCAGACTGACAAAGCTCTGCAAGTGTGGACAAAAGTGTTGGAGAAAACCTCGGATCCTGGAGGGAAGTTCCGGGTTTTGGGATGCTTGATCACGGCTCACTCGGAAATGGGGAAATATAAAGATATGCTCAAGGTAAGACTACCCAACACAAGTCAAAACATTTGTGCTAAATCTAATTGATGTCCGTTACGCAACCAGCAATCTGCTGGTATGACATCATTCCAAGAGCGCCTCTGAATACCATCAGGGTGTCATCAAGACGACTCTATGCACTAATTGTGCATTTCCACAATGCGCAAGATCTTTTTAAATGGTACCAGGTCAAAGGTTGTGCCTTCTTAGCAGAGTGTCACGCAATCCGATAGTCGGTGCCAGGTGTCTTGTTGACATAATCAGCCGTACTCGAGCGCCACTCGCTTCTCGCCGAAATGAAGATGACATTTTATGTACGTGGCTCGTTCTCCGCAGTACGCCTTGGATCAAATCGACACGGCCAGAGAAATGGAGGATCCGGACTACCTGACCGAGGGCTACCTGAATTTGGCGCGCAGCAACGAGAAGCTGTGCGACTTTCACAAAACGGTCTCGTACTGTAAGACCTGCTTGAACATGCAAGGCACCACGGTCAGCCTGCAGCTCAACGGGCAGGTGTGCCTCAGCATGGGCAACGCCTTCCTGGGCCTCAGCCTCTTCCAGCAAGCCCTGGAGAGCTACGAGAAGGCCCTGCGCTACGCACACAACAATGACGACAAGATGCTGGAGTGCCGAGTCTGCTGCAGTCTGGGAAACATTTACGTCCATCTGAAGGTAACGCAAATGACAAGTCACCCACGCCATACAGTGCTATCAACTGGTTCACTGCCATTGACGGCTATAGACGTCAAAAATCCATTTGAACTATTTTTATTAGTTTAACTTTTTTTTTCCACTTTTGTTAACAAGAGTATGAAAATCTAGATTTTTTTTATTGTACATTTAATTTGTGATTAATCGTGAGTTAACTATTGAAGTCATGCGATTAATTACAATTTTAAAAAATTATCCACCCCCCCCAAAAAAAAAAGATTATTAAAAAAATGTCCAGGTTTTCATACTCTTTCATACTCTACACAAAAGTGGGGAAAAAAATGTTTCATTGTACATTTAGAACAGATATAAAAATTTGTGATTAATCGTGCGTTAAGTAGTGAAGTCATTCGATTAGTTACAATTAAAACTTTTAATTGCCTGACGCCCCTAATTTTTAATAATCTTTTCTTTTTCTTTTTTAAATGAAGGACTACAGAAATCAGTCACAGTTGATATACTGAAATCAGAGGATTTGGACATTTTTACATTTTAAAAAATGGCTCCAAATGATTACTTGATTATTATATATATATATATATATATATATATATATAAAAGATTATTCAGGGTTGTCTGGCCATTAAAATGACTTCACTAGTTAACTCACAATTAATCGCAAATTTTACATCTGTTCTAAATGTATAATAAACCATTTTTTTCTAGGTTTTCATACTCTTGTTAAAAGTGGGAGAAAAAAAAAGTTAAACTAATAGAAATAGTTCAAATTCTCCCAGAAAAAAAAAAAAAAAAAAGAAATAGTTCAAATTGATTTTTTGACGTCAATAGCCGTCAATGGCAGTGAACGAGTTCAGATATATAATTTTTTTGCTTACATTGTATATTGTTCATGTAGCACTTTGAGACTTATGATAGTGTGCAGTAGTGCAAATAAAATATAGTATTTATTTTATCCAATTTGTTTGGATTGTCATTGTTCTTCCCCAATTGGCTATCAGGAATTCCATTATGAAAATTACAAACATTAAATAGCATTTAAACATTCTTAACTCAGTCATCGTGTCGTCTGGGTGCTTTGTGTCACAAATCTTTTATTAACGTTCATAACTATCATGCAATTCTAAAAATAAGTTAATAGAATAATAAAATTAAATTATCAACAATAAAACAATGTGCATGGTTACACTGGACAAAAGTATGTGGACACTCCTGAACGCTTCCTGCTGTGTTGCTAATTTCACTCAACTCTTCACTCCTAAAAAAAAAATAAAAAAATATGAGAGCCACTGAGAACCCCCGATAATATGAGAGTTTATGATGGCCTCTATTTGGCTACGTGCACTGGTTTCTTTTATAGTGAGGCTTAAACGGCAGCCGCAGCCCATTGACATTGGGTGGCACGTGTGACGTGATTGCGCAATCACTAGGTCCACGGTTGTGTATTTTGCAGAGCACGATAACACCGCGGAGCATCCAAACAAACATGACCAACTGTTAGCTCATGCAGTAGTGGGCATTGTTAGTCATGAGGACCTGCTCTGGGGTGAGGGAGGGGGCGCGATGGCGTACCCTTGACAGCAGAGATTTGTAAGAGTAATCTCCCAGCTTCCCGTAGCGGATTGGTTTCAATGGCATTGTGATCATGCGGCATGTGGAAAATGCACTCGCGTGTTATTTTATGCACACGCCCCCCCCCCAAAAAAAAAAGTGCACAGTTTGGGCTTCTTTATTTGGACCCTGCCATATTTCCACTTGTCTTATTCAAATTGAAAATGCGTGCCCGTCAGGGTGGCAGCCATCTTGGCCAATTAATTAGGTGCGCCAAGGACTCTCTCCCCCTTGCCCACCCAGGTCGGCGGCCATCTTGGCCATTTGACTACTACTAAAATTACTACAACTACAAGTACTACTAATACTACTACTACTACTACTATGAGTACAAGTACTACTACTACTTACTACTACTACTACTACTATTGCTACAAGTACTACATGCGTCTTTCCACCTTGCAAGAGTCAGCAGTCCCATTCAAAATTTCCACGGGAATTTTTCTAGTTCAAATTTAAAATGCGTGCCCGCAGGACTACGAGAAGGCGCTGTTCTTCCCCTGCAAATCAGCCGAGCTCGTCAATGACTACGGCAAAGGTTGGAGCCTCAAGTATCGAGCCATGAGCCAGTACCACTTGTCGGTGGCCTACAGGAAGCTGGAGCGCCTCCCAGATGCTATGGAATGTTGTGAGGTACAGTGGACTGGATGTGGTGGTGATTTATTTTTTAACCATTCCTATCTGTCAGGGTTGTGAAGAGGGTCTGTAATCAATGATGTCTGGGATGCCTCCTCTATTTCCACAACAATAGACCATTTGTCTGTGATTGAAGTCAATGTGTATTGAATGATGTCTGTAAAAGTCTAATCTCATGTCCGGTGAACTCCAGGTGGGCTGCTTGGAGGGGGCGTTGTGGTACCGCCCCTTCAAGATAGTATAAGAATGTTGTGAGTCCGCTGTAACTTCGCACTTGCGAGAGGCTGCCACCTTTGCTGGGAGCTCGCTTGTGCCCGGAATATTTTGTAGAAATAAAACCTTCGAAGGAACTGTTCACCGATCTCCAGCCTGTATTCAGATAACCAACATTCTCACTACTGAAAGATATTATAACATTTTTAATACCTAATTTCCTATATCAACTATTGTTACACATTATTAACATTTTAATTCTTTATATTAACCTTGTCGAAATGTTTTGTGTCCTGTGCAGAGCAGATGGTGTTGACTTCGTATAGGCTGACCTTAAGCTGGGACATACTATTTAGTCTAAAAAAGTTCCTTCTCAGCACTTTGTGCGAAAACACATTTGGTCCTTGAGAACCGAATCTGTTTTGAACACCCACACCTGACTCTGTTTTCGCCATCGCTCACAGAAAAGTACCAGAGAGTATGTTTTGTCTACAAATGAAAGAGAGGAGGTCTTTTTAACTATAAGAAACCGTTGTGCACGCGGAAGAGCTACATTTGACGCTCTGAATCCCACGATGTTTAAGTGATGATTAGAGGCAGTTATTTGTCCAGAGATTCTCAGTTTTTTATTAAATCATTTTTGCAAAGGTGTATTTTTCTTACATTAAATCTATCTTCATTTTTGGAACACGCAACGAGGACAAAATTCTAGATTCCTCTTCACTACCCGAAAGAAAACGAACACGCGGAAGAAAAAGATTATTTTCTTCAACAAATGTTAACGACACTCTTCTCAATGTGTGTGTCAAATGTACAATTCATTTAATTTCACTTCACGTCGACTTTAAGTTCAGTAAAGAAGTTTTTGTACTTGTTACTTACTGCTTATGGGAAATATGTCACACGTGAGGTATTCGGCCTTCGTGATGTCAGAGCTGTAGATACAGTAGACGCTTGGTTGCTAACAGGTGCGAGCACCAGTTGTTGTCTTGTACTAGACCTTAGACCTCCACCAAAATATGCCCATAGAGGCGCTGGTTTAAAGTGTTAATGAAGAGAGGGGCCTTTAGTCTCCGCTCTCCGTTCTAATTATGTGCTGTGGGAGGGGGGGAGTAACTTGATGTCAATGACTTGGCGTGCAAACATCTAGTAACAAAATAGCAGGATGCTTTTCAGATTGATTACATTTGCCAAACGCATTTAGCCAAACAATTTACACATCCTGTCATATTTAGAATGGACATGCACAGGAGGGTGCTTGAAGGTGAGCTCAAAAACATCTCATTTTCCTCAGAGTTTTTTCTATTCTATTTTATAGATAAATATATATAGATATATTATTTTATCTACTGTATCTAGCTAGTCCGTCCCGTCCGTCCCGCTAGCGGGCTATCTATCTAGCTAGCTATTGAAGAGGGTCTTCTGCCCAGATTTAGTCATAACTGTTTTAATTCATTTATTTCCTCAGTAGAACTTTTATCTGTGGATGTGTCTTTGTGAGTGATGTCGCAATTTCTGCTCGTGCCGGCTTGTCTGGGATGCCTCCTCTATTTCCACAACAATAGACCATTTGTTTGTGATTGAAGTCAATGTGTATTGAATGATGTCTGTAAAAGTCTAATCTCATGTCTGGTGAACTCCAGGTGGGCTGGGAGCTTGAGGGTTTTGTGGTACAGCCCTTCAAGATAGCATAAGAATGTTGTGAGTCCGCTGTAACTTCGCACTAGTGAGAGGCTGCCGCCATTGTCTGGGAACTCACTTGTGCCTGGAATATTCTGTAGAAATAAAATCTTCGAAGTGACTGTTCATCGATCTAC
Source organism: Vanacampus margaritifer (assembly GCF_051991255.1). NCBI lineage: Eukaryota > Metazoa > Chordata > Actinopteri > Syngnathiformes > Syngnathidae > Vanacampus > Vanacampus margaritifer. Next base: position 20,536,570 of record NC_135437.1, on the reverse strand, counting down.
AGCCTGCATTTGGATAACCAACATTCTCACTACCCGAAAGAAAACGAATACGCGGAGAAAAGATCATTTTCTTCAACACTAGCTAGCGGGCTATCTAGCTAGCTGGCTATCTAGCTAGCTGGCTAGCTGGCTATCTATCACATTCACACATTTGGGCAATTTGAAGTCTTCAATGCAGCTCAACTCGGCTCACTTTACAACATTTGTCAAAAAAGAAGCATCATGCGTTTTATTTATATAAACACCAAACAAAGCGAATGAGACGTTTTGTATTTCATACAACCACATTGCTTCGCATTAGATAAGTCAGTTTAGCTTAATGCTAACACAATGCAAAACTCCATAGACAGGCTCAGGTCGTCAGGAATACTGAATAATATAGTTTTTTTTGGTGGCATCGTAAATCATTTACATTATGGAACACACTGTGGAGCATCACATGTAAACAGATAATATAACAATACATACAAGCATGTACATTACAATTAATTCTCTGTGAAGAACGACTAATTGTGCAGGAACCGCACAATGTCCATTAAATTGAAGAAGAAAATTACAATCAAAACTGAGCAATAATATCTTTGGCTCTTCGCTGTTTTCATACCTTAATGTTTTGCCCCTCATTCCTAGTTGATTCATTTAAATACGTTGCTGTTTTTAGATGAGCTCAGTGATGGACTTCTCCTCTCTCCATTGTTTCAACAGGAATCGATGAAAATTGCTCTGCAGCACGGTGACCGTCCTCTGCAGGCTCTGTGCTTGCTCAACTTTGCAGACATTCACCGTTATAGGCGTGACTTTGATGTAAGTAGTCTATCATTTGCTTCCCCTGATTTTCTTCATTTCAACTTAATTATCTTTTCGAACCTTTCAGAAAGCATTCCCTCGTTACGAGTCGGCTTTGGGTATCATGACTGAGATTGGGAATCGACTTGGACAAGCCCACGTGCACCTGGCGGTGGCAAAGTGTTGCCTTCTGCTGAAGGAATATGCTAAGGTGCCAAATCAGAACGCAAATGCAGTAGTTATAGAGCGGTGGGAAGAAAAGTATGCCCATGTTTGTATATTTGGGGTGTAACAAAAAAATATTTGAATATGAAAATCTTTTTTTTTTTTTTTTACAAGATACTATGGAAGCGTACTGCATTCACGTGAAAAAAAAAACACAACTTTTTTGGGGAGAGTATTGTTTTTTTGAGTATTTTTTTTATTTTCTGTTTTTCTGGATATTTGTTTGTTTTACTGAATATTTTGTTCTGTCAAAAAAATATTCCAAAAAACAGGCTAAAAAAATGTATTTAGAAAAACAAGGAAAAAAAATATTTAAAAAAAATGAAAAAAAAATATTTAAAAAAACAGAAAAAAACATTATTCAATAAAACAGAGCTGGTGTTCTGTTTTTTGGAGGGTTTTTTTGTTTTTGTTTTTTTTACCTCTGAACTCCAAGTGACTTGTTGCAGACTCGCTAATAGCAGAAGCGGACACGTTACCGCATACCTCCATATGCAATAAGATGGTCATGTTTACTTACTGGCTCTCGATAAAGGAATGAATGTGTATCCGTGTGGTTTGTTCTCTAATCTCTGAGGGAAAAACCCCTTTAAAAAATACTCAGAAAAAAACAGAAAAAAATATTTTATAAAATTACTCCAAAAAAAAAACTGAAAAAAATATTCAGAAAAACAGAGAAAAGATTTTTTTCAAACAGAAAAAAATACTCCCCCCAAAAAAACAAAGCTCCCCCCAAAAATTTGTAAAAAAAAACTGGAAAAAAACTTTTTTTTTCTCAAGTGAATGCAATACGCTTCCGTAAGATACAACTGCATCGAATGAAACGGAATCAGATCGTTCCACTTTAAATAAATATATTTACACATTTACTGCCAAGTTCATTCATTTGTATGTGTATGTACGTATGTATTTTTTTTAAACAAACTATTTATTCTCCAGGCTCTGGATTCGTTAGAGCGCGCACAGGCCCTAGCAGATGGAATGGGAAACAAGGTTTGTGATATTCCTCGTTAACAATGTAAAACCATCTGTGTGTGTGTGGGGGGGGGGGGGATTCGCATATTCCGCTGATGACCTCGATGTGCTTTCGCATCAAGCTGTGCACGCTGAAGGCCCATTGCCTGAGGGAAGGCATCTACAGGAGTCAAGGCAGACAGGAGGAGCTGCGCGAACAGGTGGTGAAGTTCCTGCAGTGCGTGGAGGAGCTGGAGCTCTACTGCGGCATGTGCGGCGAATCCATCGGGGACAGGGACCAAAAGCTGCAGGCCTTGCCCTGTTCCCACATTTTCCACCTCAAGTGGGTATCCATCAGAGTTGTAATACTTTTGGATTTTTCATTATAGTTTGTTTTTCGATTTTAGTTTATTAGCTTTTAGAGAAGTTTGGTTAGGTTTTTTTTTGTGTTTTTTTTAAAGCTTTGGTTTTATTAGTTTTAGTATTAGTTTTATTTTATTTTTTAAATGAATACTGTACATGGAGGGAGTTTTTTTTGCTATATTTTCCACCTCAAGTGGGTATTGATTAGTTACAATACTTTTGGGTTTTTCATCATAGTTTTACAGTTTTACATAGTGTTTTTATTTTGTTTTTCAAATTCAGTTAGTTTTAATCAGCTTTTAAAGAAGGTTGGTTAGTTTTGTTTAAAGCTTTAGTTTAGTTTAGTTTTTATTAGTTTTAGTATTAGTTGTTTTTTTTTAAAATAAATACATGAGGTATTTGTTCCCCACATTGTTTTTCAAATTCAGTTAGTTTTAATTCACTTTTAGAGAAGGTTGGTTAGTTTTTTTTTTAAGCTTTGGTTTAGTTTAGTTTTGGAATATTTGTTCCCCACATTTCCCACTTCAAGTGGGTATCGATTAATTATAATACTTTTGGATATTTCATTATACGGTAGTTTGCTTTTATTTAGACTTTTTGTTTTTCACATTCAATTAGTTTCAGTCAGTTTTTTTCTTTTAAAGCTGTATTTTAGTTCAATTTTTATTAGTCGTGTTCCTTTTTTTAATATAAAACATTTGTCGAGTGCAATAAAAAGAATTGTGTGATAATGTAAACGACAATTCTCAAATGATTTTTCAACATTCTTTCTTCCAAATGACCCATATAAAAACATAAAATTGACTCCAATAATTATATTTAGTTTTAGTTAGTTATAGGTTGTCAGTAAGATGGGGGCTTTAGGACCCAGATGCGGGAAGGCAGAGCAAGGAGGCAGAGGTGCAGTCCAAAAGGGGTTTTAATATAAAATCAAAAAAAAGGCTAACTTCAAAGTACAAAACAAATGGAACTAACAAAACCTGAAGCAAAACATGAAAAAACAACTAAGGCGAGACTAACATGACATGGATCCGTATAAGGCAAAGAGGTCAGCGTGACGTGGCAAAAGACTTACGAACGTGGCAACAGCAAAAATGAACCGACACAGACAGGAGGGAGACAACCGACTAAATACACTAACACTAATGACATGACAAGACACACCTGGCTGAGGGCACTGATTGGATGACACATGAGGGTAATGGGGAAAGGTGGACACAATCAGGGTTGACACAGACACCACACGAGGAAGGGCAAGTGACCAGAAACGAGAGGAGTCAGACTTTTCACAATAAAACAGGAAATGACAAGACAAGGGGAAAACACAAGGAAAACATGACAGGGAGTAAACAAGACTGAAAATAAACATGACATAGGTTAGTTTAAAAAAAGGAAAAAAAAAAGTTGTTTTTGATTTTGTTGACAAAAATATTTATTCAATTTTTTTCCCCCATTAACTATAATAACCTCCCCATTTTTCCTTGGGAAAACAATTACGTATAATACTTTTTATTCTTCCAGGTGTCTGCAGACTAACGGGACAAAAGGCTGCCCCAAGTGTTTCAAGAACTCCATGAAGCCTGGATTTGTGTGATTTTGCCGCCATGTTTGACCTTTGGATCTGCAAACACGGTGCACTTGTTGCCTCACACGCTGCCGACCGGTCTTGACAGAAGCAGGCAGCCTCGGGGAAGAGATGACGATCTTTGACGGGGCGCCTAATCGGCGGCCCTGTGCTGAAGGATGCTGGATGGAAGCGGGCCTCCCCACTCTGAGGACTCAACTCATCTTCTTTACCGACATCAGTTTGGAGGTGACTGAAGAGGACGTTGTAAGTAAAAATGACGTTTGCCACATTTTAATACAGGCTGGAATATTTGGCCATTGGTTTGCGGAGTGAGAGGAAGTAGCAAATAATGTGGACCGTACACAGGACTTTGATAATGAACTTGTGCTATTATTTGCATTGGTAATAAGGATGATAGCATTTCTTGCTGTTATTTACACTTCTTTACACATATTAACGTTTTATTCAGCCACTTTCGAATTCTTCATTTTTATTCTTGTAAACATTTGGAGTTAGGGGAGATGTTTTGCAAGAACTTAACCAGACTCTCATGTCTTCACAAAACTGTTATCCATAATGACACTAAGGAGCCGGATCAACGCACATTGCTTTCTTCATAGAAATTCCTTTTTCTGTCCACATCTCTGACATCAGTCATGAAGGACACGGATTGCTGAACAGGGAATCTGATGGTTGCTTTTGACGTAGTCTTTTTTTTTTTGTAAATAAGCGTTAATTAGTCATTTGAAATAAATGAGGGGGAAGAATGATGAGCTTTTGTAGAATTGAGAACTCTGCATGTCAGAAGTTGCATGTTTTATTGACAATAGAATGCCAAACAAAAGCACGGAATAATGAAAATCGAGTTTATTTACATGAGCATATACAGCACCTGTAATAATGCTATTTAGCAGCATCCATATATTTTGTTAAAAACCTTTTACTTTATAAACACCGCTAATATGAATGCATATTGCAGTGTCAAAATTCAGCAGTATTATATTTATAAAAGTAGAGTATTTGATACAGCAATTTAATTGGCTCTCAATTGACTGCACTGGTGTACCTAATTTTGTGACCAGTGATTGCATTATTAATCGAGATGTGTTTGAAAATTGATTGTAGAAGTGCAGCACGATCGCATTTCACAGTGAAAAACAAAACAGACGAGTTCTCTTCATAAACTACCTCTCAACTCTGACTTCTGTTGAACGTGGTTCACACATCCAGAATAAATAATGATGGATTTTGGTGTCCCGTAGCGTGAACAAAGATGGGAGTTTCCAGTTAGAGCTGACTTTTGTTATATTAAAAATAACTTCAAGGTGAAAATTAAGTGTGAAGGTAACACCTTTAGTGTAGTTGCGAGTCTGGAGTTGTCCCCGTGATCCATCAGCTTAGCTTTGTCTTTGCGACATCATGTGGTTGCAGACATGAGTGACCTCTCCTGTTTGTTGTATTTTAATGTTGAATGAATGTATCCACTTGTTCAATGTATTATATCTTGTTTACAAAATAAAGAGGAAAAAAAAAAAAACTTTTGTCAGGATTTACACCACTTTATTTCATGGCTGTTAACCATCCTTCTCTTTGTTTTTTGTTTTCCTCTGTGTTGCCATATCTTTGAGTTTGGAGTCCAGTTTCCTGTGCAGATAAGCTTTCTTATTGGGGTCCATGGATTTGTCTTTTGTCCCACTGCCGGCGTACAGAACACCCTCCTTGCTTATCCTCATTCGGGCGTGAGTCTTGGCTTTATCTCCACAGCCGTGCACCTAAAATGATATAAACATTTGAAGACCTGAATAAATATCAGTAAAGAGGTAGAAATACCGACAAAAGTATTGGGACACCCACCTTAATCGGTTAATGACGCAATCATGTTTGGGCAAGACCTGCGATTCCCAATCATGTGCCACGAGCAATCATTAGGAAATTATCCAATTTCACTTGATTGGTACAAATATTTAGTATCTTGTTCATCTAGCTATGCCAGCAAAACATAGACTATACTTATATAATTATTAGGGTCCGACCGATTAATTGGCTGGCTAAATATCTTTTTTTTTTTTTCCCTGGCTGGCTAAATATAGGGGCTTTTCCACCGTTGGAACTTTTGGAGAACTTTTCGATTTACCTTGGCAAAATTCAGTTTGCGCGTTTTTCCACCAACAAAAATTTCCAGGGGTAATTAAATTCCCCAGGGGACATCCGAGTAGCAGCAGGGTCTTGCTGAGCCAAGCTGCAACTTTGAGGGGACGAGCTGCACTTATGGAGGACCAAAACTGACAAAATTAAAAATAAATGGCAAAATAAATAATTAAATGACTACAAGCGAAAATAAAAACGGATACACAAAATAATTTTTAAAAATGAAATCCCCCCCAAAAATATAAATGGAAATAAAATAAAAAAATACATATATGCATCAATAAATAAATAAAAGTAAAAAATAAATAAAAAAACGAGAGATTCAAAAAATAAAAGTCGAAATAAATACAAAAATAGAATTTAGTATCAATTAATAAATAACATTTTGTCCTGGCAGAGCGTCTGCAGCATGAAATAAATAAATCGAGAGCAGTGTTTTTATTTATTGATTGATATTTAATTATATTTTATATTCATTTTTTGAATCTTTATTATTATATCTTTTTTATACACCAAATTTTATTTAGGTTTGTTTATATTAAACTCATTTGAATTAATTACCGAGAACTCTAAGACGCTGTGGAAACACAAATGATAAATTCCCTGTGGAACTTTTACAACCAAGAACTTATTTTACCCAGAACTCAAAGATCCTGGGGTTGTTGGTGGAAAAGCATCTTATATCAGCATCAGACCACAACTGTGTTATGAAATAACCATGAATCATGTATCACACACGTTTTTCCAAACACCTTCATATTTAGAATTATGCAAATTCTGCTGGTCACATTTTGAGTCTTCCTACCACCGCCTTACCTCTGGTATGTGGTGACTGAGACAATATTGCCTGTTGCAGAAAAGACAAAGTTGTCCAAGAGTGAGCACGGAGGCTTTACACTTGACAAAACTGCACACGCTGTCTGCCTTCACAACGGCGCTGATGAGGGCGTCAAAGTCGTCGCCCAGAGAAGCAGCTGCGGCGATTTCGCAGGCGCCCGCTTTGGTTGGCTTCTTTCCTGGGAGGGCAAAACACTGTTTGGCGTTGTACAAAAAAATAAATAATGCAGATGTTTGCAATGCTAACCTTTAGCGGCAGTGGATTTCGTTGTAGAAACCACAATTTTCTGCTGCTTCTTTTGTCGAGCATTTTCTTCCCTTTTCTGGTGTTCCCTCTTCATTCGCGCTATATGCAAACTTTTTAAATCCAATGGAGGTTCACATGATGAATCTTTTGGGGGGCATTGAGGCGTGTCCTGCTTCTGGGAAGCTGCCGTTGCCTGGCTTTCTTCTCTTTCCTCCTCTTCCTCTTGCGCTGCTGGCCTGGAGACGACGATGCACCTGTCTTTCCCGTCGCCTTGACTCTGATGCGTGAGGCCCAGCTCTTCGGCGATCTGGTGCGCCAGCAGGCGGTCGTGGGAATTGAACGACGGCGGGAACTCGAGTTCACTCTGACTGAGGTTCTTCAGAAAGTTCTCCACCATCTCTCGGATCTCACTTTGTCGGTTCTTCTTCTGTTCTTCCTCAGCGAGCGCCGATACACGTGATTTTATGGGATTGTGGCGTTTATTAGCATTTGTGCTACTTGCGCTTGATTTCTTCTGATCTCCTTTGGCTTTCTTTCCTTCAGTTTTCTGTGTTTTCCAAGAGTCAGCCTTTGTGTCTTTGTGATCACGGACGTAGTTCTGCGGGACGATGTCCTGTAGGTACTCAAAGGCTGTTCGGACCTCCCCGCGCTCAGTGATATGGTGGATCAGCGTCTTGAGGAAAGCATGATTTTGCACCGTCTGCGTGTCACACACGATGGCGACGTGACGTCTCGCACGTGTGACAGCCACGTTTATCCTTCTGTCCTCCGACAGAAATCCCACTTCACCTGCGTTCAGGATGTATGAATATCGTCCAAATTAAATTCTGCTCCAATTTTGTGGAGCAGACATACGCTGCCATGCGACCAACACCAAACTGAAATCATACCTTTCCGATTGGATCGGACTAAAGACAAAACCACGGCCTCTTTCTCTCTGCCTTGAAAGCCATCCACTGATTTGATCTCCAGCTCTGGATGCCGAGCAGAAAGTTTCTGACGCAGGAGGTCGACCTTTATAGAGGTACACACATTAAAACCATTATCAGGTGTTAAGATGTAAGATCACAGCCCCAATTTTTTGCTAAACCTTCACAACCTGATGATTTAAATACAGCTTCCCACTTCAACAACGTACTTGCAAATTGTATGGAGCAATAACGGCTACGTCTTTGGCATTCACTCCAGCTTCAGTCAAGGCTTTAATGTGCAGCGCTACGATGTCAACCTCACCTGAGAAAAAAGAAGATGCTGTTCAAAGATCAAACCGATAGTAATTATTGTTTGGGATTTTTTATTTTGGAAAACATTGTGGCTGGGATTAGCTAAACAGTTAAAGTTGGAACAGTTTGAAACAGTCAAAAAAAAAGGAAGCACATTAGAGAAAAACAAAAAGTAATATCAAATTATTATTTATATTTCAATCGGTCAAAAAATGTAGAAATTGCAAGTAATTAAAAACAATTATTTTAAATCTTTTATTTTTAAATTGTGCAAAATTTGTGGTGGGGAGTAGCTGAAAAGTTGGAACGATTTTAAATGGTCAAAAAATGTACACATAGCTAATTTTATATATAAAATATTCTTATTTTTGTGGGTTTTATTTTGAAATTCTGAAAAATATATTATATATTTATATTTGCTTAAAAGAATAAATAACAGTTAACAGTGTCAAAATACAGATATTTACTGTAAATACAGTGGGACCTCGGAGTTTGAACGTCTCGGAACTTAAAAAACATAAATAGAAATTAAAATAGGAATTTTCTGTTTTTAGAGCTTGGGAACGGATTAATTGCATTTACATTATTTCCTATGGCGAAAAATGTTTCGGAGGTTGAACAATTCGGACTTTGAACTTCGCAGGAACGAATTATGTTCAAACTCCGAGGTACCACTGTAACTACCAAAATTTAAATCACAGCATTTTGCCTGTAGCAGTAATCCAGCAAAATACTGTATTTTTGTTTAAAAAAAATAAAATAACAAACGTAATTAATATTAATTATAAATATAAGCATTCAACTGTAAATTAGAGATGCAGTAACATACTCAAGAAAATTACAGTACTCTACTGGATCACTGCTGCCAGTGAAATACTGCAATTTTTACAGTAAAGAATTTACTGTGCAGATTAGCATTGACCTAATTTAAGTTTTTTGAAGTAAAATAAAATGTAAAAATCCTAACCTTGGTTGCCTTTGGATTGCTCATCTGCCACCTCCATTTCCGTCAGACCGCAGCCAGCTGTGTCGATGAGAAGAAGAGGGGTGCTGGTTTCTTCGACACAGGTGACCCCAGGTAGCTCTCTGTGTGTGATACTTATTTCAATACAGTGCTTAATCCTATTTCATCTTCTTTCTTTTTTTCTTCCCAGCGCCGATTCTCACTTTAACAAGTGTGCCTCCACCGAGCTGTGCGCCGTCAGTCTTCCCTGGTACATCTCTTTGGAGGCCCAGTCCATGATGGCACTGTTCATGCGGTACTGGACTGTTAGCATGCGCACAACTGAGTCTCCATACATCTGGATGAGTCTCTCCATTAGACTCAGAGACAAGCCTTTTGAAGCCGCCCTGAGGGAACCATGAAACAATGTGGATCACATCAGGGTTGAAAATAATAAAATAAAACCTTATGATGAAATGTCCAGTACTGTAAGAACATTGTTTACACATGTGATTTGATGGTAGGTGGTAACTGCTTGTAGTCTCCTGACAGAATGCACTTGCGCGCTCGCAGCAGACCAATCCAGCAGCTGCTCTCCAGCGACTGGGCGCACTCGTCAATCACCACCCAATCAAAATGCTCGGCTGGCATGAACTTCAGAGGCCCGTCGGCACACGCACCTGCAGATACGGACGAGCGGCCTCTGGTGATTGTCACCATCGCACCCAGGTGACATTTAACTATCTGGCTACTTGACATCTTAATTGAACTAACCTGTGTTGGTTGATAACACAACGTCGGCGCTTTTAAGAATCTGGCCGATGGCCATCGCTTCCCTGGTTTTTAGCTCTTTTCTCAACTCGCCTATTTCCCTCCTGAAGTTGCCCCGCTCTCCTTTCTCGTTGTTCTTTTTCATTCCCAGCTGAGAGTACACATACACGGGTACCTTAAATGACCTCTAAGCTCGAAAGAGACCCGCGTAGACATACTTACGAAAACTTTATCAATGTCTCTGCGGATGTCAGCGATGATGTTGGCATTGTCACTCTTTGCAAGGATAGCGTCCAGCGAATGCTTTTGTACTGACTCCAGCAGTCTGGCAGGGTGACCGAGCCTCAGAATTTTAGCCTTGCACCGGGCTAATCTCTCCACTAAATTATCCACTGCCACATTCGAAGGGGCACAGCATAAAACCTGCACAAAAAAGTATGTTCTGGTTCAAGTGCGACGCTTTGACAGTCAATATCCTTATTAATACAACTGTAAGCATATTCGAAAGCTTTTAGTTGCACCTTTTGGCCTTGTTTGATAGCTTGCAGAATAATCTCCACTACTGTAGTGGTTTTCCCAGTGCCCGGAGGTCCATGAATCACTGCCAGTTCTCTCTGAGACAGCGCAAAAGTCACAGCTTCTCTCTGGGAATCATCCAAGTTGGCGTTAAAGAATTTGACCTCATCTAATGGAAAACAACACCAAGCAGAATTTTTTTTTACAGAATATTAAGTATGCCTTTTAGTTTGATGCAGTCCATTTCTACACGACTAAGGAACATCTCCTGACAGTGCCAATCAAAAATGAGCATTAATATCATTCTATTTATTTGATACAGCACTTGGATTGGATCTCAATTAGCAAGCTGTCAATGTTGTGCCCTTCATACTTTTGTCTTTTGTGCAACTGGAATTTTCAAGGTAAGAAGAACATTTACACGACTCGATTCTCAAAGTCGGTTGTCACTTACTTGGCTGTGAATGAGAAGAAGGTTTGGATTCTCCAAAGAGAACATTGATCAGATTTGCAGACGGTCCACTGTTGTATCCATTTAAAGTACTTAAAGCCCTGCCAGCACAAGCACAAAAATTAAATAAAAATTGTCATAAGTGACACAACTACATAGTTGTCAATTTGAATGTACATTAAAGATGCATTGTTTACCTTTTCATTCGTTTATAAGTTACATCATTTGCCAACTTTAAGAGACTGTATAGAGCCTCTGTATCAAAACTGAGGCCATCTTTTGAATCATCAAAAGCAACACTTATTGAGGTCTGACTGACCCGCGTCACAATGCCTGTACTGATCTGAGACGCCGCACTGCATCCACCGGAGTCATATAAACCAACTATATCCCCTGTGACAAAGGGAACAAAACAACAATTTACATGAACTCAACCAGTTGAAAAAACTAAGGATGAAATGCAGTTATTTTTTCTTCCATCTTACCAGGCCCAAAGCTATTGCTCGGAAGAGATGAAAAGCCGAGATACTTTCTTGGCTCGAGGACAACAACTGTCCGACCATACAACCCTGTGGACTGATTTCCAATGTGAAGTTTTAAAAGGCACACTCCTTTGTTTTGAAGCTCCTTTAGTGAGACGTTCTCCTGCCATACCCTGAGGGGCAGAAAAAAAATCCATCATTTTTTTTATTGCACTTCATTAGGGTTGCAGGTGAGATAGAGTCTATTTCAGCTAACTTTGGACAAATGGTGAGGTCGTCAGTCAATTTCAGAACATGGAAAACAAATCGTTCACATTCACACTTATGTAATCTTTACGGTCCTTAATGTTTTTTAGATAAGGAAGAAGCCAGAGATATCCACACAGGATGGCTTGACCTGAGAATCTAATCCCAAACCTCAGATATGTGCGGCAAACGTGCTAACCATTAACTCACCATTCTACAAAAACACACCCATATTTAAAAACAAAGCATAATAATATATTTTTTAAGTATCTAAAGTACAGGTGCTCTATTTTAATTGGAGAAGCAAACGTAACTTAAGGAACTGGGAGATTTAACTACTTTGTCATCGGTTAAATTCTCTTCACAAACCTGGTTTCCTCTATTTCAGCTTCCCTCTCTTCTTGGAGAAGTTCCAGTGTCTTTGAAACGAATTTTTCGACTGCCATCACTCACTAAAAAAAAAAACAAGACCAGTATTAACAACTTGCTACAGCGGCTCTTCAATGAACTAATCATTGACGTGATGGTAATAATGGCCAATTTAATTTAAAAGACACACCGATATAACCTAACGGTGTATTCATTGGACACCTGTATGCAATGTTTACAAGTTAGCTTAGCCGTCGTGCTAACACCACGTTCGCAACATTTCGTAGACTGAATGAAATGAAATACTCACCCTCTGCAGTTAAACATAAATATCGGAGACAAAGGTTAAAATAATGGGACGAAAAAAAGCACTATACTTTTCAATTTCAGGCATAAAACCAATTTTTTTTGTTGGATAATACAGCTGGCTGTTAGCTGTAGCATGCTAGCACTTGTCAAACTTCCGTTCCAAGTCTTATGGTGCTTCCTGTCGCTCCACAAACGAATCTAATTTTCAAAGTCCTGTTTACTATTTGAACACAAAACGTCAATAACTACCACTTCTACTACATTTTATGTACATAACTGTTATAATGTCACAAAAGCTAAGCAAAATTTAAAACTGTGAAAGTGGTTTACTGGTCTTGCCTCACAGTTCTAAGGTTCAGGGTTCGAATCTCAGCTGTGGACTTCCGGTAAGGCGTTTGCATGTTATCCCCGTGCTTGCGTGGGTTTTCGTCGCATACTTTTCTCCCACATAAAAAAACAACACATTAATAAAAAAAAAAAAAATAAAATAAATCATGGATAGTAATAAAACACAATTAAAAAATGAAATGGATTATGTGTAATGTCGCTACCTTGATTATTTGATTTTCTGACCCAAGTCGTCTGCACATGCGTGACAAGAGTAAGCGCGAGGGTGGGCACCCCCACGCCCCCACCCTGCACCCCAGTACTGCTGGAGTTGCTCTGCTGCGAGCATTCGTGACTGGGGGACCTCCAAGCTGCACGCAGGAGCGCGGAGGTTCGCTTTCAGGGCAAAATGAGACTGCACTGTGGATAAATGGCGAAGTTTAAGATGAAAGTGTTGCTGTTTTCGGTTCTTTTTCTGCATTCACCAAGTAAGTGTCTTGTAGCTCGTGTGCGCACGGATGGCAATGTCGTGTCCATCCTTGTCGACTCTAGTTGCGTGACTTGTGCTTTTGAATGCGAGCAAGCTGAAATAACTTGCTGTTTGTTTATGACCATGTTGCATAGAATAAAAAAAAAAGCTTTTCCAGCATCAGAAGTTCTTTCGATTTTTATCCACTCCAGTTCTAACTCCCAAAATGTTTTTGTTTGTTTGTTTTTAGTCCTAAGGCATTGCTCATTTTGTCCTTTGTTTTTGATCACGCATAATACAATATTTATGTGCCAGATTTTCAAACTGGGAACAGACTGGGACATCATTATGGCAATCTTCTGTTGTGCATTATCTTAGTGTTTACATTTAACTTATCTGTGATACTGTATGAGCCATTTTCTGGCCTTTTTGGACACGATACATGCCATCCATTTGGTTTCAGTTTGTTGTGTAGTTTCGTGATGTAAGGTGATGACTTTATCGTACAATCTGTATATTTGATGCACTTTATTTATTACATAATCAACCCACCTTCTACTACTGTTGGGAATTCTACAATGAAATGCTGCATTCTTCTTCTCCAGGTGTTTTATGTTTCAGCGAGTTGTCATTCATCACAGAGCCTAGTGATGTGACCGTTCTACCAAAGGACCCTGCTGTCTTGGACTGCCAGGCTCACGGGCAGCCTCCAGTCACTATCAAGTGGCTGAAAAATGGCCTTCACTTGGCAGAAAGTGAGCACATCCAGCTTTTACCAAATGGCTCCTTGTACATACCAAAGATAAAGCATACCAAGGAGGAGTCGGATGAAGGATTCTACCAGTGCCTCTCCAAGAACAAATTTGGAGCCATACTTAGCCAAAGATCACGTCTGACTATCGCAAGTAAGTAGTGGCCTCTTAAAACCTGCACTCAGAATAATATGAGGCAATTTTCAGGTGACGGTGTCATCATGCACACATCTGGATGGCAAATTCATGGGTTATTATTAATAACCCATGACGATGTATCCCTCCCCTTTTCTTTCTCAAAGTCAACAGTTTCCATGCCAGAGTTGGTCAGAATAAGATATACTTGAAGTTATAGGTGTCAGTCTAGTTTTTTTTTTTTTTTTTTTTAATGAAACATAGATGGAGTCCAAAGTCTGATGACAACCCCAAAAAAATAAAAATAAAATAACCTTGGCTTTCGTTTGGTCAGTGGCATGACATTGTCCCCACTGGCTACAGCGCTGTGTAATTGCTGAATGGTCCGCTACACAGAGGAATCTCTGAAAGGCCGTTTGCCTTTTAGGCTTTGTTTGGAGTACCCCTGACCACCCCAGAAGAAAAGACTAGGTTTGGAGCACATTTGTTTGTCTACATATCAGTGGCCAGGACAGCTGTGCCTGTTCAATGGGCCTGATCTACCATGCGTGTTGTTCATTGGATTGAGGAGGAATATCCCTAACGACTGTCATGGAAACCAACATGGATAGCTTAAATATACTTTTTTTTTTCTGGAGAGCTCAGTATTGTTCATTCGGTAATTTTACCGATTTGACATGTCATCATCATTGCTCCCCTTTTTATTTTTTTTAAATTTTTTTAATTTTTTGTATGTGGGTGATTATGTGTGTGTGTAGCTTAAATATACTGATAATGACACTGACAGTGAGGACAGGGAGGTATAGGCCTACATTTTTTTATCACAGCTCCAATTATGAGCGCAATTAAAAGATTTATATGAATGTGAACTAATTGCAATTTTTTATTTATTTATTTATTTATTCTTTTTTTTTTTCTTTTTTTTTTTCTGGAGAGCTCAGTATTGCTCATTTGGTAATTTTACCGATTTGACATGTCATCATCATTGCTCTCCTTTTGTTTGTTTTTTTGTTTTTTTAATTTAATTTTGTTTTTTTGTATGTGGGTGATTATGTGTGTGGGTAGCTTAAATATACTGATAATGACACTGACAGTGAGGACAGGAAGGTATAGGCCTACATTTTTGATCACAGCTCAAATTATGAGCGCAATTAAAAGATTTATATGAATGTGAGCTAATTGCAAGTACTGGTATATGGCATTTACTATGCTGATTTGTTTATGGTTATTGTCTATTCAAGAAAATTTGAAAAAAAAAAGACCACACAAAGCCCCCCAAAAGTCCAAGTTTAGTCCAGCGTCCAGTCTTTTGTGAGAGAAGGGGTTAAAGGTTTTGGTCATCTGTGGGCGTGGAGTTGGAGGATGGGCCCCCCCATTGCTGCTTGCCTTCTGTCCAGAGGTCCTGGGGTTCAGAGGTCAGCAGAGAAGGGCTTTGTGATGTCACAGGCTTGCTGCGACTGGGCCGGCCTGCTGTGTCGGCTCCCAGGACACGAACCCTTTCACTGCGTCGACCCCTGTGTTGCCCTGTCAGGCAGAGGCCTTTTGTTGAATGTGGGACACTTTCTCTTGTGAATGAACATGCCTAATACACCACAGTGAGTGATTATGGCCTTCGAAAATCCATCCAGGGAGGCTTTATGCTAGGAATCTTCTGAGCAGATCAACATTTTCATTATAATTCCTGATAGAACATAGGTCTGCCAGAATGTTAAAATGTCCACCTAAAACAAAGTACATGTTGTTGTGTTCTACCAATTGATATCAGATACGAAAAGAAACATAAGATTCAACAGACACGTGGTTGAATTTAGCTTTGACCTCTAAAGAGAAATCTTTGTGCTGTTTGACCTAGACATTGATTTGCCCCATTCAGTTTCTACTCATTTCGCATTGAGATTTAACAACATATTTGGAACGCAACTTTTCATCCAAGGCCAAAGTTGTTTTAATCCTGAGGTTGTGTAATCAAGTACGCTAGCTCTTACGAATAGGTAAGAAATACACACCGTCAAGATATGTCATGGTGATTTGCCACATATATGTCTTAATTGGCTTGTCATTCTTTGTGCATGATAGATGAGATTCGTTTGTAAATTAGATGGTTCCTTTTTAATTTGGTGTTCCCAAAGATCGGGATTTCAATGTGGACTTTCATTGGGGAGAATGGGGTATTGATTTTCTTTAACATGATATTGACTTGTTTCTTGTGTGTGCAGGGGGAAGGGTTAGAGTTATCACCTTAATGAGTGAAGGTCATTGGTTATATTTTGAAGAGGACCCTTCACATGAATGGAGATTTGGAGTTTTGTGTTTGTGAGACATTAAGAAAAGCACATGGAGCGCATTGACCACACACAATGAAAAATTTGCCCAATCCTAGCATGTAAAAAAAAAAAAAAAGACAATAATATGTTGTATGCAGCCCCACTAGTCTAAATATGGTATTCTGGTTAATATTACATTTGTGGAATATGAGCTAAGCAGCAAAATCCAGCCGTTTTTAATCCATCTCAGGGAGCGGCCATTTTGCCACTTGCTGTCGACTGAAGATGACATCAATGTTTCAACCAATCACAGCGCAGCTTCAGAAAACGGGTGAGCTCTGATTGGTCGTTGCCTCTTCAGTCGACAGCAAGTGAGATGGATACAAATGGCTGGATTTTACTTCATAACTCGTATTCCAAAAATATAATATTAATCAGAATAGTCATGTTTAGACTAGTGAGGTCAAGAAATGTTTATAGTTGACTTCCACTTTAAAGGAAATATTTTGCATAATTAAAAGACTTGATTCATATTACGTCGTCGGTGAACTAAGGAGTTATCAATGATCCAACTTTTGATTATTAGTTTTAATACATAACAAATAGGGGTGTGAATTGCCTCGTACCTGGCGATTCGATCCGTATCACGATTCATAGGTCACGATTCGATTAGATACAGATTAATCATGATACGAATTTATAAATCGATTATTGCGATTTTATTTATTTATTTAAATTTTGAAAATACTTATCAGTAGTGATAGACAAATGAAGCTTCATGAAACACCTGTGATGTTTTTTGACTCCTCTAGATGGCATTCTTGGTTTGAAAGCTAACTTCAAGTAAGATGTTTTGTTAAATCTTTCCATCAATAATTGATGTTTAAAAATCGATTTGGCCGCATATTGAATCGATACGAGAATTGTGCACGATAATATCGCGATATATTGGCAAAACATTTTTTTTTTAAACACCCCGAATAACAAAGTATCTGCTAGTCAGTGTCATTCTTCAATTGATCCTGACCAGCATATTAAGTCAGTAAGTAATCAAAGTCAGCGCTCTGCATGTTCTGCCTTATACAAATGTTTTCAGCCATTTCTTCCTTTGATTTGTATTTTCAATTCCTTTTCAGGTATTTCAGAGTTTTTGTTACACCCGTTACCTATGGAGGTGACTGTGGGCTCGGTGGCCCGATTTTCGTGTGCAGTAACATCCAGACCTCCTGCCACCATCACCTGGGAGTTTAACCAAAGAACACTGCCGCTACAAACAGACAGGTAGCTTCAATTAGCCTGGCGCTATTTCAATACACACACAACCATGCTACATGGAAACGTATTAGAGTATTTGGCCATTAGAAATAAATAACAATATACTACAGTCTCTTCTTTCACACCTAGTTTGACCCTAGTTTGACCCTTCTGTGTGCAGAATCACTGTTTTGCCCAATGGAGTTCTTCAGATCCACAATGTACAACTGAAGGATGCTGGGCAGTATCGATGTGTTGCAACTAACATCGGAAGTCGACAGAAGAGTCGAGAGGCAAAGCTGACAGTCAGTCAAGGTGACACTAACTTGCTTTTAATCATTCACTGGTGTGACTTGGCGAATTTGTTTAAAAAAATAACGTTCCTTCTTTTATTAAAGGTGTGGGCGCTAAAACCCGGCAGAGGCCCAAAATCATAGCCGGACCTCAGAACATGACAGTTTCTCTTCGCCAAACCGTGGTGCTAGAGTGCTTAGCCACCGGAAACCCCTGGCCCATCATCTCCTGGAGCCGCGCCGATAGTAAACCCATCGATGTATACAAAGCCAAAGTGTTGGGCAACGGGAACCTGGTTATAACAGACGTCAATTCGAAGCACAGTGGCGTCTACCTCTGCAGAGCCACCACCCCCGGAACCCGCAATTACACCATAGCTGCTGCCAACCTCACTGTGCAAGGTACACTCAATTAATAACAATATTGTGATTTGACTTGCTGTTTAACCCCTAGGCGTTATTGTGACCATTTTTTGGCTTTTTGTTGGTTCTGACCAAGCCATTTCAAAATAAAATACTGCCCACGGGTTAAAATAACATGTGAGGTATTAGCGAGACTTACTGTAACCCATTTGTTGTAAATCGCTGTTTCAGTGCCACCATCTATTGTTGAGAGGCCCGAGAGCCAAACCCGTCCAAGAGCCGGCACTGCCCGGTTTATTTGCCAAGCCGAGGGAGTCCCCCCACCCCGCATCAGCTGGTTAAAAAACGGTGAAGAGGTTCATCTAAATGGACGAATTAAGATGTACAACAGGTATTAAAAAACTTCAATTTCAATCTACACTTGTAGCCCTTACTATCGCTAAAAAAACAATTCTTGTTAACTGGAAAAATAAACAAACTCTGAATATCGACCAATGGTCTAACCTCCTCATAAATCACATTTTAATGGAAAAAATATCTGCCTCAAATAAAAACCAAATATCAAAATTTATAGAAACATGGTCTACGTATATAGAATTTTTTAACCTAATTCTGGTTACTTAATTCTGTCTGTTAGCGAGAGCCACTACATCGTGATAACTTATATTGATGTTTCTGCATTTGGCAATTTATTATTATATTATATTATTAGTATGGGATTTTTTTTAATGGGCTTTAGGTGAACTGATGAATACACACACGCTCGCACGCATGCACGCACGCACACACGCACATACACATACTCACCCACATACAAAAAAAAAAATATATATATATATATATATATATATATGTGTGTATATGTATATATATATATATATGTGTATATGTATATATATATATGTATATATATAAAAAAAAAAAAAAAAAAAGGTATTAAAAAACGATTTATTACACAAATTGGCTGAAGGGATTCATGCCTTGTATTGATTGTGTTTTTTTCTCTCCACAGTAAATTGGTGATTACCCAAATCATCCCCGAGGACGACGCCATCTATCAGTGCATAGCCGAGAGTGAACAGGGTTCTGTGCTGTCTTTGGCTCGCCTCATTGTGGTTATGTCAGAGGACAGGCCCAGCGCTCCGAGGAACATCCACGCCGAGACCATCTCAAGTTCGGCCATTTTGCTGGCGTG